>NW_026575082.1:3485000-3857500 GCF_905146905.1 Nyctereutes procyonoides | reverse complement strand
TCTATTTTCCCGGCAAAATGTAATACAGGATTTCCTGATTTTTTTTGTGATTGCGGCGCATTCTGCAGGAAAATAGCCAAGTAGAATCCCTCCAAGCCACCAGTCACAGGGCTGCTTCTCGTGCCTGCGTTTCTGCTTCCAGCGGGGCCGGTGTGAACCATCTCCATATTGAACCCTGTGCGCGGTTCCAAATTTGAAATACGGGGCATTTCTGCCTCAACTTGCTAGCTGCAATTTTTAAAGGTGTGTTCCGCAGCTCCTTTCTGGAGAGAATTAGCATATGGTAAATATAGGTCAAGTACTTACATGCTTATAAATTCCACTCCAAAGCTCGCTTGGAGGCGTGGATATATAGGAGGGGATGATGAGCTGGGATTGAATGGAGGTTTAGAAAATTTGGTTGTAAAAAATATCCCCAGTTCTTAGTTAAAAGTAAAGTGCATCTTCAGCAAGATCATATGATGAAATAAATTAAATCAGCAGTGAAGGTCAGTATACATTCTGACTTGGGAATGTGAACTTTTCAGAAACCTGTATTTATTACATTTTACTATTTTTAAAAGCCAGCTGCAAGATTCATAGAAGAAGTGGTACGACATACCAATGAACACTGAACCGAAGTGAAGGCTCTTTTCAAAATGGTTAATATGCCTTATTGGCAAGACATCCCTGGTGCTCATGTCATTGCTACAACACAGCTTTAAAATATATGGATTTAAAACGCAAGTATCGTGACTAATATTTATTTCAAGTACAGAATGTGTCACAGCAGTGGGGCATCCTATTATTAATGCAGTAAACTGTGTAATACTCTATAAGAGCCTGCCCTGCTTCAGTTCTTAGCTACATGAAAATAACAGTAAAACATGTCTGTTTTTTCCTGCTAAGCTTTATTGTTACCTGGGAAGGTACTGGCATCGAAAAAAGCCAAATACAGACAAATAATGTGACCATAAACAATACCTTGGCATTACTGTGCTGTGCAGAAATCTCTTCAAACCACCCCCAAACTTGGACAATATATACATATGTTTGTATATACGTACATGTATGTATATATATTAACAATTTTTAAATTGAAGGAAATGACTCTAACTCCAGAAAGTAACTGGAAATAAACACTCTAATAAATATTCTAAGTCGGCCAGGAAGTAATTCCCATTGTTTGGGACTCAGTGAATTGCATAGGAAACACTAATAATATTAATGAGAACAGTATATTGGGGGGGGGGGGTTCAAAGGAAGAGGCATACAGAGGTCTGGGTTTGTGTGCCCAGATCGTCGGAGATGGAGCTACCTTACGGAGTGTCATTTTCTGCATCAGAAAACTTTTCCTCACCTCATTCAGCAGGTATTGAACTTGTGTTGCTTGTCCATTTCCAATCAGAAATGAGCATGTATTTTGGGAGAAGAGAGCAAGATAAATCTCATCCCCGGATGAGTTGGAAAATGCACAGACGTGGTTTTGAAGCATGTTTTTACCCACTGTTTATGAAGTAGGCAAAGGAGTGTCCCAAATGCTCTGGAGGAAGACCCAACTTGGTACTACATGGATCACAAAAGGGCCTTGTCTCCTTGGGACCCCACCCCTTTCTGTGCTGTGTCCAGGGAAGCCGGAGATGGGCAAGGGTTGGGGGGGAGGTGGGGCTGCCTGGGACCCTCTAGCCCTTCCAGGTTCCAGGCTGTGACACCCACTGTGCCAGCCCGGAGGGGAGGCAGGAGGGCCTCGGGTGGGCCTGTGTTCCCTTCTCCGCCCCCCCTGGCTTATTCTGAGTTACTTAAAGGGAGATGCTGAGTGTTTGCTGTAGGTAGGCTCCATTTAAAGGAGTTCTCAGACTCCCCACTCACCCCCTAATTTTCGTGGCAACAAATCCATATCCAGTGGGTGCTGCACACATGGTAACCAGATCCCGAGGTTCTCAGGCAGTTTTCTGAAAGTGGGAGCTTGTTGTGGTGTTTGGCTAAATTTCTGGGAGTAGCTGGCTGAAGGTATTAGGCTGCTGAGAGTCTGGCTTATTCCCAAGGGGTTTCTGCAAATTAATCACCCTGTGAGCTAAATTTGTTTATAGACGTATTTGGAATGGAGGAGATCGCATGGGACTCACCCTTTCCATTTGTTCTGTGGAGCACCTGCTCAAGGTACCACAAAGCACGCTCCTCCATCTCCTCTGAGTGATTCAGGACCTGATACCTCGTGATGGTGGCAAGGGTGATGACAAAGATAATAATACATTTATGCCTCCATTTTTCCTCCTGGGGATGCAGGGCACTCAGTTATCTCAACCAGAGTTGAGTTGGTGCAAGGGATTTAGGGATACGTGGAGATTTTACATATATAAATTCGTTTGTCTGTTTCTATAGCAATTGCTTCTTAAAAATAATTTAGTAGTTTAATACAAAAGCAGTGGATGGGTTTTATGTGCTCTTATAGGGAAGGGTTTTTTTTTTTCAGTTTCACACATGTTCAGTTTTAATGGGTAATAATTACATCTTTGTGTTTTGATGTCAGAGGCTGGTTATGAGGCCTAATTCTGCAGGCAGTCTCCTCATTGATTTGCTGGGAACTGCTGATTTCAGAGAGAGAAAAAGAGAGAGAGAGAGAGAGACAGAGAGAGAGAGAGAGGCTTGTAGTCTGGGAGCCCTCTGTTTTTGAGACAAGTTAATACTTAAGTGGGTCCTCAGTTCTATGTCTGCAGACACCGGTGCTTTCCTGCATTTCTTCTGCAGGCCCTGGAGTCGAACACACATATGGGTTTGTGGTTGGGTTTTTTTTTTTTTTTTTTGAAAGGCAGATTCCTAAAAAAAAAAAAAAAGGAAAACAAGCCCACAGTGCTGACCCCCCGCCGCCCCAGCAGCCCCGTTTGCAGGCATCCTCTTCCAGCCCCTGGCTGCACTGTGTGGCTTGTGGGCCTGATTGTCGAGCCCTGCCCTGTATGTGCTGGGAAGGCAGGCGGAATGAGCACTCATCAATCTTTCCGAGAGAAGCAATGGGCATGCGGAGGCCGCTGTCCTGTGACTAAACACACCCCTTTTATGGAGTGTTGCCGCTAATAAAGGCAGCTTATTACGGAGGCAGAGACCAAAGCTTGGATGAGGTCAACCCTGAGTGACAGTCATCACTCATTCGTAATGATACTTTTTCCCGTGCTTTCCAAGGGATTCTGAACAGAGTGCAAATCATTCGGGGTCATTCATAGTTCATGTACCCACAGATGGCAAAGGGTTTGAAAGACTTCGGTTTAAACTTGTAAAAAAAAAAAAAAAAAAAAAAAGATTCTCACTTTTTTTTTTTAAAAAAAAAAAAAGGAAAGGAAATACCCCAAAACAAAACATAGATTTTTCTTATTGGAACGTTTTCATGTTCTTTCAACCTAATAGATGTTTTACACACTACAGTGCTTGTGCATTATTAAAAGAGACATAAATTTATGTTTTATGACGTCTGTCTTCTTTAATTATTACCTTTGATGTCTATTGGTGACTAAAGAGAGCTTAACAGGATTTCTGTCTCTTCTTAAATTTCGTGTCGTGAAACCCAGCGAGTCCCTGACACATGTGTGTTCCTCACCTTCAGGATTATTTTATAAATCCCTTTCTGATGAGCGGAAGTGTCAAATCAAGGACAGGTCATAAAGTAAAAGTATAAACCTCTTAAAGAGGGACCTTGGTAATATATAAACATTCTGCACACTATCTGAATTTTTTATGGACTAAAGAAAAATTATATTTCAGCTGGAGGATGGGAGAAGTTGTAACATCAGCCTGTGTTTTAATGTATGATTCCCCCACCCCCACCCCCCCACCCCAAGGTCTTATTTATGGCCATGGAAGAAACCGTTGGCTTTAGGGGCTATTTTAAACATTTGACTCGATTTGGAGCCTGCCTGTTAATGGTACATGTTTACATTCAGAAGGTTGACTTTGAATAGATTCTTGACTACAGTGTCTTCCAAGGAAGCAGCCCTGGGAGTGGGGCAGAGGTGTGGGGCTTTGTTCTCTTCCCTGATTTTTTTTTCCCCTTCCTTCCTCACACCTTAGTTTCCTTGTCAGCAAAGGAAGGATTGAGATTGTTTTTGGGGGGTGGGGGGTGGGGATCCCAAAGGCATTACTGCTCTGCTACCCCGCCAGGACTTTAACCCATCTTGTGGAACCCTGAGTAGGAGGAAGTAGTTGTCATGAAGCAACAGCTGTCCTCTTTTGTTTAAAAAAAAAAAAAAAAAAAAAAGCTGGTTGTGCTTCTAGGGAATTGGTGTTTGATAAAACTTGAGTCAATTTTTACATATAGAATTGGAAGTAAGCTGAAATCAGCAACTCCTGGACCCTTCTGCCATTTTCATGTCAGGACATAGGGGCCTAGGTGGCTGCCCAGAAGACCCAGAAGTGGCACCATGTTGGGGTACCGGGTGCAGGTGGGTCTGAGGGCCGTGCCCTGGGCTTAAGAACTGCTTCCTGGGTCCACTTCCTCTTAAATCATGGAAGAGTAGCTGGAAAGATGACTGTAGCTTTTTAAAGAGAAAAGGCTTCCTTGCCTTTGTTATGGAGACATGGGGTATGTTGAGTTGAATTCAGCAACCATTTCTGGAATATCCAGGGTCTGCAAGCAGGGCTTGGCTCTAGGTGACACAACCACAGAGCTCATGGGGATGTGGGGATGAGGCTTACACACTTGTCAGAGTTAGCTTTTATTCTTGGCCCAGTGGGCCTAGTCTCTGTATACACGACCTCAGGGTGGCCTCCCGAACATCAGAGATGGCCTCACAACCTCCACCTGTCTTCTGGACATGAAGAGGTAGGATCCCAGGGTCCTGGAAACATCAGGCTGATGATGAGCAGTTGACCATCTAGCACCTCGTGGCCCTGGGAGGGCAGGGCTTTCCCCAGGCAAGGGTGCCTCGTGGGGCGCATGCAGGACTGAAGACCATGTCCTGGTGGAGGACTTCACTGATTGAGGTTTATTATGAAGACAAGGGTTACCTCCAAGCTGGAAGAGGTTTCTTTCTTTCTTTTTTTTTTTTTTTGGCATTTTTGTTTAGAGTCCAGCCACATGAGAGCCACTTGATTGAGAGGAAGATTTGCACTTCACTCTGAGTGAATGTCAAATGTCAACTCGTTTGGTAAAATATGAGGCTTAAAATGATAATTTGTGGTAAACAATTAGTTTGGGAATAAGTGCTAGCTCTGGGAAAATCCCCAGGGATTAGATTTAAAAGATGTAACTCAGTTGTGTGTGTTTGGGTGGGCTCAAAACTAGCAACATGTTTTCAAGGCAAAGTGATAGATACAAGTACAGACGTTTGTTTGCAGCCCACAAATGCCCTGAATATTCAGAGGGAGTTAAGTCCTGATAGGAAAAAGTATTTGGATGAAGTTGTTACATTTAATTTTCCTTGTGCAGTCAGTAGATATTCTGTCTCCAAGGAATGGGTCTTTCCCTCTTCCCTACTTAAGCCCCTCTGTTTTTCTAGAACCTTCCACCCCTTCCCATTGGTGAGCCCACTGAGTCTTTGATTCCTTCCTGATTGCCCTCTGGAAGACATCTATCAGACACTGTCTTATCTGTTTGTGAGGCAGCTCAGGCCCCAGATTTAAGTCATGGGTTCTGGCTACAAGTTAGAGTGTGATTAATAATTGACTAATGTAGCTTTTATTTATCACAGGCTAGCACATTTCGCCATTACTGAGTTAATTTATGTTAAGTGTAAGCTGTCGTTCAATCTGTTTTTCAACTTTTTTTTTTTTTTTTAATCCTAAGTCTATCTTTCACTTTTTGAGAAACAAAATCCTTATACAGGGCACAGGCTCACTCGGTGCCAAAAAGTTGATTTCCTTTTCACTGGAGCCATACATCACCAGCCCTCCCAGCTGCACTGTCAGGCTGTGACAGAATGACATGTGTCATTTATCAAAGGGGCCAGGCTGGGCCTTGGGAAAGGCTGCCGACAAAGCCTGAGAGAGTTCATTTTGCAGTCCCCTCCTACCCTCTGTAAGCCCCTTGCCAGGAAAGCCTGTGATGTTCCTGTCTTCACAGCATTACTGTAAGTCCTTCAACCTTCACGGAGTTAACCCTCCCCACCTCGGCCTGCAAGCAGCAACTGCTGCCGGGTGCTGCCAGAGTGGCTCTGAGACCCCAGTGCAAGACTCTTCCCGCCTGGGACCCCCCCCCCCCCCCGCCCCACGTCGCTGAGTCCCTGCACCCCACCGAGTGCGTCTGCCTTGCTCTGCCTGTGTCCTCCAGCGCGGGCTCTAAGAATTCAAGCTCCCAGTCTCCCTCAGTGACACAAGGTCAGAGACATAAAGAACAGGGATAGAGTTTCCCTTCTGTCCTCCCCAGCAAAAGTTTGCTCTTCTGTTTATTTTAGGGCCTGCCTCATAAGTGTTTTTACAAAACCAGGCTACTTTTGAAAACCACCTATGAAAATCCCATAGATGTATCTTCTCTGTTAGAATCTGTAATGTCCTTCCTGCCCTGGGAAAGTCAGTGGTGATGAGGTTCGTTCGGGTCTTGTACTTGCTCAAAAGGATATATATATATATATATATATATATATATATATATTTCCGGATGCAAAGAAAAGGCTGCCCTCACCCTCAGATTATTTACTTTTTAGACGAGTCCCACAAGCACCAGAAGGGAACCAAAAAGTGAAAAGGGCGGGGGTGGGGGGGAGTTGCACCAGAGGGGAATAGTGTTAAAATATCAAAGCTTTTGGTTAAAATGTTTCTTTTCCCCCTTGAAGGGAAGAGTTTTGCATTTTAATCATGTGTGAGAACGTGAGAAAAGTTATTGTTTCTCTCATCCCTACCCCTTTGTACTTTGTATAGTTCCTAGTACTGAAGTTATTTACAGCTTCAGATATCATTTAAAGAGATAGCTAAGCAGACTGTTGCCTCAGCCAGGAACTTTCCAGAAAGAAGTCCTATAAATTAGCCATTGCTCAGGAGTGGCTGTTTCCTAGGCAGAGCTGGCCCTTCATTTGTCTACATAAGGCTAATTTATTTTTGCAGCCAGATGTGAGCTGACAGCCATCACTCAGAGCTTCCTTCCCCCACTGTCACGAGGTCGGCAAAACAGTCACGTTTCCCATTTTACAGAATCCCCATCAACATTATTGAAGATGGATGTATCTTTAAAGCAAAGATTGATTGTGGATATCGGAGTTATGGTGCCATTTATCATGGTGAATATTATTTAGACTTGGGTTGTACAAGGCTGTAACTTGAGACCCAGCCAGGGGAGGGACAATCTGGAAACGCGAATCCATGAACTTTAATGGATGGATGCTTTTTTCAAAGCTCAACTCACTATAGTGTGATTTACTTTTCTTCCAGAAAGGAAACAAGCCTTCTGGTTTTAAAGGGACAGCATGCCTGCCTGTCCTGTTCAGGGGGCCCCCGGCCCCCATGCCGAGGACAGTCAGGGTGCAGGCGGAACCCCCGTGGAGCGCGGTGCCACCGCCTTTGGCGCGCAAACATGCATTAAAGCTCGCTGTCCGGATCTTCCTTATCCTTTGGGACCCCGAAAATATTAGAAATTGAGATGTGCCCCAGAACTCTCCATTATCAGGGACACAGTAAGGACCCCCCTGCATTTGAAGCCAGCTCACCTCTCCCAAGGGCAACAGAGGGCAGCCTGTTCCATGTGAGACCCAAAGAAGCTGGAAGTCCTCCTTGTCGGGAGCACGAAGCTTTGGGGAGAATGCGTGGTGATCTCTAAATGCCTAAAGGTGGAAGCATATGCAAGAGAAGCAGGCCTGTCCACCTAATTAATACCGGTCTTTCTCGTTTTGCTTCAGTATGGCACCGTTATTGATGTTCGCTCAGCTGGGAGTTCTAAGGAGCTTACTGCCCAGGATGGGAGCATCACACGTGGAACCTTCCAAAGATTGGTTCTCATATCTCTATTCTTAGAAAACTGTCTAGCTGGACATGCTGGCAAATATGTTCTTCCTTCTCGGGGTGTGGATCCCAGAAGTTCACACGTAATTGCATGTGCCCAGGTGCCGGGGGAGACTCCCTTCTGATTGATTCTGAGATGTTCTGGGTGGGCAGTACCAGCTCCTGGGGTCGTGGCTCCTTTGCCCTTAAACTCACTTTATTCATGGCTGATGTTGCTTTATTTCATTGCTCTTTTCAGAACGATGTTTGGGCTTGTGGAATGGTTAGGGGGGGGCTCCTAAAAACGAGTGGAGGGTTGGCCAGAGGGGGAGTTGGGCCAGGCAGGTGCTAGGGAGCTACCCCTGCCATCCCCGTGCCGGCCTGACACAGGGGCCCAATGCCAGGCTTGCCTAGTGAAGCCAGGTCACACTGATCTGCACAAGGCTGCCACCACCAGCCCCTGTGGCTATGATGCCGCTAGTGACTTGGAGTGTAGGCCCTCCCCGCCCCCTCTGCGTTTTTAAATATATAGGCAGGTCCTGGCATTCATGCAGCCTACTGAGCAGAAAGTAATAATTTCTAGCATTGGGGAACTTTTCAGCATTTGGAGGGTGCACAGTCTGCCTGGGCAAATGCGAAAGCCGACAGTAACACCTGTCACGTGCCGGCTCCGTGAGGCCGCGCGTCTCTTTGCCTGAAGCTGCTCAGTGCTATGTCTGGGTCCCCGGGGTCACCAAGCTCGGTGCGGGCAGGACCCTGGGGTCCCCTTGCCCTCGGAGGCTAGCCCAGCGCTCCGCTCCCACTCATTCATTGGCTGAGCGTGCCCAGTACCCAGTACAAGAGCCGGCTCCGTCCATGACAGGTGAGTGGGGACCTGAGGGAGACAGGGGCCCTCTTCTGTTCCAGCCACCGGCCCACGTCTGGTCATGGGATGGTTCTCTTGGAAGCAGCCATCCTCACAGCACCGATGCAACCTGAAAAGAAGAAAATTGAAGTCCAGTGTAACCAAGAGAGAGGGACACAGGGAGGGCGTGAAGGCCTGTAGGCCCTGCTGGCGAGCCCTGGGTGACGGGGTGGTGAACAGAGACCTGGAAAAATTCAGGGATCCCTTTCCTCACCGCCCTGCCTGGGCAGGCATGCTCGGGACTCTGCCGACCTCGGATGTGTCACAGGAGGTGTGCGCCAAGATCTCTATCCGTCTTCTCATGGTGGACAGGTCTGTGTTTACTTGTGAGTTAAAACCACATTCTTGGCCTTTTAGGAACATCTGAAATGTCTGCAAACAGGAAGTAGTCCATCCCGTGTGTATGAATGGCGTGCATGGTGTTGGCTGAGGTCACATGGTCACACCGGATCTGCCGCAGCCTCTTGAGCACATGGGGTCCTCTGCCGTGTCTGAGAGGTGGCCCGGTTCCTGCCCGGTGGCCCCGCACCACTCTGCCTGCTTGCGGGACTGGCCGTGCAGGGGAGCCTGGGACTGGACACACTGGGAGCCCCAGAGGCTGGGACTGGCTGCACTGGGAACCTGGGGACTGGATGTGCTGGGAGCCTGGGGACTGGATGCATTGGGAGCTGGGCACTGGTGGCGCTGGGAGGCCAAGAGCCCGGGAGGCCGGGAGCCCTGGAGGCCGGGAGCCCTGGAGGCCAACGCGGCAGCAGTGGCATGTTCATACACACACCTTCCCTGGGGCCCCGGGCGCCCAGGAAGCCAGCAGGCAGCAACAGCAGTGGCAGAACTTGTGCAGCCAACACTGTGCATCCGTAAGGAGGCCAAATTTATCACGGCACATTATGGAGTGCAGCAAATGTCATGAAAACCATTGTTTTTTAATTTTTTTTCTTGGAGCGTTTGAATGAGGTGATTTATGGTAGTTATCCATCTTAAGGGTCATCCGTCAGTTTGTAGTTGCTAGGCAATCAAACCAGCAGCTGTTTGCTTTGAATCAAGCTGAAAAGTTGTCAGTCACCACACGCAGGTATGACCTCAGTGGTTGAAAACATCATGTGTGCAAAATTAAGGAGACGTCGTCTTTCTTGCCTGATTCCCCTGACTGCCTTGTCATTGGGTGTTGGAGCAAGAGCCCTGCCTGCCTGGCTCCTATGAGAAAGAGAGAGAGAGAGAGAGAGAGAGAGAGAGAGAGAGAGAGAGAGAGAAGGAAAGAAAAAAGAAGAAAGAAAGAAAGAAAAAGAAAGAAAAAGAAAGAAAGAGAACAAAGGAGTGGATGGGAAATTCCTGGAATGGAAACTTGAACATGCCCTTGAAGCACAGGGTTCCCCCCACACACACATTCATGCAACTTCAAGTGACTGCCACCAGGGGATGGGAGGTGGACTACATGGTTTATAGTATTTCAGTCATTCGTGCACACACACACACACACACACACACACGCACGGTTCGCTGGCAGGGAGTTCTCAGTGTGTGGCCCCAGCTGGCTTCCAATCTGGTAGCATTTGCAAGTGGGCCTGGGTGCCATGAGGTGGGATGCACATTCAGTCCTGTTGGGGGGGGCCTTGGCAGGCTCTGGAGCGAGGGCTCCCAGGAGTGCCACTCCACTGTGCCCGCCAGTGCCCTCCACAGTGCCCTCATGCTGCTCAGCCTGGACCGGACACTGGGCCTCTGCCCGTCCCTGGCACCTCTGCCATCACTGAAATGTCTGCATCTGGCCTGTGTGTCTTCTGGGGCCATTGGCCTGGTGCTTCCCCAACACAGGACTTCCCCCATGGCCTTACTCTTTTTATTGGTTGCCCTGTAACATCTGAAATCTCTCTGGAGCGTTGCTGACCCTGAGAGAACCTTCTGGGTATCAGTAGCTTGCGAGCTCCTGTGTGAACCGTGTTACCTGCCTGTAGCCTGTAATTTTAGATTCTCACAAGACTTTAAAACTTAGCCCCAGTAAGGAAAATAAATGCAGAGTAAAGCCTATTTTTAGTAATGGGAGCAAGATTTCCATTATTTGTGAACCTTCCAAGTAGGAATTCTTCCTTTGTTTCTCGGTTGGGTTTATAACATAACTACAGAGATAATTTTTATCGATAAAGCCAAATTTGGGGATCTACGTGTCATAGAACAGTAACTTCTTTATTCAGATTTACCTGGGTGGTTTCTGTTAGTTATGCTGGTGGATATTTAGAGCGTGTGGCTGTACGATGTTTAGCATGTATTTTGGAAAGTGTAAAATAAGTTTAATTTGAGAACTAGGTTTGCCTTACTCCATTTGCATCAATTATTTTGTTTTCGTCTATTCATTTGGCAGGTGTTTTTTTTTACTTTTTTATTTTTTAAGATTTTATTTATTTGAGAGAGAGAAAGACAGAGAGAGAGAGAGAGAGAGAGAGAGAGAGCGAGAACACGAGCAGGTGGAAAAGGAGAAGAAGGAGAGGGAGAGGGAGAAGCAGGCTCCCGTCTGAATAGGGAGCCCGATGGGGGCTCGATCCCAGGACCCCAAGATTATGACCTGAGCCAAAGGCAGACACTTAACTGACTGAGCCCCCCCCCGCCACCGGGCACCCCTTGGCAGGTGTTTCTGAGGCTCTGAAACTACTTCCAATTGATGGTTCTGCATGTTGGAAAAGAATATTCCAACTTAGGTTTCTCATGTACCGGGTCTATACTGGACTCCAGGAAAATTGAAGAGAGCCCTCCATTGACACTAGATTGCATGCAGATGGGGAAGGATGAGGGAGCCCTTACCACCCCTTATTTGAAGTCCTTGAGTCCAGATATGTTCCAGAAATCAGAATTTCTCATATTTTGAAAGGAAATTCAGTGTACATATTGTATACTTTACAGCATCCTCAGCCTGAAGATACATGAATTATTCTATAGCCAAATGTGTGATTATTCACACTACACTCACACTACACTACATTCAGGTCAGGCGGACCCAGATCAAGTTAGATCTGCCACCGTGAAGTCGGGAGTCATTGTTGAGTTCTCAGACCTATTTGGATTTCGGGAGGAATCAGGGTCTGTGTTAGCACACAACCCCACCTCACGGGGTTGCCCGTCTCTGGAGCTGTGCCTGCCCTTGGCCTGGGGCTTGGTGGCAACTCACGTGACCTGGCTGTTGGGAAATCCTGAGCTAGCCTTCTGTTTTTACTGTGTTGTAGGAGTTCTCTTTGGAGTTCTTCCTCCCACAGCCACACAGAAAAGTGATATTCATACCTGCAGCCTCCCCAACCCTACCTGGTTATCTATTTAAAACTGAACTATAGAAACATGTTTTACTCCCAATATGTTCTCGTGTATCTTGTCAGAGACCGTCTTTTCTCACTTTGTGGGGGAACCTGGAATTAGTAGTAAAGCACAGTTTACTTAAGAAGAAAAAAGGGGAAAACTTGCCTTGTTGCCTTGCAACGACACTTGCAGCCTTAATGTGGATTTCTGTGCTGCATCTATAAATAGTGATGATGCTACATGGAGAGCTTTGCCAGTCTTTCTACCTCTGTAAGAAATACACTGCAGCGCCCGTCACCTTAGGTCTGTTGTATCTGGATAACCAGCACTAGCACACGAGGATCTCCGACGTGCTGGGATCCTTTCTTGTTTTTGGGGGGTTGTTGGGGATATAGATTGAGTCTGCCCGTAGAGCATTGCAATAGTTCACAGAATCTTGGAGTTTAAGGAACTGGGTAAACAAGCTTCCTTTTCAAGGAGTCATACTGAGCCTGCTCACATTTTTCACGCAGGAATACTATTCTTGCTTTGTGTTACATGGAGCACCTGTGTGCCTGCCCTGCTCCCCATGTAGGGCGTAGCTCAATGGCTGGTAAAACTTCATGCAGACAGTTGGGAGGATTGGTTAATTGATCTTTAAAATACTTCTAAAAACCCTCTTTTGGAAGCACTGAGTGTAGGGTTATTTGTACACATACATATATCCATCTTTTTTTTTTTTTTTGGTTGTGGTTTTCAAAGCTTTTTGAAATGCAAGGCTACACCTGGGGCTTTGTTCTCTTTCGTATTCCATGGAATATCTTTGAGAAGTTGCTAATTTTAGAAGGGCCCCTATCTACCTAAAAGCTGAGACGTATTCTGTGGGTTTGGGGGATCTTTTGTGTGCTGGTATACCGCCCCGTGAATACCAGGTGGCTGGCCACAGGGCTGGCCGAGGACAACCAGAGCCAGACTGGGGGGCCAGCGAGAAGCAAGGAAGCCCTGCGGAGCCTTTATGGGATATATGAAATTACAGTCACTGGTTCCCTGCACACCTTCTTCCCTCTGGCTGCCCTGGCTCCTCTTCTTCCTCTCCTCAGCCGCTTCTTTTTCTTATCCTTGGCTCTCTCTCTCCATTTATGTCTCTCTTCACCCCCTCCACCAATTTTCAGTGACACTTTCGCTGTTCCTCATAAAGTTTGTGCACAGTTTAGAAGTTATTTTGTAGTATCTTGAGCTCTTCAGAGGACAATTGCTCCAAAATCTAATAATTCATAATAAATATAGTTCCGGACGATGGAGTAGCAGTGATGCATTGGGAGTAATAACTGCTTTGCCAGGGCTTTTGTGCGGTTATTTGAAAGGTTTTTTTCCCATTAAATTTTGTATTTTTTGTACATGAGATGGCCTTCATTATTGTGCTTTTATGCTAGTTGGTTGGTTACCAACTGAAATTAAGAAAATGCTGTGTGGTTCTTCATTTTTCCATTAACTTTTCTGTTATGTATGACACATTCATACACACACATTTCTATAAACTTAGTTCAAGGGTATCAGGAAAAAGATGTTTTTCTCCTCATGTTTGCTGTTCATGAAACACTCAAAGGACAAATTGTTTCTGTGATATTTTAGGTGATTTTTAAAATAAATTTTAGATATTGTGTTGTCTGCAGTACCTTTTCTTTCATTTTCTCAGTAGGCCCAGCACATCGAAAGAGTTTGTATATTGAAAAATTGCTTTTTCCTGAGTGATAATTACTAGTTTCTTTCACTTTGTTGTACTGAAGGTGTGTGCCACAGCCCCCCACTTCCAGTCGCTGTGGGTAATTAGTGCACCATGCCCGCATATGGACGTGTTTGATGCACAGTCCCTCACATGAGGGAAAGTGAGCTTCAGTGCGGCTTTCCTGAGCATAAATCAAGCTACCTTAAATCCTTCTTGGAATAAGGTGGGGGAGTAAATAAGAAATAAATATTGATGTGAAACATAATTCTTTTGGCTTCCTGACATGTGGACTTGAGTTACTGACTCATTATTATCTTTCTGGAACTTTCTGGGGGGCCCCCTGCTTGTGCATCAATGCTGTTGGGTAGAGAACACTTGAGAGTCTTTAGTCTCAACACCAAAACCAACTGGCTCTGTACCCTCAGAGAGCCCACATCTTTCCTTCAGTCTTCGACTTCTCAGGACTACCGTAACTGGCACAGATTCCTATCTTATAGAGTTCATTTGCTCATTTCTCCAATTGTTCATTCATTGGTTTATTTATCCAATAAATACCTATTTTGAGGACCTGCTTGTTTCCAGACAGTCCTTGGGAAAGAAAAATAACTAAAAAGGTCCTTGAGGTAATGAATCTCACAGTATAGGGAGACTATTTTGAAAAGTAAAGTGGTTATCAATATTAACTTTATATAAAATATTTTATTATGCATCCTGTGCATGTAAAAATTTCATTGAGTAATGAAATAAATGTTATCAGGATTGAATATGGGAAACAAAAAATCCATTTCCCGATTTATCTCAGCTGTCTTTTCTTCTCTGCCTCTACATAATTCAACCATGATCCGGTGCTTGCCTCTGCCATGGGGCAGTAGAGCAGCTTCTTTGCTTCCTTCAGGGTTTGCTCTGATGGCTTGGCCTCTACACATCCGCTGTTCCATTTGGAGGTGGGAAGACCACTCTCCCTGCTGTGGTTTTGGATGCTGGTCATATTCTCTTCAGATTCCACTTTTTTGACCCTTGCATCTACATCTTTATTTAGAAATTCTGTGTAATACATAGTGTGCATGTGTTAAATCCTGGAAGTGCCGGCCACCACCCAGTGGCCCTGCCGATCACCACCTCATGGCCCTGCCAGTCACCACCCAGGGCCCTGACGATCAATACCCACCACCCAGGGCTCTGCTGATGTTCCAGGGGTGCTGGTGTGTTCCAGTCCTTTCCCATCTGACAGGTATGTGGTGCTCACACGTTCTTCTCTCTGACCTTTTCTGGAGTCACTAAGGTAGGTAGGTGGTCTTTGTGCAGACCCAATTTTAGCAAGTTCTCATCTGTCTAACACATACTACCTCATAGTTGTGTCCTCCTCATGCTTCTTCCTGGGGAAGGGGGTATAGCTGGACAGAAAGGTCGAGAGCCTACTCTCAGCCCGTGCGTCCTTTACAATAATATACCCAAAGCTGTGTTTGAGCCTAGAATGTTAGATCATAAAAAAGTATTTAAGGGACAAATTTAATTATTAGTCTTAAAAGATTAAGTCTGGTGTTCTTCTCAGTGCACCTTTGCAAATGGCAAAATCTGATGATAATAAAAGTAATCATAATAGTGAACATTTTCTCTATAACTTAAGCTTCATGCTGTACACACAGCACCTCGACTGTGCCTAGGAAATAGCAGGTGCTCCATAAATATTTGGAGAGAGACTGAATTTATTATATTCCTGTACACTTGGAATATGCACTTTAATTTTTATAGTGATCTTACTCATATCTGTGTTATATAGAGTGAAGCTTACCAAATTTAAGGTAATATAGAGAGGTCACAAAGATTGTCATATGGTGCAGAATCAGGTCTTCTAGGCTAAGCCCAGGTAGGTCTGATTCCTTCACCTCCGAAGCCATCCATCCATATGTTGTGTGGTAGCATTTGCCATACACCTTGCAGAGTATCTGTGGTTGTTGGGGTGTAGGAAATGGAACTCTGGATGCCTGGGTCATCCCTGCTACAACGGGGTGCTGCAGTGACTTCAGGTACAAAGCTGGGGAGATGTACCAGAGGATCCCTGAGATCTGTCCTCCTTGGAAGGCTGTGTTTTGGGGTGGCTCCAGTCCTCACTCGTGAATTTTCCTGTTGCTGCCATGCTGCACATATGAAGTAAGAACACAAATCCTACCTCTCCCGTGTATGCATACATGTGTACATGCCTATGTATGTGCACACACTTTTTTGTTTTTGTTTCCCCAACGGCTGCAACATTATTTTGTAGGAGAGACTGGATGACATCCATTACATCAAGCTCAAAAGGTTAGGGATGTTTTTAGAAATATTCCTCATTTCAAAATGACTCATCCTGTGTCTCACTTATTAATTTATCTGAAGGCTTCTTGAACAATTTTTTACTTTGTTGTTTACTCTCCCAAGCTCCCTGCTGGTGACTTGCACTTTGCAGTCTCAGGTGTGCAAGGTGGCGGCAGATATGTGCCATCAGGATGGGGTGCCGGTGGCCCCATCAGGCCTGTGACCCTTTTCCTGGGCATCCCACAGCTGCCGAACCCAACCCCCACATGCTATCAAACTCCACTGGCAAAGTACAGATGCCAAATAGGTAGCTTCCACATCGGGAGCCCTAAGATTTCTAAGAATTGGCCAACTGGATCATTGAATCACAGTGTTCCAGGGGTGAAAGCCTACATGGACAGTAGTTTGCTTTCTGCACCGAGTTGCGTGTTCTTGGGTGAGCCTGAGGGAGAAGTACTTCTCAGAGGCAGGAGCTGGGCTTTGAGCCTCCACGGGCTTCATTAGAGGCTGAGGGAATGACCCACTTGCCTGTCTGAGAGGCCAGGTGGGCTGAGTCCAGTGCTGGGCAGAGGGGCCAGGTGTTTTTGAGGGGAGGCCTCGTAAGAATAAAAGGATGAAATTATAAACACAAGGCTAGGTACTAGGGTGGCTAGGAGGAGGAGGAAAATGGCAGCATATACCAACTCTGAAAAACCCCAAAGAACAGGACAAGATCCAGAAAAATAACATAATTATTATCAATTAGTTCCTGACCCAGCTGTTTTTCTACATGTTGGGCTCAGACAGGTAATCCTGTCATTCCTCCAGGCTGGGTAATGGGAGGGGGTCTTTTATGTCTGATGGGTGGGGTCCACGAAACCTGTGACTTGCTGCCAACTGAGCTTCTTCCCCTTATGGAATCTGGAGCCGCCAGGGGCCATCTGCTGCCTCTTCAGTGTGTGTGTGGGGGGTGTGCGTGGGGAGCAGGGACAAGGCCCCAGGGGGAGTGTCCTACATTTGCAAAGGGTTGGAGGCCACATGGATTCCTGGGACCTAAGAAAGGGCTGGGACGAGCAAGGGGCCCCGGGGCTTGGGGGCGTCTTGGAAATGCCCCCGTTTTGAGCTCTGCCCAACGAGATAATGGTCTGAATGAATGAATAGTTGATATCTCAGTACTAATGTTTTATTTATTTATTATTATTTTTTTTCTGTGATTAAAATTTCAAGGGAGCCTCAAATCTCAGCTCGTTTGAACTCTTGAAAGAAACTTTTTTTGGCATTCCCTGAAAAGTGTGGCCTTGTAATGATTTCATTCTGGAACGGACATGGACGCCTTGACCAGGAGCTCATTCTGTACAGAAGCACATGTTGTTAGGCAAAACATTACGTCATTTCAGCATCCCAAAATTATGGGATAATTATAAAAATTGGAAAATTCTCAAAAATAAATTTTTATGAAAATTCTAATTCGCTTAATGAAATTTTCATCTTAAACTGCCAGCTGTAAGAAAGTTCTCACTCTCTTGAAAAGTATCTTTTTGAGAATAAAGTCTCAGTTCCTTTTTTGTTTTAATAGTCTCCTTGTTTTCTTCCCTGGCTGGGATATATGCCCTTCAGGTAGAAGGATGACAGGCTGAGAAGCAAGACTTAGGAGGAGGGTGCTCTCCGCACAACAGGGAGGGAAAGTTTGGTGTCTGTTTCCCCTGTTTTGAGAAAACCTAGTGTTTCTGGACATCTGTGCATCTGGGGCGGCGGGGGTGGTGGTGGCAGTTGTTCCCTGCCCTGCTTGGCTCTGCTAGGTCCGAGGGCCTGACACCCGGGCTCGAGCCCATTGGGTAGAGCTGACCCTTTCCAGATAAGCTGTGCACTTCTGAGCTTAGGAAGTAGGAATATCCTTGGAAGGCTTAACGTCTGAAAAAGTGAATTGTAGTTTCACCAAGCAAACTTAAGCTTGCGTCCTGCTGTCTTCAGTAAGGGGTTTCTTTAAAGGCTGCCCCCTCTTTTTCTCTCCTTCATGGTTTCAGGCACATCACTA
Organism: Nyctereutes procyonoides; assembly: GCF_905146905.1. Taxonomy (NCBI): domain Eukaryota; kingdom Metazoa; phylum Chordata; class Mammalia; order Carnivora; family Canidae; genus Nyctereutes; species Nyctereutes procyonoides. Next base: position 3,839,431 of record NW_026575082.1, on the reverse strand, counting down.
CCCCCTCCCCAAAAGTGATAACTCTGCAAATTTCAAGGACAATGACTTGGCTTTTAGGAAGAGAGAGAGAGAGACTGAGAGAGAGAGAGAGAGAGAGAGAGAGAGGCATTGCTTTTTTTTTTTTTTTTTTTTTTGGCCAAGTTTGGAATTTGTTTAGAAAATGTGTGTCAACCTTCTGGAGTCAGGGCTTTCCTGAGAAGCTTCGTGGTTTACAGAAGGCTCAAGTCCTGTGAGTACCTGAATGGTTTGATCCCCAGAGAATCTTGCTGTCCTGCATGTCGAACCCTGGACTGCTTGTCCCGTGCATGGCGCCACATCAGCTCTTCTTTGCTGAGAACATGGTGCCAGGCCCCATGCGCACAGGTGTTACCTGCTCCCCCACCCCCCGCCAGCCTCGACTCCAAACCACAGATTCCTGTTTGGATGAAGATGTGGTCTCCTATGCTGCCGCCTGCCCTGATGGGAGCCTCCTGCGGGCTAGCCTGGTGCACCCCTGGTAGGAGGTGGTGCGCAGCATCCTGCTTGGGTATAGAGCCTTCCCCTCCTCGGGGGCACTCGCTGTGTTCTAATGCTTTCTCTTCTCCCCTCTTGTAAGTTACTTCAACAAAAGGATCCCATCCCACAATTTTGTAACCATCACAAAACACAAACCTACTCAATTTTGATCTTTGGAGTCACTCAATAATTTTTAACAGCCAGTCAAACCTGCTATTTAGATTAATGCATTCAGAACAGTGGCTCATTTACTGAGTGTTTTCCGGTTTTAAGTGACTGTTTTGATGTGGGAAGACAGCACTCGAGTGACGCCTGCTCTGGCACCTGCGCCCGTTAGGCAGGACGCACCCTGGCTGGCGGTAGCTTCCCTTGTTGGCTGTTCCACTGACAGATTTTCCCTCTTATTGATCAACAGATATTTATTGAATGCTTATTGTGTTTGATGCTGAGAACAGTAGTTAGCATCTCGCATTCCCTATGTACACAGGTCACCTCTCCAGGATGCAGCTTGAGTGTCGTGCAACATTTGGATCTGTGGGTTCCAGATTCTGGGGCAGGGTGGGTGGTCTGCCTCTACAGTCCTGTGACACTCCTGGGACTTAGAAGAGCTGTGCTCAGTCCCCTTACCTCCCCTTCACACACTGTAGCCCTGTGTCACGAGCTTGCAGCTCAGGCTTTGTTGGCCAAGGCCTGGCTCTTCTGCCCCATCGGCTGGCCACCTAGTTTACTGAATGGAGACCAGAGTGGTAGGTCCACCCTGACAGATTTTCCTCCTCCTCGGGTCAGGGACTGTGGAGGTGTGTGCTTGCGGGTGGCACAGTGCCCTGTGATGTTAAACATGCCACATTTCATTGTAAAACTGGGCAACTCGCATCTCTCCCATTTTGCCTGTGGTTCTTTTACCTAATGTCTTTGATGTCTTCCTTGTTCAGTGAAGCTCGTAACAAAGAGGTAAAAATTAAAACCAGAGGGAATTTAATAGTTAAGCCTGTAGTTACAACAATTCATTCTCTCATGGTTCTGGAGGTGAAAGGTCAGATATCAAGGAGTCAGCAAGACTGTGTTCCTTCTGAAGGCTTTGGGGAGAATCCTTCTTTGACTCTTCCAGCCTGTGGTGGCTTCTGGAAATTCCCAGTGTACCCTGGCATCTGACCGTGTCCCTCCAATCTGCCCCCCCAGTCACATGGCCTTCTTCTCTGCATGTCTTCTCTGTGCCTGCATGTTGTCTCCTCTGGTTTGAAGCCACCCATCACTGGCTTTAAGACCCATCGTAATCTGATGACTTCACTGCAACGTAACCAGTTATATCTACAAAGGCCCTGTTTCCGAATAGACTCACGATGTGAAGTTCTAGGAGGATGTGAATTTGGGTGGGGGGGGGGCTACTCTTCCCAGTGTAGGAGAAAATTATGCCTTATCATATGGGCAACAGCTTTTATTGAAGATTGGTGGTAGAGAGGTAGCCTTCCATGAGTCATGTATATGCTCAGGATGCTTTGTAAATAGTAGATATTGGTAACCAATGTCTTGATTGTTGATAATGAATGACTGGCAGTACCGTCTTGGCCATATGGTGGTTTGAGTGTGGCTGTTGCCAGTCCCACAGTGACAGGAAGGAATGGACCCGTCTTCATGGCCTTGTACTGACAGGTGGGTGTTTACTGCTCAGCTGTAGGAAGCCCACAACTTTACCATCAGGGAGGGTGATACAAAAGAAGGATCCCCAAATAGCTTGTGCTCAAGAAAGTTGCAATGCTGTGATTCACTGAAACATCTTGAGATGCATAGAGGTCAGTAAATGAGTGGATCATTAGTCAATTAGTCACGTTGAGTGTTGTTTCCATGACATTCGATGACTGAATCACAAAATATTCCTCCCATTTGATTTGGGTTATCGTGTCTCATCTTTAGTCAGGAGGGCAGCTGCCATGTGCTGCACCCTCGGAGGCACCTCGAGCCGTGGAATCGTCCTGCAGACGGGCCCGGAAGCCACAGGGCAAGTGCTAATGGAGCGGTCCTTGTGAGATTGTGTGGTGCAGGAGTGCAGGTGGCTCAGCAGGGGGCAGCCACTTCAAATGGAAGGTGGTGCTGAGGGGCAGAGGTCATGGCTGCTTGGGTCTCACCACCCTCTGCGTGGCTTCCCAGCCACTCCTGCCTGCTGCCAAGGTAGGTCTGTCCCTCATACTGTAGCTCTCACCCTTTCCTTCCCAGTGCTGTCTCTTCTCCCATGGAGGGGCCTCACAGCCAAGTACATGTCACTCTGCCTTGCGGTGGCTCTGGCTGCTGCTGTGTGGGGGTGCACCCTGGGGGGGGCACACTGGGGCTGCCAGTGTGTGCAGGACAGACCTGGGGGCAGGGCCTGGGAGTGGTCCTGGGTGCATGGTGTCTGAGAGGGGAGAGGGGTCTTGGTGGACCCCTTTTTCTGAGGATGGTGTGGGTTTAAGGGCCGCTCAGGGACAACATAGGCCTTGCAGGCCTGCCAGTTTACCTCTGGCCAGATGTGTGTATCACCTCTGCATCAGGTGATCATTTGTTGCCTAGGTCCTGGTTGTGAGTAGTGGCCATGTTCACAGAGACTTTTTTTTTTTAGATTTTATTTATTTATTCATGAGAGACACACACACACACACAGAGGCAGAGACACACACACAGAGAGAGGCAGAGACACAGGCAGAGGGAGAAGCAGGCTCCCTGCAAGGAGCCCGATGTGGGACTTGATCCCAGGACCCCAGGATTGCAACCTGAGCCAAAGGCAGACGTTCAGCCTCTGAGCCACCCAGGTGCCCCATCGCAGTGACATTTCTTAGCAGGTTCAATAGGAATAGCTGAGGAGTGTTCAGATTTAGAAGAATGACAAACACCCTATAGTTTCACCTATGACATAATTGCCAATAACTGATCCTAAATTAGCCTAGGAGCCCCCAAAGTTTCCTTTTTTCAATCCATGTTCTGTGTGCACCATTCTCCTTTGAGTTTAACTTGAATGGTTTTGTCTTTTCTTAACATTATTAATGGGTCTTGGGTGCAGGCTCTTCAGGTGTGACACAATGTGTGACCCTGGAGGTGGCAGGGCTGGTGGAAAGAAGAGGGCTAGGACTGCACCATTCAGACCCCACACAGCCTGGGAGCCGGAGCACAGAAAGGAAATCGTAATAAAACAAGAGTTTAAGTAAGTTTCTGATAAATCAAGACTGTAGCGATCATGAGGCTCTATGTTGGGAGAGAGGCGGGTGGTGGAGCTCGTTGAGGCGGAGGAAGGAGTGCAGAGGCCAGGACTCAGGGCTACCTTGTCCCCGCTGGCCGATGGCCACGGGTGGCCCCCAGGCCCGGTGCCAAGGTCCCATGTGGGAGGGCCCGGCGGGACCCATGGGGCGCCCTCGCGAGTCCTCGCTTGACGGAAGGAGGCCGAGCCTGCGTGGGTCAGAGCTTAGGGCCCCGCGGCCCAAGGCCTTCCCCTCTGCAGGCCTCTGTCGGGTTTGCTTCTAACAGCCGGAGGCCGCGCTCGGCTGTCCCTCGCGCCGTGGCCGCAGTGTGACTGGCCGCAGGGCCGTGGCCCCGGAGGCTCGCTCCTAACCTGCCCACGGCGACGGCGGGCTAGTTAGGAAGGCCGGTCTGGGCCTCCTGGGCGTTGGCGAGGGAGGCTGAGCAAGCAGAGCTGCTTCGACCTCATCCTTTTCCAAGATGAACAGGCCAGCCCTGAATAGGGGAAAGCTCCCTCGACCTCCGTGTCCCATCCCCCATCTCTCCCCACCTCCCCGTGTGTCTGTCCGTCTGTCTGTCTCTCTTCGTCCCTACAGCCCGGGGCTGCGCACGCGTGCGCCTCTGCTAACACCAGAGGAGAGAATTCCTTTAAAAGTTAATGAAGGAGTTGCCGTGGAACCCTATTAGATTTTCCTTCCATTAAATGCCTGCTACAGACTTTTAATGGATGTTTTTAACTAGGCATTGTTATCGAAAGGACTATTGCACAAATTAAAACCAGGCCTACAATCTGTGAAGGGAAACCGGATTTACTTTTTGCCTTTAGGTGAAAGACGGCGGGGCAGGGAGGAGGTGAGTGTCACGCTGGTGCTGGGAGACGCGGGATCCAGGAAGGCAGCCAGGCCTACCCAGGGCTACGGAAATAAACGCTCACATGCTTTGCGGGGGTCTCTCTTTGTGGACTGAAGGCATTAGCCAGAACCCTGGATTTTTAGGGTGACGCCACGGTTAATTTTAGGCCATTATATTGATATTTAAAAGTCTTTCATAGCCTTCATGGTGCCGCCTTGTGCTCTCTTTTTAAACGTGTGAAGCTGCACTGGGAAGGGAAGGTTGGACTTGTCAGGCTTCCTCATCTAGACCTGAACTGTCTCCTCACCATGACCGTAAGCCCACAGGCTTTCTAGAACATCTGGACTTGCGGTCTCGGTCTCTTGTGTTATTCTGATTTATATATTTATCTCTGAGACTTGCCCCCTTTGTCCCTATACAGTCTGTTTCCCGAAACAACAGAATTTGTGTTCCAAGCCTGGGAGATTCTTGTCTCATCTGGGGATGTCGCAGGGGACAGCTCCTCCGATACGGGACTGTGACTGTCATACCTGTCCTGTCACCAATGCTTCCTAATCATGTCACTCAGCCGATGACACCAGGTTCTATAAAGCTGTGTACCATTGCGTGAACCAGAACAGAAAAAAAGTTAGGTTTTCTTCTACAAGGTGTCCTGACTATTCTGTATGTTGAGTCTCAGCTGGCCTTTGTCTCTGACTTCTATTACGACAGTTTTTGAAACAGAATCTGTGTCCTGGAGAGCTCCCCAGCCCATCCCTGTGAGCGTGTGCCCACATCCTCTCCACGCACCCGTCAGCCAGTCGGGTGTCCTTCCCTTAGAAGTATTCCACCAAGATGGGCGTTTCAAATTTTGCCTCCCTTAAACCAGACGTTTTGAAGAGAAAGTCCAACCCAGAGCATTTGTTAGTTGGGCATTTCCTGTGAAAGACTGGATCCAGGTCTCTGGCAGGAAGTCGGCTGAGATGCATGTAGTGTGCAGGGCTCTCTCTCTCTCTCTCTCTCTCTCTCTCTCTCTGCCTGTGGCAATGTGAAGAACACGTGCGTGTCATGTGGCAAAAGAAAAGGAAGCGCTGTGGCTTTCCTGGGGTGTCCTCTTCTCGCTTCAGGAATGTGGGGTGACGCTGGGAGTCCCAGATCTCTGTTCAGACCGTGATGGGGCCTCACAGACTTCTGTGGTGTTGGTACACAGACCTGGATGGGTGTGTGTGTGTGTCTGTGTGTGTGAGTGTGTGTGAGAGAGTGTGTCTTTCATCAGGTCCATCAAAATGTGCCCCGATGCAGACCTGCCCATCACTCGTTTGCCTGTGAGCTCAGAGCACACAATTAATGCTACCGGAATCTCTGATAGTAGATTTAATTTTATGAGCTGTATTATCCAGGCATACTAAGCCATTTAGATCATGTCCGAGTCACGGGGTTTAGAAGAGGTGATAGCTTTGATTCTTTGTGTGTGTGTGTGTGTGAAAGAGAGAGAGAGGAGGGGAATTAAAAACCCGTGGCCTTTTGTTCTTTTAGGCACAAAACGAGTTTAATTGAAAGAATAATTTGATCTGCTGCTGCTACAGCAGAAGAGCTTGAGATGTGGCAAATTTTTTCTCCTTTCCTCCAAACTCAAGAATTTAATGCTAGCAGGTGAAGTTCTGAAGGCTGCTATCAAGTATACAGAGACAATAACTGTCTTCAAAGTGGAATTTTGTCAATATTTTTTGCTGTGGGCCAAAGAACATTCACGGTAATGGAGTACTGAAGCTCTGCTTGGAGATGTTGCGGCGAGCAAGGGACCGGAGGATTTATTCCAAGTTTGAGGCCGCAGTAACTTGGCGGCATATGTGGCTTCTTCATAATCTTCGCTCCAGCAGATGGAGGCGCCCAGACACGGTGTCGTCGTCGGAGAGCGCATTGGGTGGCTGTGGCCGACCCCCCCACCTGGGCCCCTTAGCTCCCAGTTTCTGTTCTGACCGTCACGTGAGCCCCATGCCTGCTCCCCACCTTCACCAGGTACCAGCATTTTCTGACAGATGAAGCGCGTGGCGTGGCGCAAGTGCTGGAAGTCTGCACTGTGGCTGTGACCTTGACCTCCTTTCCTTGTTTTCGGAGCCCACTTGGGAGGGCGGTGCGGCCTGCCGGCTCTCCTCCTCCGGGGCTGCCCAGGCCCGCTTCTCCCTGGCCGGCCGAGGCGCCGTGCCCGTGCTCCGGAGGATGATGCCCTTTCGCCTGGCTTCTGTGGGAAGTTGGTTGAATAGCAGATTGCACAACCCACAAGATCGAATGGCCTGTATGACTTAAAACAGATGTGAGATTCAGCGCCCAGATTGCTCTGCCCCTTAAGTTATCTTACTCTGAAAAGAATCATCCTCTGAAATTTCATTTCGGGAAGCATCTTTTCCCTCCCGGTGTTTGTGAGAACCGGTGCCTGCATCGTTAGGGCTGTGCTGGGAAAGCAGCTTTCTGATACAGGGGTGATGCCATTTTTCTGTAATTTTGCTAATATTCTCTGTATTTAGTATAATTAGAGGAACAGAGGAGTAGCCACACACCCACGGAACAGTGAGACAACAGCTTTGTCCTTCTTTTGAAGTGTGAAAAATAGGGGTAACTTTATCATTAAATGTACTTGTTGCTGTGCTTATTTGAAATGTTTAGACTTTACAATTTTTTTTAAGCTTCCTGTTCATTTTAATGGAAAAGGGTGATAGCGAAGGATTTTATTTATTCAGAGCCACGGTGCAGACAAAGTGAAAGTAAACCCGAGGCTTCCGGTTGCATTTAAAATCCAGAAAAATAGAACTCTGTTTTCTAAGATAAAAAGATAAGGGCAGTAGTCAAATATGTTTTTTTTTTTTGGGGGGGGGGAGAAATTTTAAACAACAGAAACCACCTAGAACTAATTTTTTGAGGATAAAAAATAGATGCCAGCTTATAAAAATTTTTCTAGCCCTGAAAAATATGCACCCCCCCCCCCAGACAGACAGGACTTCCATCATGCTCATGGAGGGTCCGAATCGTGGCTCATCACCGTATCAGTGGCTTTAAATGGCTGCATTCTTGTTCAAGTGTAAAATTCTTACTGGGAGTCCGACTGAATAATTCTGCTGGCTCTTAATGAAGCCTTTTTTTCCTTCAGAAATATCATGGCATGAAGTTTCATGTGGAATGTGATAGAAGCATGTGAACCCCTAGGTCAGTGTAGAAAGTAGTAGGTGTTTGTCTACATGTTTCTTTTATGCTCATCTTCACGTGTATATTTCAGGCATTAATTCAGGATTGTTTAGGTACTCCTTTGTCATTGCATGTAATTCAAAGATTATTTATTATGATGAGATAGGGTAAGTAATGAACTCAGAAATGTAGAAACTAAAAATATCCATTTATTTCTATAAATACAGTTGACAGTTAATTGGCCCATATTAATGGAGGATTGAAGTAAAAAAAATTTTAAAAACCCCACGAATTCTAAAAAAAATGTATTTTTTTCTCATCTAGAGCCCATTTTATATAGGAAGCTAGTGTCTCAAATATGGTATATATATATTTATTTATGTATATATTTACTTAATTATATTTTTCCTGTTAATAATGCGGTCGTATTGGTCTAGTGTCTCCAACTTCACAAACTGTGATCATTTAATTACTTTCTATAGTGTCTGCATTCCTTGCTAAGTCTTATGTGATCAGGCTGAGAATTTCTTTGTAAACAGTTAAGAAATAACAGCAGGAGCAAGGATTCGGAAATCTGGTGCGTTAAGAAGCAGGTAGAGTCACACAGAAGTGGGCCTAAGGACAAGCCCTTTCTGTTTTGGAGGATGCACATTCTTTCCAGTGGGGAGGGGATCACGCCCATGCTTGCAGCTCCTTGAATGAGAGGGGCAGGGGACGTTTGGGTAGGGGGCTCAGTGGCCGTGGCTCCCTGCTGGCTCTGCTGCCGCCCTCCTTACTTCTCTCTTTGGACCCTCTTTGAGGGTGAAAGTTCACAGTCTTTTTGGCACCTGCCTTCCCCCATGTTCCAGATTTCCTGGATCTCCAGCTCTGGTTATGTGGCCTTTGTACACGTCTCTGCAGGGGACTCCCCTCACCTCCCACATCCCCACATTTACTTGGTCACCAGTACTTAATGCTGAGCGAGCTGCTCAAATATCCCTCTCCGGGGTAGTCCGCCTGTAGCTCTGCCCACAGTGGTCCCCGGCAACATGGTCACAGAAAAGGTCAAGAATCCTGAGTTTCTTGCTACAACCCAGATGTGAGTCCTCCAGAGATTAGCATGTCCTGCCCAGGCCTCGGTTCCTCCATCTCTGAAGTGAAGGGGCAGGGATAGAAGCAGCTTTTGCTCTGCCCTGGGCCCTGCCCTGCACTCCACCTGGGTCTCCTTCCTGCTCCTTCATCTATCAGTCACCAATCCCGGACTTGGCGTTTATACTCTGTTCCCTCGGAGCCCCCTACCCCGACTGGGTTCCTGCCACTTGAGGGGTCTTCCCCTCCTGCGCTGTTGGCAGTCCCCATCCACCTCTGTTCCCTGAGTCTGTCCCTGTTGTGCTCTGTCTTCCTTGCTGGTGTGAGGACAGCTTGGAATTGGAACTGCCTTCCCTTTGCACCTCCACTGCCCAGCGTGGTGCCCGGCACACAGCAGACCCCGAGTACACTTTCAGTGAGTAACGGAGCGGATGGACAGCCAGCCAGCTGACGAATAAATGGATCATTCAGTCTTACCCATTCTTCTGCCAAGATCCCTCCTTCCTGGAAGCTGAGACAACAGTCCCTCAACGGAAGGGCCCGTAGAGCTCTTTGGTCTCCACAGAAGCCTTGGTCACCTTATGGCTCCAGGCTTAGCTCATCGCCAGAGTGTGAGTTCCTTAGGGAGCTTGTGCATCTTTGTATCAGAGATGACTTGTGACTAAATCACCAAATGGGGTGACTCAGAGTTACTAGCATATTGGAGGCATGCAGTTAGGAATGGGGAATGGAGGTGGGCCCCAGTGGGGTTCCTTCAGTGTATCACAAGTAGAATGAACCCAGGCAGGCTGGGTGGCTGAGGTGGCAGGTGAGGGCCTGGACACCCCCCACCCCCACCCTGGGGTGTCTCTTGAACATGCCCTGGATGTGGGAGTGTTTGCAGGGGAAGGGCCTCTGCACTTGAGAGTAGCGGTTCAAACCTTACAAGTCCTTCAGACCACCCTCTGTTTCCATTGCAGTCAGTCTTTTTGCATTCCCTTACTCTTACTGGCCATCTATTTTTTTTTCTTCTTTTTACTGGCAAAGCCCATTATTGTTACTTTATCCTTTTAATTTGAGAGACCATTATGGAGAATTAACTCCTATATTACTAAAAGTTTTTTCTTCTATGTGCAAGTGTTCATTTTATGTTATTTATAAAATATTTTTAAAATATTTATAAAATACAGCTAAACAAACCAAAAGGCATCATTCATGACTACCCAGATGTAGCTACTATGAACATCTTATCTGAAACTCTCTAGGATTTTTTGCCTCTACAGATATATATATATATAATTTTTTTAACAGAAATGGGATAATGGTAGTATTTATCCACCATTTACTCACTAAATGATGAATAGCTTTTTACACATCACTTTGTACATTTTCATGATGATTTCTTTAATGAATTTTTTTTCTTTTGACTTGACATTGCTTGGTCAACCTTTGGTACCTATTGCAAACTTGTCCTCAAAATACATCAAGGTATCTTTTCATTTGCTGTGCATGGAGATGTTCATGCCTCTGAGCCATTGCCAACACAGGTATTTCTAGTCCTTTGCCAATCTAGTAGCTTTGAAATAGTATCCCCACATTGTTTTCATTTGCATATCTTGGGTTTCAAGTGAGGGTGAATGGTTTTCCATATATTTTTTTAGACAAATGTATTTATTAGAAAAAAATCCTTTTCAAATCAGTTTTGCTCACCTTTGTTCAATTTTTCTATTGCTTTATTTTTTTATTGATTTCAAAAAGCTCTAATAAGGATGTTCAGTCATCTTTCTAGTATCTCTATAGTAGCAAACCCTTTGGTTTGACATTAAAAATTAGTTTGTGGTGTTTTGTTTTGTTTGTTTTTTTGTTTGTGGTGTTTTTGCCCTCTTCTATTACCTTTGGAGATTATGCAAGTGAGATGTGTGTGTGTGTGTGTATATATATATATATATATATATAAACATCTATATAATCTATATTATATATATATATATATATATATATATATAAGTTATGTATACAAACTTGAACAGAGAAAAAGAAAATTTAAAATAGATGAAGCTTATTTGAAATCATATCCTCTAGAAATAACCAAAGTTGATATTTTGGTGTATATTCTTCTGGATCTTTTCCTATGCAAATATATACATATAAGTATTTTACATGTATTTTTACCAACGTGATTTCTTCCTACATATTTTGTTTTATAGCTTATTTTTTAGCTCATAACATTTACCATGTGATACAGACCTGCTTTGTCATTTTCAGTGCTTGCATAGCATCCCATTTTATTGACATGCACAGTTTAATTTAGAAATCAACCATTATTGGAAATTTCGTTCTTGCTCAGTTTCACAGATGTAAACAACTGTGTAATTAATATCTCTGTATGTATATCTTGGCAATAGTATCATCATTTCCTTTATAAATTCCCCGAAGTAGAATTACTAGGTCAAAGGTTTTGGCTGTTTTAAATTATTTTGGTACATATACTGCCAACTGTCCTTCTGGGAAGGCTGTGTACATTTCCAGCCCCACCAGCACTATGTGTTTCCTTGGGTTATGGCATTTTTTTTGATGGACTGAGTTATTTTTGTGTAGTTTAACTGGTCCTTTCCTGCATAGTTTCTGCCTTGAAGTAATACTTAAAAGGTGTCTTCCAACCTTCAGGATTATGCAAATATTGTTTTATTGTCTTATGGTAATTTTATGATTTATTTTTTTATATTTAAATATTTGGTATATCTTTAATTTTGGCACATAGTGTGATGTGAGCATCTGACTTTATTATTTGTTTTCAAATAGCCAGTTTTCCTAGCTGAAAATAGGCTTGAATTGAATTGAATGAAGTGTCCTCTCTACACAGAATTCTCCTGCAGATGCTCCTGCATTGTCTGCGGAGTTCTTGCATATATTTGGGGCTGTCTCTTCAGCTTTCCCCGTGATTTCCACAAGCAGTCTGTTTAGGCCTGATTCGTACTCCCCCACCCCGTTTTAATTATTGTGGCCATCTACTATATTTTGAAATAATCTAAGAGCTTTCTATCCACTCCCTGTACTCCTCCCTCTTCTTTTTTCAAAGAGTGTTTTTCTTTTTCAATTCTTTTGTAGCAGATAAACTTTAGAACCATTTTTGTCAGCTTAAAAAAAATAATACTTCAGGTAGTGGGATGGGAATGATTTTCGATTAAGAAATTAACTCAGGAAAATAGCATCTTTGTGTTCGTAGTTTCCCATTCTAAAAATAAAAGTGATAAATTTTCAAATTTATTCAAGTCTTCCTTTTTTTTTTTTTTTTTTTTTTTGTACTCTTATGAAGGTTTGTGGATTTTTCACATGGGCCCTTGATACTGTCTCTTGTCCTTAGGCTGTCTCCTAGGCTGTTCATTTGTTTAGTTTGGGTTGCTGTTCTCATGAATGGAGCTCCTTTTCTGTTGTATTGTAAGTGGGTATTATTGGGTATTGGAAAGCTGTTGGTTTTCGATAACTTTCTAGCCAGCTTTGTATGTTAGCACGTGCTGTTGTTTACCTTTGCATACAGTAGACCCATCCTAGATCTTAGTACTTTTTTATTGCTACCTTCTCTTGTGGCTTTTTACTTTAGAACAAAACAAAACAAAACACAGTAGCTCATCAACAATGATAAGTTGATGGAGAATTTTTGGATTTTTTAAAGTCAAATGTCAGTTGAGAAGGATGTCTTCAAGCATCTTCTGCACATAAATCACTGAGGATGAGAACGACCCGGGTGGTGTTGGTACGGGAAGCAGGGAGCAGAGATTTCCCTCGGCTGGTGGAGAGGCAGGCAGATAGTGGGACTATTTAGTCTGAAAAGGAAACCATCTTCACGTCTGTGAAGGCTGGCTGTTTGAAAAGTGAAATCTTTTCAGAGTGAATTGGCAGGAAAAGGGGCTTAAACATGGTGAAATAGTGAGAAGGACTGTATTTGAATACAGTCCACCGCCCACTGGAATAGGGAGTTAGGAAGGGAGGGGAGAGGACCTGATTTTTAAAAACTGTGTTTATAATAATGAAATCTTTCTGATTCACTCATAGTCTTCGGTTTTAGGGATGGGCTTTGGCACATAGCTTCCAAATGTGCCACTTTGTAACATACAGATTTTTTCAGTGTTATCTGGTGACAGTGAATAAATCTTTAAAAACTTACAAAATCACAGGGGTTTGCATTTGTGGTGTTTTTTTTTTGTTGTTGTTTTTTTTTTTTTTGTTTTTTTTTTTTTTTTTGTTTTTTTTGCTCATGCCTAATTCCTGCTGAATATCCTCAAAATCCTTTAGTGCCTGGGCCTGGGGGAACATCTGCTGAAATATTTATGCTTTTTTGGGTAATCTCTCATGGTCATCTGTAACCTAATATAAAACACTTTTTCTTTTTTCATGATTCTCCTCGGTTTTAAGATGAAAATTAAATCTTGGTGTGTCATAGTCTGTAGTATAATTTAGAATTCACAGTTGTGTGTTTGTTTAGTTTTTATAGTATGTTACATGTCCCTCCCTGTCACCCTGTCTCACCCCTACCTGTGGAAAGGGAATGTTCACTGCTATGTGGGACTCTAGGAGGGTTTAATATGATCATATTATAAGTAAAGCTTTGAGACATTCATAACATATATGTGTATCATGTTTGAAACAGTAAAACTTTACTTATCTGGAAACCAATTAATTGCCATCTTTATTTTTCTGGGACAGAGTGAAGAATCAGAGGGTATAAAAGGACATCAGGCATCACAAGCCCATGTACCAAATTCATATATGTATTAATAGACAATATCTCTAGATCCTCACTCACCATTTAAATTTTATTTTTTTGTTACATACAGTTCTAATAGTCATGAATATCTGTTCTTCTAGGCCACCACAAATTAACAGTAGCAAATTGGAAGTTGAGAAGGCACACAGCTAACAGTGAGAGGACCTAATAGTAAGGGAGGAAAAAAAGGAGGGGGGAAACAAAACAAAACCCAAAACTGTTGTAAAAGAATGAGTTCATGAAAAACACAGCATTGCAGGCCACTTATTGGAAATGGAATCCCTCTCTGCCCCTTTGTGGTCATTACTGATTGTTCACAATTGTTATATGTCATTGTCAGGACAATTTTAATTGCGTACAATGTACTTTAAGTAATGTGGCAAAAGCAGGTTCATTTTATGTAGATTTTCTAGTGCTTGAATATTTTTATAAAATTCTGCTGAAAAGAGAACCTTCAACTATCCAGAAAGCCCTGCTTCCCCAAATAAGTCCTAAATACTTGTGGTTTTCAGTCAACAATGTATTTTAAATCATTGATAGGATAAATTTTTTATGTATTTTTTGGAAACACTTTTGAGGATAATTTCACAATGGTTAAGTCTGCTTTCTGCATCTGTTTTAATGTATATATATATTTTTAAGTTGAATTGGCTGGAAACTATTTGGTTCTGTTCTTCTGACATGCCTATTTCCTTTCTTCCTCTCCCACCATCTGGGATGCTCTCTGATAGCTCCTTGGGAAGAGGGGAGCACCACTGTGTTGTTTCAGCACATGTGGGTCTGGCTGTACCCACATCTGCCCGTTCAGCCCATTCACCTCGTTTGTCATTTGTACTCTTAGTAGAGGTGGAGGTGAGGTGCTGGGTGTATGGCCCGAAAGAACTGGAGACAGTACTACCAAGATGTGGGAGTTTGACCACCAGGGTACCTTTAGCTCCCTTGGAAAAAATAAAACTGAATATAGGTAACATGCTATTTACACGTACATGTAACTTTTTTATTTTAGCCCATCTTTTTTCTTTTCTTTTTTCCGACATTGCTGGGGATACAGTATAAGCCAACTGCCCCTTCTTAAAAGGTAGAAATGAAATCTGACCTATGATACAGTATCTAAAAATGATCTCAGGAAAATGCGACTTGCGTTTTTTTGGTACCTATGTAAGGTCTAGTTTTTAACATTTCTAAGAAATAACTTTTCATTGAAAATAGCTGCCTGAGTTGCTTGATTGCTACTCAGTGCAGTGGAACTGTTGCAGCGATCCTGCACTTACAAACACAGAAGTACCAAGTAGACCGCCTTTCGTGTATCTTGCTTCTTGTGCTCAGGAGGAGACAGAGCTAATGAAGCAAAATAACATTTGAACTTCTGTCCTAGAAGAATGTCACAAGAACTATTTATTGCTCACTAAAGAAATTAAATTACTTAATGAAGGTGAATTATTAACTTAATTTATTAGGAATTTAATTTGGGAGCTATTTTCATAGGGATATTGGCCAAGGCATGAGCGATAACACTTTAATGCATAAAGACACTCAAATGACTTTAAATAGGCAACTAAGTGTATTTCAATAGAAACTGATATGTCTATGTTTCAAGTAATAGCAATCCCTCAAAAAAGACCTATTGTCAATATAACTAGGCAGTCGATAAGGAAGTATGATTCCTTTTTTTAAAAAAATTTTAATTGTTATTTATTTATGATAGTCATACAGAGAGAGAGAGAGAGAGGCAGAGACATAGGCAGAGGGAGAAGCAGGCTCCATGTACCAGAAGCCCGATGTGGGATTCGATCCTGGGTCTCCAGGATCCTCCAGGATCGCGCCCTGGGCCAAAGGCAGGCGCCAAACCGCTGAGCCACCTAGGGATCCCGGAAGTATGATTCCTTGAAGGCAAATTCATTTTCAAAAGGTGTGTTGCTGATCATTGATAGGCATTGCGACATTACTATCCATGAGGTTCCAGTTCTCGAACAATTGCAGAGCTGTTTCTCCTTGTGGCATAGCTGTGCATTGGTCATATTGAGTCATTAAAGAGCAGAAATCAGACCAACTGATGTGTCTCAGGGTCTGGTCATAGCAGACAGGCTGGGTCCCAGAGACATCTGAACCACGAACCTATAGTAGGTCATGTGTCTGTGTGGTGATTCCAGATCCCAGATCAGATCTGCTTTTCTGGCCGCAAAATAAGGTGTGTTGTTGCTTTTACTAGATTGTTTCTACCTTCTCCTTTTAAAAATACAGATTTTTAAACCTGTGTGTGAATAAATGATTAGGATGAATTCCAGAACTGGTCACTTAAGGACAGTTTGCTGGAATCTTCTAGAAACATCACCCGGTATTCATTGTTTTTGTGATTTGTGAATTAGGTGGGAGAATTATGAGGAAGAAAAATAAACATCTCATTCTCTAAGTAAACTGGTTGGTTTTTTTCTTTGAAATTTTTAGTGATTTTAGTAATTTCCATGGTTATATGCAGTATGAGATCTTTCTATAATTTCTAAAGCAGCACATCAAATGTAGGTAGAGAAAGCCACCAACAGTGCGCATTTTCACCTACCCCTTTTCCACATACAAACAGAGCCAGTGAGGTCAGAAGAGGCATTTTTATGCTCGAAATTAAGACTTTTGCTTTATGTTGGAGCTGTGGCATTTCAGATGAAGTAATTTACTTATGACAGACTCACGGTGAGTTGCTGTTCTTCTAAAAATATCTAGATAACTTTATTTTACTGCCTATTTATCAGAAAATAGTGGTGATGTGTATTTATTGCCTCAGAGACGTATATGAAGTACCCGCTTACATCTGCATCCCTGATGAAAGGACCCAAACTGTTCTTTGTGGCAGTTTTCAAGGATTCAGTTAAACCACGTGACGAAATTGGCTTCAATCGGGAGATCATTAATGAACTAATCCCCTTCATTGACGGATCACTCAAGACCCCAAAGAGCATGTGATTTCTTGTGTTCTGCAGTAATGCATTTGAAACATTTACCAAAACTCTTAATGCACATAGAGACTGCTAAACTATCTGTAAGTAATGGACCATTTTTATTGCTGCTCTAAACCATGCTTCTCATCATGTGCCAAAAAGAAGCACACAGTTGAGTTGATGTTTAAGGATCTTGACTAGGAGTAAGCACAGGAAGTGAGAGTGGAGCAAGTGCTTCCTATGAGAAAATGTTTTTAAGGTTATTGGTTGAGGATGTTTAGTAAGTTACTCATCTAGGAAATTGTTCATTTAAAAAACTTGGTCTTACATTGCTTTCAATGCTCTGTGTTAGGAGGAAAAAAAGGCTGGTATCTATAAGTAAAGGAATGAAAGTCTTTGCTTTTGATTCTGGACAATTTCTGTCTGATTTGGCGTCTCTATTGTAGAAAGAGGAATCCCAGAGCACCCCCAATCCCTGCTCAGACCTATATTCTCCATTCCTTAACCTCAAGGATTCAAACAACACACCTAATTTCAGTTGCTTTCTGCATGTTCCTTTGGTCACAAATACTCACCTACCTCCTAACTGAGACATGCTGTTGGCCTCAGTTTCTTTGTCTGTAAAATGATGGAATCATGAGGAGTAAGTGATTTAAGATAGCTGAGGTGCTCAGAACTGGATCTGGCACACAGTGCTGTTGGAAGTGCCGGCTGCTGTCATCATTAATGGGGTCATCTGGAGAAAGCAGTGCACCAGACATTATTATTAGTGCAGGAATAGAGGAGGTATTCCCTGAGCACATGGAGGCAGCTTGCCCCTACTCATAGGACTTGCTTGCTCTTTAACACAAATGCAGCACAAGGTGTCTGCAGGCTGATCATGGTGTGAGAACGCTAGCACGGTGGCCCCTCAGCTGAGCTCCTCCATGATCACAACTCGAGATGAATTGTTAGGATGAATTGATGGAGTGTGTGTGGTACACACTGACATGGTCCTCTCTGTGAGCCCCACTCCCCCACTGACACATATTTTGTGTTGAAATAGTACGTCCATGGTGGACTAGCTAGTATCTGATACCCATCGACACTTCATTCCCTCCAGCTGTAGGGAACATGTGTGTTCTGCACACGTGTAGTGGAGGCTAGGCTAAACTGTGATGTTTGGTATATCAGTGGTATTGGATGCATCTTCAAATTATGATATTTTCAATTTAGGATGGATTTATCAGGATGTAACCCCATTGTAAGACAAAGATCTGTATATTCCATCCTATTGTAAAAATGCTGCTAAATTGATTTTATGACCCATTAATGAATTATAGCTATCAGTTAGAAAAACGTCCTGGAGATTCCATTTAGGATTTCCCTTCTTATCTGGGCTCACAGTGAAATTCAGAAAGGATCACTGTGCTAGCAACTCTTAGATGGTGGTGATGATGGTAATGATGCTGGTGATGCTGGTGATGATGATGGTCATGATAGTGATAAATGGTGATGGTGATGTGATGATTGTGATAATAGTGATGATGGTGCTGGTAATGATGGTGGTGTTGGTGATGATGGTGGTGATGGTGATAATGGTCATGGTGGTGATAATGATGGTGATGGGTGAAGATGATGGTGATGATGGAGACGATGGTGATGATTGTAATGATGGTGATGGATGAAGATGATGATGGTGGTGATGCTGGTGATGCTCGTGATAATGATTGTCGATAATAGTGATGATGGTGATAGTGATGATGGTGGTGGTGATGGGTGAAGATGATGATGGTGGTGATGATGGTGATGCTGGTGATGATTGTGATAATAGTGATGATGATGATGGTGGTGGTAGTGATGGGTGATGATGATGGTGATGGTGATGATGGTGGTGATGGGTGAAGATCATGGTCATGGTGATGATGATGGTCAGGGTGATGATGGTCATGGTGATGGTGGTGATAGTGGTAGTGATGGTGGTGATGGTCATGGTGACAGTAATGATGGTGATGAGGATGACAAGAGTGTCAGTGATGATGTTAGTGTCAGCTACTGCTTATTCACGGGTCTTACCTTATTTTTTAAATTCTAAAACAGTACATGCTTATTTTAAGTAATAAAGATCTAAAAAAGAATTTGCATTCAAATAAAAATGGTTAAAAAGTGATTAATTTTTCCCCCTTCTCTCCCTTTCTATCTCCCCTCCCACAAAGGTAACCCAGAAAGACAGCCTGGTTCTGTTTTCCTCACCTTTCTCTCTGCTCATACATATGTGTGAAAACATATGTACCACATGTGGGGTTATCTTTATTCCCTGAAAAGTAGAATCATTTTTGTACAGTTTGACTTTCTCACTTAAAAATAAGTCATGATCATCACTCAGAGAGACGTCTTGGTCTATTTTTAGGCTGTGTATGTTTCGAGGTATGGCTGCCCCACATTTGTTCAGCTTTTACCTTATTGGTGGATGTTCAGGCTGTTTCTGGTTGTGGACCATCCCAAATCATGCTGCTGGATATTTACATATGACTTATCCTCCAGTAGGCTATTGGGGGGCCAAAGGGTTTGTGTCATTTGAAGGTTCAAATTGCTTTCCAGAAAGGTGTCATTAACATCTATTACTGAGTATGTGATGTCCCAGGCTCTTTGTGAGCCTCTTAGTATGCTTGTGCCACTCGGGCCTCACACAACTCCGTGCTTTGTGGATAGTTTCTTGCTTGTTCATCCTGGTAGAGTCCATGTGTGGAGGAAGGCAAGAGTGCATGCATGCATGAGCACAGACCTCAGAGGGCTCCTCCTGTGTCCCGGCCCGGCTTCTTAGCCTGTGCTTCTTATGTGTCCTTGGTGTTGCTCATTAGGGTTTGAATTTGCTTCAACCATAAACGTTCCTTATACCTTCTTGGACAAGGTAAGGATTTCTTCTGCCCTTGCCTTTTCCCTAGTCCTGGGTCTGCCACTGGCACAGCACTTCCAGCAGTTTGTCGTGCATGAAAATGAGTTGAAGGTGTCCTTCTCACATCCTACTTTTCAGTTCTGCGAAGACAAAGGCTGCCTCTCCATCGCGCATCTCTGCAGTGAATAACCTGCTGCCAAATCACTGCAGCTCAGTAAATGGCTTTAGAATATGCAGAAGAGCGTGAGCAGAATCTCCGTGTCCATGCTGTGGACAGAGTCTTCTCTTCCTGCCGGTTTCTCACGCCCGACTGCTATGGCTATGGTGCCCACCCTCTGTCCTGAGATGGAGAGGCATAGGCCAGCTTCTGACTCTCCCTCAAGAAGGCTTTGCGGAGGAAATAGTAGGGTGGGATTGGCAGCACCCCTGCTTTCGGTGCGAGCTCTTGTGGGTGCTGACCAGTCTTGCCTCAGGGCTGCCATCATTTGGTGTTGGCCTGAAACAGTGCACGTCGTTGGATGCCCAGGTACCGCACACCGCACACCAGCGTACAGCTGTAATGCACGCACATGCCCAGGGAAGCCTTAATTTCCCAAGTTGAAGGGACCCAGGGCAGATGGGCTTCAGGTAACCTCATAGTTTCATACTGACTATCTATCAAATGTAATTGACTAAAATCGCCCAGTCGATTGAAAGTGTGCTTCCTTCTCCCTGTTGCCAATCTCAGCCTGGGTCTGCAGTTTCCTCTCTCTCTCTGACCTCATTTTCCAGCTGTCCTCGAAAGATTCTTTCCTGGAGGTCCTTAGCCACTGGGTTGCTAAGGTGATGGGTGTTGCAACCCAGTTTATATGAGAATTTGGGGTATAAAGGAGGTAGAGAACTGCGTCCGGCTGTGCAGTTAACGAACAAGCCCCACATCTCTGTGTCTTCAGGTACCTGGGATGACTCTCCCACCCAGGCCCCACATCCGACTCTGCATAGGCAGCACGTTGTCCCCAGTCAGGCCCTCAGCTGAGGCACCACCACCACCTAGACCATTGCTGGTCGCGTGGCAGGTGTGTTGGGTGTCATGCACACTAGCTCTACAGACTCCCTGGAAGGGACACAGAATCGCCTCTGCTCGTATTTCCTCAGCCGCCTCTCATCTCAAGGAGGCAGGGGAGGATGGGTCTGCAGTGTGCTTGGAAAAGAGGAACCTGAGTATTGGCCAACAACTCTAACACTTGCCATGGGGCGGGGGGCGGGGGGGCTGCCACATAGAAGGCAGGGGAGATAGAACAGGGCAGCAGATTCTACGCCTGCAAGGAAGATACTAAGTCTCATAAGAGATGAGCTGACTAATTCTGCCAAAAGAGAAGTTCCAAAAACACTTTGATTGATGGCAGCATCATTGTAACAAATTTATGGCCTCCTGGGTGAATCCTTTGAAGGACCACAGTCATCTCTCTACAGAAAGATGTTCTATAAAGAATGGTTGGAATATTTGTTGGCTCATACTGGCGTCTTTAATACATGGCCTGACCCCCTGCACCCGTTCCCATAAACCCTGGCACAGATAGACATCCGGGGATGAGGACACCTCTGCCACCAGCAGGAGGGGCTGCTGGAGCTGACAGGTACTTCCCCTCCTCCCCCAGGGCTGGGAGTCCCATTGTGGCTCTCTTCAAGACTTCTGGTTCTTTCCACCTTGTTGAAAACATAATTTCTCATTTCGTAGTTACATAACATATTCACTTCTTAACTGTGACTGATAAGAGGAAATGATAGTGTCCTTCTAATAGCTGCAGCCTTTCAATGCTGTGGGATCTTTGCCTGAAACGAAAAGCCAGACTTTTGGGGATTTAAAATCAAATGAGAGTTTGGATATGGGGGATCATATTAGTTTCCATAGAGGGTGATTTTACAGATAGGCTTAATAATTGTGTAATAAATAAGCAAATAAATGGCTACAGCTCACGTGGGATTTGGCCCCCATTTGAACCAGACCCTTGAGGGAAACTGGCTAGTGTCCTCCACAGGAGGGGAAGCTGTGCCTTGTGTCACTTCAGGGCACAGGGGGAGGATATGGTCCCGAGGAGATGGTGGCCTCCAATCCAGTCAAGAGACGCAACACTGGGCCTCTAAAGCTTTCGTGTTTTAGAGAGAACTTGCACTGGGTTCCCAAATCTCCCTGATTTCTCAGAAAGCATTTGTGTGGTTCCTGAAAGTTTATGGGAGATTCTGGTTACCATCTACACTCTCCTTTTGTTGTACTATTAAAAAAAAATGGGCAGAGATGATGAAGTCAGGTAAGACCATTGTATAGCATGATACTGAGTCAGATTAAATAAAATGCTTTTGTGTATTCTTTGATCCATTCAGCCAGTCTTTATTGAGTCCGTCCTATATGCTAAGCACCATTGTAGGTGTTAAACAAGCTATGGCCCTACATGACATGGCACGATGTAACTTGTAGGGTTACGATAGAAACATAAATTGTCAAATTGCTTCTTGGCTAGGGCCATCTGGTACATCCAGTTGAGCTGGAGAGAGCTGGATTAGGCATTTATCTTGGCCTCGGAATTGACCCTGTTAGAAGAGAGCAAATGCAGCCTTCGTATTCTGGTGGAAGCAAGGCCCTTCTCAGTTTCCAAGGGCCACACACTCCACAGCAGCCACGGCTCTGCTTACTCTGCTTTCTCTTGTCATCTCTCCTACCCTGCTCTGCCTTTGGAAGTCCTTTTAGGGCAGCTCAGTGTTTTATTTTATTTTATTTTTATTTTTTTAAATTTTTATTATTTATTTATGATAGTCATACAGAGAGAGAGAGAGAGAGAGAGAGGCAGAGACATAGGCAGAGGGAGAAGCAGGCTCCATGCGCCGGGAGCCTGATGTGGGATTCGATCCTGGGTCTCCAGGATCACACCCTGGGTCAAAGGCAGGCGCCAAACCGCTGCGCCACCCAGGGATCCCCAGTGTTTTATTTTTGAGAAGCCCCCTCCCCTTCCTCCTGGGAAGCAGAATCTCTTCCTTCCTGGAGTGGAAAGCACCGTTCCCTCCACTGCTTCGGCACGCCACTGATCCACAGGGGCTCGATCACTTTCTTGCTCATTGTCTGTACCCTGCGTGTTGCTTCTGCTGGCCCCCAAAAGACTCGAAGAACATTTTCAGGCTGGAATGGGTTTTATTTTTATTTTTGTTTTTTTTTAAAGATCCCATTCATTCATGAGAGACACAGAGATAGAGGCAGAGACAGAGGCAGAGAAAGAAGCAGGCTCCATGTAGGGAGCCCGATGTGGGACCCGATCTCAGGATCATGCCCTGGGCCGAAGGCAGACACTCAACCTCTGAGCCACCCAGGCGTCCCATGGAATGGGTTTTAAGGATCATCTGTTATACCCCTACCTTTCTCATAGATTAGGAGATGGAGACTTGGGGTAGCTTGTGGATACTGTTCAAGGTTTCCCAGTGATACCAGCTGTAGAAAGAATATGAGAGTTCAGTTTTCTGATTGCCAGTCCAATGCCTTTTATGTGACACGATGCGACCTCCATAATCAATTCATGTATACTTGAGAAAGCTCCATACTGTTCGGTGTGCAAGTTCATTAAATATCTGAGTAAATATGTACCTTGCAGTCATATCTTAAAAAAAAATAAAGAGCACGAAGTCATTTGTCAGCAATATCATTTATCATTATCATTATCAAAGTAAGATTACTTCCGTGTCACAATCAGATTTGTCTTTTATCACTTTGACTTAAGATGCCTTTCTGAGGGCTAGCAGGTGCTGGGACGGGGAAGGGGAGGGCCCACCATGAATGTTTCCATTCATGTTACTGGCTTTTTCACCCTCAACCCCTGCTGTTCTTTCTTGAACTCTTAGATACACAGTTCTGTTTTGTGTTAAATACCCCATAAATAAGTTATCAATAGTCAATATCTTCTTCTGACACTTTGTTGTGTATTTTACAAGTCCTTTTTCTTGCAAGCAAATGTTAGCATTTCTAACTCTTAATACAATGGAATAAATTGAAATAGGTATTTATCCATTGAGGACATGGTTTGCTGGAGTTATGGGCCAAGAAACAGTAACTGTGTTCAATATGTCTATGATTCTTGTTTGCATCTTGGCAACTAACCACAGAGATTGTGTTTTCTTTTTTTCTTTTTTCTTTTTTTGTTGTTGGTTGTGGTGTTTGTATCCATTTTCATACAGACAGAGTAATGCAGTGTGAAGGAAAATCAGTGTTTTTCCGAGCTGATTTGCATATGCATGTCAGATCTAGCTATGCCGTTTTTTTATGGCATTGAGGAAAACAAAATGACCTTTTACCAAGTTTTTGATTCTGGAAAATTCTGTGTTTTGAGTTTGGAGGGGAGGGGCTGCAGAGGAAAGGGAAGAAGCAATTGTTGATTTATATCGTAATGCCAGCAACAGTCAGGAACCTAAGATGCTTTTCAGCTATAATTGTATCTTTGCTCAAGGCTACTGTAGTTATACTACATTAAATTCCATTGTCAGTCAACTCTAGATTTCAAGGAGCTTATGCTGGGAACTGACCATACAATGGTCACAACCACCCTTTGTGTTTCTTCTCTTGTTGCAAAAATGCCGTGCTATTTTACACACTGATGATACTACATCGTGAGGATACATAATATCACTCATCGATAAGATTATGGTACAGAAATCAGAAATATGTGTCAGAACTGATCTAGCTCACTATCCTCTTAAAGTCATTGGCTTTCATTGCAATTATTTTTCAAAAAGGAATCGAAAATAAAATGTCATTGTGAATAGCATATATCTGAAACGGATAGTTTACCCTTAACAGGAATAGTAAAATACACTACAGAAGCTTTCAGCTGGCTTCTATCAAAATAATTATCTTAGCAATTATCTCTGCCATTCAGTTAACTTTTACATGCGGATGGTGTTTCTGCGTCTTTGTGTTCATCAGCCTCGCGCTTAGAGTTCTCCCAGGAACTATTATACTGACAGGTTCTATTTTATTATTAGTATTATTTTATTTTTCAGTACGGGGGTGGGGAGAAAGAGAAAGGGCTATTTGAAAGGAATTGCACTGGGATAGGTAGGCAGGTAGCATGTGGCTGCCTGCACTGGGGGTGCTCTGGGTAGGGTCTCTAGGGGCGCTGGGACCAGCAGCCTTGGAAGCAAAGCCTTGCAGAGATGCTGGACCTTAGAAGTCAGTCGGGATCAGTTCACAAGGATGTGCATCCTGAAGCATCTTTTAAAAGCCTTTTATTCCCCTGCTGTCCTCACAGTCCACTTTTTTGGCGTTTTTTGAAATTGAGGGGCAGCTGTTCTCAGCCACAGACTCTTCCATTCAATCACACTGCAGTTAAAGATGCATGGGCCCAGCAGAGTCAATGCCTACTTGCTCTTCTTCCTTACTTTTTCTGGAGATTTGAGCCCATAAGAGGTGTTATGAAAAGCGGTTTTGTTTGCTTAAGTGAACACATTAAATTGCTTCTGTTTTAAAACATTTTTCATTTAACAGAGCAGTTTTCAGACTGTGATCCCATTTGTGCAGACCTTGGACTATGGTTGGAAAAAGGTTTGGAAAGAAGCCTGCTTTGACCTCTACCTCCTTCCCGCGACATCTGTGATTTTTAAGGCAGAATTGTTTTGAAAGAGAAATGTATCTCTCGGTGGGGTTACTTTCTGGCAGTTCACTCACCGCTGAGGTGGGACCCCTTTGGCTCGTCTTGCGTGTGTACTTGAGTGAGTAGAAACACTTTAAGAAAAGTAAACTCCATGCTTTCCTACTGTCATATTTGATTTGAGCTGTGCTCTGATGGTTGTTTGAAGCTAGCATGAAATGCAGTGCCTGCCTGACCCATTTTTGCAGCCCATTATCATAATTTCACTGTCGTATGGCCACTGAGTTAATGTACTTACAAATGACAGAGAAAGTGTGTTACATGACCTTAGGGTTTTCAAAAATTAAATGACGTGGTAGGTCGTATTTCAAAGAATAGCTAAGGAGAATGGTTTTCTTTCCTGCATAAAGTGTCACTACGCATAGCAACAGGATATTGTATTTCTTTTTTATTACACAAAAATGTGAAGCTTTTAAACTCCTAGATTCCCCACATAAAATTTAATATTGGGGTAGGGAATGAAATATCCAGTGGATAAATCTGCTTCGCACCCCACCCCCAACCCACCCATCTCATCCCCTCTTCCTCTCTGGAGAAAGTGCCTTCAACACTTAGAGATGTAGAAATACTTCAAAATTCTTGTCTGATGATGAATTTCGTATTTCCTACCCTACACAAAGCCATGAATTCCCAACCCGAAGGGCAGTGGAGTACTTACATTTACTAAAGTATGCTTTGTTAGGGTGCCTAACTGTGGCTTATTGTTTTTTTTTTTCTTATGTGCTTTAGGAATTACTTTTCATTTTTGAAAGTGTTGTATTTTTTTTTAAATAGATTTCCGTCTTTTCAGTTTGAGGTTAAATGAGATCTTGAGGAACTTTTAATCAAAGCATGTGATACTGGTGTTTTATCCGTGCACAGAGCCCTGTGCCGCCCACACTCTGTGGTGTCCTGAACTCCCCGCTATGTGTGATTGATGCTGTCCATCGCAGAACGGGTGGCAAAGGGATGACCGGCATGATCCATACTCAGGGCATTAGGAGATGTCGGACAGACCACAAACGTGCAATCCCATGGTAGGGCCTCACCCTGTCCTCAATTAGCTGTGAGGGTCAAGTCTCTCCTCTGTTCTAGAATTCTCTTTCCAAGTAAGACTAGCATATGCCAAGCGGTAGCTCTTTGAAGGAGCCCTTGGGACTTGAAAAGCCATCGACTGACTTAGAGATCATATACAACTGGGCCTCCATGCAACAGTCAGGATTTAAGAGTCCTTTTGCAAGCCGTTCACGTGAGCCAGACATGGGGCCTGTGTAACAGGGAGGCAGCTTTGTGGTGTCGAGCTGCAGACCCACCTTCACTGGGATTTTAGTGAACAGAGACCTAATTCGTCTGTGGAAAGAATAGTAATTATCACCGTCCTCCAGGAGAACACTGAATGATAGGAGAAACAAGTCTCAGGCTTATATTCTGTTGAAACATAAGGATGTCCTTTGAAAGCCAAAAAGTGGGACGAAAATTGCGCAGTTTAGATTTTCTTTTGGCTCCTATCTGCAGACTGCAATTGATGGCACTTGAGTCAAGAAGTATAGTCGCGGGTGCCTATCGATCACCTGCAGGACTTGTGCCCTGAGTCTGGGAAGGACTGCTGCGTGTCTGCTCAGTGCAACGTGGAGCCTTACAAATGTCAGATCTGGTTAAGCCCCTGGCAGTGTTGACATAAAGAATATTATTTAAAGTTACTAAAATTTGATGAAGCTTCTAAATTTAATCTGCACTGCATTGTGCACCAGAATTAAATTGCAGGGGAAAAAGATGTGGTTGCAATGTGTGTTCCAAAATGACTTGTCATAATTAATTTTTGTTTTTAACCAAACAAATTAGAACACTTACAAATTTTTCTGATGTAGCCAGAAAGTTTTTATTTTTGGTGTGGATTTGGCGGCTCTGAAAATTGCTTCATTCCCTAGACTTCAGTGGACACAAATTGCATGGTTCTTTTTTTTTTTTCTTAAAATGGATGTACACCATGAATACAGAAATATTAAGATGTTTTCCCTGGGAGGAGACCTCGTTTTACATTGCGGTTCTGCCCACAGCCCTCCACAGGCCCATCCGGAGCTGCCTTCTCCTCGTCTTGAATAAATGATGTCAACAGAAGATCTAAGTTCATGCCACATTTCAGACACATGGGATGGGCAGAGGGACAAGGAGCCTCAGCCTCAGGCCCACCCCACATGGGCCAGGCTGACTTTGGAGGTGCAGGTGGAGCGCCAGGCAGAGGTAGGAGGGCTGCTCTGGCTTCCAGAATGCAGACAATGGCAGGGCTTCGGTGTGGGCCCTGCAGCCCAGACGGGCTCAGGCTTCCTGTGTCTGCATTAGGGGGAAGGCTGCAGGTGGGAGAAGAGAGAGGAATGAAGGAGCGAGACACCTCCCCTGAGGGCGCACTAGCACACGCGGGGGAGTGTAGCCCCCTTAGGGATGCTGTCGCCCCTTAGTAGGGAGAGGAAGCTGGGCAAAGACATGTTGCAAGTGGGCACTCACTTCCTAAAGGTGGCCTCTTGTATGCATACTCAGTTCTGACGTGAGCTGGAGCAGAAGAAAGATGGGGAACATTTTTGCACATGTGGAAATGCATAAAATTGGGCATTCTGCAACAATAACAGCGCCACATCCTGTGTGACATTGTCCCTCGCCTTACAGACCCAGGGGAGGCAGGGCTACACCTTCCAGCTGTAACTTCCAGATGAATCTCAGGGACAAGGTTAGAGCCCCTCCCCCCAGTGCGGGTTTCCTTAAGGAGCAGTGAGGATGAGGGGCTTATTAGTACCATAAATCGCCTCTCCTGCCAGTCAAACATGGAGCAATGCACGACATGATACTGGCCATTTCAGTGCTGGAATATAAATCACTGAAGATTAAATTATTAGATAATTTGGAAACTTAACAGTTTGCATTTTGCACTTCCAATTGTTTTGCTGACTTGCACTTTTCTTGGCTGTCCGGGATTTTATTAACCGTCTTTAAGACATCTATCACCTCCTTCCTCTTCATTTTCCAATGGGCAAATTTTCCCAGGAAGGAGAGTTGTTGCAGTGGTGATGCCTTGCAGTCGCTGCTCCAAAAAGATTGCTGTATTTTCATTGACATGCAGTGCATTACCATAATTGGCTTTTCTACATGATAGGAGAGAGGAAATAATAATGTCATTTTATTTACAGCCAGAGTGTCGCTTTATGAGACTTCTCCAAGTTTCTGCCATGCTGTGTAGGTCAAATGACATCTTTTGATCTGTTCTGTCCAAAGACATCAAAGCTGAGTGGCATGTAATGGAGACCTAGTGACAAACCAAATCTAGAAAAGAAATAAGACTGCCAGTTTCCCATTAAACAGCCTGCTAAACAGCACAGCTTCCCCGTGTCGGCTGCGAAACCACTCTGACCACCTAAATCAGGAGAATGAAAGGAAGCTGAATTGGACATTAGTACTGCAAATGACTGCAGTGATTGTCACGACCGCCCTCCCCCCGAGCCCCCTCCCCACCCAAAAATCAGCAAGCAAACCATGCGAGTCACAGTGGGGCTGCTCTGCGCCCATTCGTTTCTCTCCTGCCACTTGCTGGTTTTCTGATCTGGTTTATTTAGGTTTGACATCAGCCAAATGGTGTAGCAGGACATCTCTGACAGATATTCTTACTGATTTAACGGGAGGCACCACTCAGGAAAGATGGATCTTCTGAGACAGGATTTTGGAGCGCTGCTTTGCCCCTTTCCCACCCGTTCTCTTTTCCTTTATGATCCCTGGTTTAGAGTGTTGCTCCCATGCACAGCCGAATCCATTAGGGCCGCCGGAACTTTTGAGGAAGTGTGAGTGACGCAGGGGGAGGCCCGGTGTCTACTGCCACACACGGCGGGGGTACGGGCTTTGTGTTTTTGCAGGACTTTTAAACAGGCATTTTATACAAGAGGTTGAGAAACGAGGTGGTTTCTGGATCCAAACAGTGAGGTTCACCATCCCAAGTGATGGGGCTGCCTGGAAATTTATGCCATTTGTATGAACAGAGCAGCATCCTCACTGCATCCCTCTGCATCCCCTGGATTTGGGTTAAACACAGTGTCTGCTCCTTCTTAATTGCTCACCCCAGCTGGTCACTATCACACAGAGGTTTGCACCAGGCTCCATGAGAGCTGCCAGAAGCCCAGGTCTGCCAGGATACGGTCACAGGCTCAAGGAGACCCGGCCCAGCAGGAGGGCAGCTCACTAGGCCTGGGATGACCTGTGCCCAGATGGGAGGGTCCGACAGGGCTGGCAGGCGGCCACACAGAACCCGTTCTGCAGTGTAGGGAGGCCCTGGGGTGGGCGGGGAGGGCACTTGCTGGAAGGAGCCTGGGTGGGCGTGGTTGGAAACAGATTTTTTTTTTTTGATTCTCCCCCTTTTTTGATAATGGTAAAATGCACACAGTGTGTGACTTACCACTTTGTTCAGTGGCGTCTACGCTGTTGTGCAACCACCTCGACCATCCATCTCCAGAATGTTTGCATCTTCTCAAACTGAAACCGTTCCCCAGCGAACACTAAGCCTCCCGGCTCTCCCCTCTCCCCAGCCCCTGGCTGCCTGTGCTGCTTCCTGCCTCTGTGATGAGCCTGGGTCAGCTGGAGACGGGTCCCGGTGGGGCTCTGCGGCCGTCCCGCGGGTGGCAGGCCCCGGGACGGCTGTGCCCTTAGCCTGTCATGGCTGATGCAGATGAACACAACTTGCAGGCAGAGCTGCCCAGGAGCCGTTTTGCTGACCTTCATGTAGATAAAGATCTGATTTTACAAACAGCATATTCTGAAGACAGGATTCATTTTAAACTCATGCCACTTACAGTTCCCGATAGAAACGGTTCCGTGTGCGGTAGGATGGGCGCGTGTCGGAGCCTCGCCCTGACATCGGCTGCCAGGGAAGACTCTGCCCCGTAGCCTGCTGCCTATGTGCTCTGGGGCAGCTCACGGAATCCCTGTGCCTCAGTGTCCCCACGCGCAAGTGGATCATAATAGTGGGCTTTCTACTTACTTTGCTAGAGAGCCTAACACAGTTAATAAATGCAGAGCACTTAAGATAGTGTCTGGTCTGGAGAAAGGGTTCGGCAAATACTACCTGTTATTAGTCAAGAATATTTTAATCCAAAGCATATTGCTGGTTGAGCAGATATTCCTTGGGTTTGTAATGTTTACCCAAGAACGAGCAAGTTATTTCTTTCAAAATCAGAGTATATTATGAATCCTCCCAAATAAATGCATTTCTAGCGTGCTGAAAAAAGTCATCCTCTCAACCTAGAATACATCCTCTCAACTCAGAATACATTTTGTTCCTGTTTGGGACCAGATTTCAGTGTTTCCATAGAAAAATGCTTCTGGTGATCACGGTGGGCTCTCACCCCTTCTGCAGAGAACATGTTCACGTGTGCGTACCTTTTTCTTTTCAGGCTACCGTCGTGGGTGTTTGAGCACTGGTGACGGTCAACACCTTTTTTTTTTTGGCGTTGCTAATTTCTGCTGTCTAATCCCCTCCCGTAGGGTTGTTAAGATGTGATGTGCTTTCTTTCTCCCTCTGAATATTCTCGTTCCCTTTTCTTGGCTTAATGATTTTAACGTGCGCAGCATTTCTTTCCAAGTGGTTTTGTCCCCAGAACCAATGGAGACAGAGAGGGAGAGAGAAACCCGGCAATGATGAAGTTGGGAGTTGAGTTTCCTTTAGCTGCTCTTAGTGAGAAAGGCTGTTCCTGTGGGAACAGTTGGAAGAGAATTTGTTTTGTCTTTTATGCTCCACCAATGAATCTTTTATTTTAAAACCTTTGCCTAGAAATTGTCAAAACTTGCACATTCTCCAGGAATCCTACCTGCAGCCACGGCACCTAGGGATGGGGCCACTGGGTAGACTCAGGATGCCACACTTGGCCTTCACAAGAGACCAGAGAGCAAATGGCCTTAGACTGAGTAGCAATTGCTGCTTTTGTCCAATTTCTGAAAGGGAAAAGTAATAACTAGTTTAAGGGCCCTGAGTCCCATCCCCTCCCCCCCAATTATGTGGGGCATCCTTCCAGCCTCTGCTTTGGATCTCAGCGAGAAACATGCAAAGGATGCGCCAGGCTCACACCTAGATGGGGACTCCAGAGCCTCTTCCATCTTTTTAGCCAGGAGACTGTGTCTCCAGCTCCACTTAAGGATGCAAATGAAGAGTGAAATCCATGCACCTGCCGAATTCGCTTCTCCGGGTGCCCCAGGCATCCCGGGCCTGCAGTGTGCCTGCGCCCCATCCCTGGTGTGCTCAATAATGCAGCAGGATTTTGCTCCACCAAAGTGTCACCTGTCTAGGTGAGTTGTGCCACTGTCTATGTGAAGTGACAGCCATCTTTGAGTACCAGCGTCTTTAACTGACTTCTCTTTCATCATTCACGTTGGAAAGGTAACATTTTCGACAAGGTTGTTTCCTCTCCCCATCCTGTTTCTCCCCATCTCCTCCCTCTCCTGTACCCCTCCCCACTCTCTGAGCGCACCTGATCAAAACATCATCCCTGACAAAGGTTTGCCTTCTCCAGATTAAATGAGCCCAACTAGCCTGGGAATTTTCATGAAGAAAGCAAGTGCAATG
The DNA here is from genome assembly GCF_905146905.1 of Nyctereutes procyonoides. NCBI lineage: Eukaryota > Metazoa > Chordata > Mammalia > Carnivora > Canidae > Nyctereutes > Nyctereutes procyonoides. The sequence goes on along the minus strand of NW_026575082.1, from coordinate 3,807,870 downwards.
CTGATGTGCAAAGTTAATGAATCTGGTAACCGAACATTATTGGGCCTGGATGAGATGATCTAGCCCCGTTCATCTCCTCACACTGGCTGTAAAGAATGTATGGAAGTCAGTTCTGTGGCGTGATTCTAACATCGGTCCTGCCCCATCATGGCAATTTGTATAAGTAATGGAAACAGGTTAAATACTTCCATTCCGATGTTGCCAGCAGGGATGAAAATGAACATTTCAGTGGAATCATCTCAACAGGGCAGAGTGGGGAGGGGCCTGCATTGAATCATCGCCATGCCTTTGGTGGTGGAGCCCTAAGGAGATTGCCCCATGTGTGCACACGTGTAGGTCAGCGGCGAGAAGAAGAAGGCCCAGGGGTCGTTGGAGATTAGCACTCGGCCGGGGGGGCACTGTGGCCCCCATGCACATGCTGCTAACCGCACGCTGTCCCTTCTGAGGGGGCGCAGGGGGCTCTTCTCTCCCTCTGCTGGGTGGCCCACAAGGGCTATCTTTGGCTGGCGAAACCCAAGGGTGGTCTCTCGATGCTTCTAGAACCTGGTCTCGAAAGCTCAAAGGCAGGGAGGAGAACCCATGTTTTCCTCACTTCCCTGTAATTATAAATGGTCAGCTTCTGGGATTTTTTTTTTCTTTGCCTAAATAGTCACTCTACATCCTCAGTTGCCTATGCGGAGATGAGCCATTTTATTTGAATAGTTGCTGTTTCCTATTTAAAAAAAAATTGAAACTGGTTCGTTTTTCACTGTGTTCTAACGTTACCTTATGTCTAGGGAACATATCACAGTGTCCAGCAAGAGACACACTCAGTTATGCCGGGTGTCCCATAATGTCCTTGTCAGTTCAGGTAGGTGGATGTGGATTATTCGATAGGTTTTCATAGTAAAATGCTGAACGCATACACTGTATTATCCAGGATCATTGCTGTCCTCCAATCTAGACAATGTCACTTAAAATCCAGGTGTATAGAACATGGCAACATTGAGTCAGCTAGCCTGTTGTGCGAAAGGCCAATATTGGGTGATTCCAGATAGCTAGATTGGGGGTCGGGGCAAAACGGAGCATCTTTTATTGGAAGGACACATCTTTCGCTTTATATTAGGATATTTTGTTTTCAGGTGGGGCCAGACGTGGTGGGGTGCTTGTTACCTGTGTGAATGGGGATTTTCAGTAACCTGCTGGATTTTGAGGCACAGATTTAAAGCTGACTTTTAGAAAGCAGGTCCTGTTCCGGGGAAGGCCTTTCTGTCACTGTTGCTTCAGCCCTTCGGGCAAGGCACCCACTCTCCTGTTCGTCTATGAGAAACAAGAATAGCGAGCAGTCACATTCCTCCTGCGCGATAGGAAACAGGGCAGTGCAGGAGAACCCCTTTCTGTCGTGCGTAATTGGGGTGGAGATTAAGACGCAGGCTAGGGGATTGGAACCTAATTGCTCAGAGCCGGTGTTATTAAGACTCGAGGGAATTTGGAACTTTTCTGCATTTAGCCATTAAAAAAACAAATACAGCTGTCACTTCTCACCATTCTTAAAATGACTGTTGAATAGAGCAAATCTTGTTTTCTTGAAAGAAACAAAGATGTTTTTAAAAATGTTGGGCTGCAATTTGAGAAATATAATTTTTATCTAATTTGCCAAAGATAAGATGTTTGTGCCTCGTTGTATAATTACAATTTGAGATGAAAATATTTTTTTTCAGACAATATGTGTATATTTACATTGTAAAGCAGCAGGGCACACGTTGTTGGTGTCAGATGAAACTCTAACAGGGACCATATACATTGCCTTATGTCCACTTGCATTAGAATGCACAGAATTTCATGTTGCTTAAGATGACAGCACATCTTTAGGGACACATTGGCATCCAGAAGGCACATTTTATGACAAAAAATATTAACAAGATTTAAATTTTTTTTTGAAAAAGTGAAATCTAGCCATATGATCTGGTTGTTTTGTTCCCATTTTGGGAATGATAAAGTCTATGTATTTTTCATTTTTTATTCATTCACACATGCACATGTTTACATGCATGCACACACACATTCACACACATGCACATGTTCACACGCACAGACACACTCACATGTCCACACACGCATGTGTGTACACACATGTACATGGTCATGCATGCACACACACATGCGCATGTTCACGTGCACACATATCACACATGCACACACCCACACACATTCACATGCACACATGCACACACCCACACACATTCACATGCACACATGCACGTACCCACACACATTCATATGCACACATGCACGCACCCACACACATTCACATGCACACATGCATACACACACACACTCACAAATGCACACACACGCACAAAGCTGGCAGCCCCTTCCCTCCTGCATCACGGGTGCTGGTATGTGCTTATTCCGATGTACTGTACGGCTACGAGGCGTGTTCTCCTGCTGAGAGCAGGACACACTGCGTGTGCTCCGAGTGTCACACTCCACACCGCGTGCTAGGCTCCAGAAGGGCGGGGGGATGATGGCAAAGTTGTTTTGACACAAAAAAAGTGGCAGAAGATGATTTGGAGTCTTTGTTTTATTTGATAGGGAGAAATGTCATTTATTTCTGTAAGTCATTGTAAAAGGAGGATTTTATACAGCAGCTACCATTTCCAAGCTTACTCATTCATCAGATTTCCACGAGGGGGGTGGTGAGGGTGGAGGGGGGCTGGCGGCACTGAGTCGGGGGTGAGTGGAGCACACGCAACGGTGTGGAGCTGATTCTGTTTTCTGTGAAACAGTGAGCTGCTCTCATAAAAATCTCCTCGGCTAAGAAATTATATTCATTCACCTTGTGAAGTATATCGTTCTCACAGTTTCATCACTAGAAAGAAAACAAATACTATATTTTGGTACATTTGTACCCATATGGATTTTTTAGAAAGTCGTAGCTTGTAGTAAAAACAAAAGATCATCACAAATAATTGCCTAAACTCAGAAGTTTTTGAGTCAGTGCCTCTCTGACTCTGCCTGGGTAAAAATTTTTAAAAAGGCATCTAGAAAAGCAATTATGAGAATTTACTGATAGTAATAGACATAAACCCCTTTACTATGACTAGAGAATGATACTTTTGGTCATGGTGGCACGGATGTCCCTGTGGTTTGAGCACCATCGTTACTCATGGTTTCCAGGAAGTCGGGGGTTGTGTGACCTCATATGAAGCTGCCAGTCAATGTAGAGATCCTTATGTGGGATACTGGAGCTCATGGTGTGTCCCACTAGTGCACAATTTCTCTCTGGCCCCCATGTACTTAAGGACAGAAAGTCTCCTGACTCTGGTTGGAGTCAGCCCATCATCCACACCTGCAAGTCTACGTGTCTCCCTGCACCTGTTCCCCAGAAGTTGAAGTTAACCATTTCTCCTCGTCCATCCTGTGTATTTTGAGAATTAGACACTGGATTTGAAAGTGGGGACATGCTTCGGAGATGTGATCCTTGGGTGGGGTTCAGAAGCCATAAAACCCTTTCTCCATCCTGGCTCACTTGTGTGTCCCGATGGCCCTGCTCCAGGAGGTGGTGTGCAGGGGTTCACTCCATGACAGGAAACCTGGTTGAGGAACCACAGGGGTGCACCACGTGCAATGCTGTGGGGTGAGTAACCAGATGGGGAGACGTTTGCTACTGGTTCTTTGTCATGGCTCTTGCATAGGGTGGATGGTGTGGGAATGAATAGGACTTGAGCTTGTGTCACTGTCACCCATTTGAGAGATATTTCAGGCATACGTCTCACCTCCTGATTTCCAAATATGGTCCATCGAAATGAACCTGACCCTCTCTGATATACATCCTTTCCGGTGTCGATGGTCAGGGATACCAGGTTGGAACCCGGTGTTTTGGGGCCGGTTTGCTGACATTGGGTGTGTAGGCCCAGACTCGTCAGGCTGCCAGACAACGCTGCCGTCCTTCCTCGGTGTGGAGGCGGGGACCGAGAACGTGACATCCCTATGCCTGGCATTGGGCATGCACCTGTTGGCGATTGCTAGCTTTTTAATTTGTGGAACAAGAGAACATTTGTACAGTCTACCAACCTACTGTTCAGTGGCCGTAAAACCCACATGTGTTTTCTCAGGTCCAGAGAAGAATTATTGACTCCTTGCTCTTCTCTATTTTAAGATCTAATTTTGCAGGGTTCTCATATGCTTTTCCTCTATTTCTTCATGACATCACAGAAAATCAGTGAAAGTTTGTAGTCTCTTTAATCAGGTTTAAGCTTTAATTTGTGCTGTCTCACTGGTTTGGTTGCATTACTAGAACGGGCATATAAGGCTAATACCTGGTGTGCTCATTGAGAGAAGCCTCAAAAGGGGGTCTCTTCTTCCTCATTTAACTCGACACTGAATTCTGGGGCAGTGAGGAAAAGAAGAAATTACAGTTAAGGAAGTTACCTGTGGATTCCTAATTAAAATTAGGGATGGGTAAAAATTATAGGCCATTCTGTTTACAGACTCTGCTGTTCTTAAACATGGCTTCTATTGGGTTTTCAATGAAGAAATGATTCCAGTATAAATCAGGTGGTGTAGCAGACCAGTACATTAGTGATTGGTACCAGGCAATTAAAATCTGCCAAAGCGATAGAAAATTTTTTGCTACTATCACACGAGAGCAGAAGTGGCCTTTCAGCTTTGCTTGGCAGAGTGTCAACCTTCCTGCAAAAAATCAGAACTTATGTTCGTAAATTAACATATATCCTGCTTGTATTTTAATGTCCTTTTCAGAGTAGGAAGGAATGAGCTCTGTACCTATATCTGCTTTCTCTGTATTTTTTATTTCCCAATATATTCTAACTTTCATCAAAACCACCTGCTCTCTTTGTAACAGAGGTGAAGTAACTTTACAAGTGATCAATTATAAATTTGGAAGAAAGTGTGTTTTTGCAAGATTCTACAATGAATTGCAGCTGTACATTTATCACTTAGGTGTGTGTAAGACCCTTTTGTGAATTGGCCCCTTGGAGTAAATGTATTTTGATATAATGGCCATCTGTTCATGAGTATCACATTTGCCGGTCTAAAACCTAGTTTGATGTAGATAAACATGTAATTTGGTATGATTGTATAGTTTCACCAGGTGGCAATACGATAGCAAAGTTCGGTATTTACTGTAAGCCAGTAACCAAGCAGGGACGAGACCTGTGTTTGATGTTTGTCACTGTTAAATATCCATTTTCCTTCTTCACAGCCAACTCTCAATTATGCGTGCTAATGAGGAAAAGAGCTTGGATAAACAAAGTTTCCCAGCCTGATTCTTGTCATTTATTTCCACTGTCTCCCGCGTCAGGCCTCAGGAGGAGCTGCTAACCAGGAACCCCGGGTCTGCTCCTTGCCAGTTCCCACCCACCTTCTGTGCTTGGTTCCCTGGTGGAAGGTATAGTAAAATCAGAGAAAACTGCCGAAGGCCACACAGAGGGGCCTGGGTGATGCAGAAGGAAAAGAACTAACTTCCCAAATGATTCTCTCCTCTGAATTTTAAGTCTGGTCTGGTTGTTTAGTGCACCATCTACCCGGCGCTAAAGGCCAGAAATGGGCTGGCTCTCATTGGGACAAATGTTCCATATGTTGTTCCGATTGCTCAGAGGTGAGCAGAAGCTTGCAAGGCATGAGGGGAGGCAGGGGACCCTCTGACAGTTTAAGGGGATGGCCCCTCTGTGTGCACCGCCCAGTTTTCGTCTAAAGGGCCTGAGGAGAAGGCAGAGGGGCCAGCAAGCATGGACTTGGGCTTGGTAGTGACACGGCCATTTCCATGAGCACTCCCTAGAACCACCCCCTGCCTCAAAAACACCAGTAATTGTCATGAATCCACTCTGGGGAGACTGAGGCCCTGACAGGTGGGTGAGTGTGTGTGGAGGCCACACTGTCCATAGGTGACCGGGCTGGGGCTCCTGCCTGGGGGTCTCATCAGTCTGCCAGTCTGTCCCTTCCGTATGTCTGTCCTCATGTCATGAAAATGTTGGGTGTCTGTTCTTCAAGAGGGAACCATAGCAGTGGCCTCATTAGCCTGGACCATCTAGAGATAAGCAGGTGAAAGGTCACCCTCCCCCACCAGGTTCAGCCTGCCTGAGTCACCCCTTCCTTCCATCCCCCCTGCCCGTGCCCAACATTACTCTGTGCACCTGCCATGTGGGGCAGACGTGGCTTGGGGGGCCTTGTCTTGAACAGTTGGTTTTCCCATTACTTCTAATACAGATATGATGAAACCAAAAGCCCCCTTCCCTGCCTGAGTCTTGCTGAAGCCCGGTGTCCTGTTGGTCTTTCAGGTGCCACAGGGTGGGGATGGTGTAAGCATTTCCATCTTTAGCACTGCCCTGTCCTACAGGATCCAGTCTCTTCATCCTCCCCAGGCCCAAACTCTTACATTGAAACTCAGTAGGTTCTAGAGCCTTCTGAGGGCTCTGAACCTGGGATGTGAGTGTCCTTGGTCTGAGCCCAGATTTGGAAGGCAGGAGCCACTGGGGGAGGCCTGCAAGGAGTTCAAGCATTGTTTTGAAAGGGCCAGATCTGTAAGCGAGGCAGAGAGGGTCAGAGCCCAGCCCTGACCCTGGGGAGGGAGCTCCGGAAGGTCCATCCATCAGCTGCCCAGTAGTTAGGTGAAGAAGAGGGCAGATTAGGGGGCAAGTGCTGGGTGGGTGCTCGCTGTTGGTGGGCATACAGGAGGTGCTGTTCCAGGAGTTTTATTATGTTCATTGTCGTCATTAGTGCTGGGGCCTTGGAGCCAAGTCAGTCCTTGAAGGGTCTCGGGATAGAGGTCACAGGGGTCAGGGAGGCTGGCTTGTTCGCTTACAGTATCAACCTGGACATTCTTTGAGCTCCCCCACACCTTTGTCTGTGTGGAAGTTGAATCGCTTGCACCTGTTACTGGCTGTGGCCATCCCATCTCCTGTCCTCGTGTGACCGTGAACACCCCAACTGCACTGCGGCTGGTGGGCCGGTGGAATGGGCCACTGGGATGCAGATCACTTGCTTGCATGGACATGCTGTCTTCAGAAGCTAGTTTTACCTGCCCATCTCGTCCTAGGAGGGAGCAGAAGGGTATCGCGGTGCGGGCGCAGGACAGGCGGCCCCCTGCTGCCTCTCTGGGTCCAGGCTTCCTCCGGCCCCTTGCATGTGAGCATTGAAATGTGAACTCAGTCACAGGTAGGTCAGTGGGCTGAAACAGCGTGGGAGATAGCAAGATAGCAAGGGGGAGACCAACTTGCCAGGGCCGACAGACCGGAAGTCGGTAGTGAAAGTGTAAACCCAAGGTTCTAGGACAGGAACGTTCTAGAAGGCTGAAGAGGTGCAGCATGATGATGGTTGAGCTGGTGGGCTGAGGGCCACTGGAGAGGCCCTGTCACCTGCACTCGTCCTGGTAGGGTGGATGGGGGACCCACTGGGGGACCCTCTTACCAGAACCCACATATAGCGGCACTCCTCATTGTTCTAGCCACCCTTTATTTTTTATTTTTTTTATTTTTAAAGATTGTATTTATTTATTCATGAGAGACACACACACAGAGAGAGAGAGAGAAGCAGAGACACAGGCAGAGGGAGAAGCAGGCTCCCTGTGAGGACTCCGATACGGGACTTGATCCCAGGACCCTGGGGTCCTGACCTGGGCCAAAGGCAGATGCTCAACTGCTGAGCCTCCCAGGCATCCCCTATTCTTCTTCTTCTTCTTCTTCTTCTTCTTCTTCTTCTTCTTCTTTCTTCTTTCTTCTTTCTTCTTTCTTCAACATTTTTTGAGAAATAATGATTAACAAAGCCCTCTGCATGTTTCTGCCCCGGGCTGAGCCCTGCCCTTCCCAGGCCCCCTACTCCCAGGTCCCCCTCACTGCTAGGTGCTCACTGCAGGTTTGCCGAGTGGTATGAGGTAGCTCATCCTTGTTTGTTGAGCTGAAGACCCTGGAGAAGATTTTGAAGATAGAGATATTGATCAAGGGCCACATCGCTCAATGTAACCCATAGATACTTATTATCTAGGAAAAAAAAACCACTATTTTTTTAACAGAATTTTCCCCGTGTACCATGTATACAGTTTCATCTTTTCTTTCCTCACTTAAAGAATGTCCCCATGCCACTAAAGATACTTTTTCATGTTTGAATAATAGTCCACCATCGGAATAACCTACAAAGTCACTTAATTATATTGTATTGTGGAAGACTTAGAGCATGGCAAATTTTGCATGGAATAATATTAGAAAGGACATCTTGGTGCACAAAGTTTTTTAATATTTCATATTACGTTCCTGGCTATATGTCCAGAAGTAAAATTATCGAGCCCAGGAGTGACAGCATTTAAAAATCTCTCCTCTTACTTCTGCTGAGACCTCCTCGGTTGTACCCCATGACTGGTGTTGAGAGGTGTCCATGTACTCCCCACGGAATTTCTGTGGGTCACTGGTGCTCAGAGCACCTCCAGGACATGTTTGCTGGTGTTGGGAAGCTGACAAAGGGCAGCAGGTGCATCGCAAGGTGGCGGGGTAGAAGGACCTGCCCCGGGGCTCAGGTGACGCAGATGGTGCCTCTTCCCTGTGTGACCTCAGGGAAGCTGGTTGGCTTCCCCGGGACGTGGCTTCCTCATCTGCAAAACAGGCATTTCAGTGATGCTGCCTTGGAGGCCTGTGGGGTAAAATGCGGTGATAAAACGACCTCGGCCATTGGGGTGGCAGGCGGGGTGGCCCTCAGCAGTGTCAGCACACTGAAAGCCCCCAGCTTGACAGGGGACAGGGAAGTAAACATCTCCTAAGTCTTCGGGGGACGGTGGATCCTGGCAGGGATTAAGGGAGGCATCATGATGGAGGTGACACCTGAGCCTCCCCTCGAGGATGACTGTTGTTCACAAGGTGGGGTGGGGTCCTGCGTGGGGCTGGGTTGTACCCAAGGCTGGACGTGTGGCCGGGGGAGGGCCCCTTGTGGGGATGTGCACCCCCTTCCCAGGGCATGACTTTAATGGAGTTTTACCTCTGGGATTGCGAGAGCGGGGGCCCGGGGGGCCCGGAGGAAGAAGGCTGCTGCTGCGGCAGGTGGTGGGCGGCAGGCGGCCTGCGGTATTGAGCTCTGGGTGCAGTCTGGATGCTGAGAACGAGGACACCCCCGTTGTTCTTGTTTGGGCCGGTTTAGTAACAGCCGAGTTCGGGGATTCCTATTTCAGGAGAAAGCGTGCTGTGATTTGGTGCTGTGATTTGGGGAGGGGGCAGGAGGAACATTTTGTTGGCACATAATGGACTTGGGAGTGTCTGGAACACTCACATCATGACAAATGCGTGTCCTACCCGTGGGAGCTCCTTCTGTGCCAGACGCAGGCCTGGCTCCAAGAACACACAGGGAATGTCACAGAGCCCCTGTCAGGTGCCGTCCCCTGGGAGGGCCTATGACCGGCAGGCCTGTTGGGGGACGTGGATTGGGTGGTGTTGGGCTTGCACCGGTGGACTTGGAGAACGGGCGAATGTCAACCAGAATGAGATGGCAGCGCCACAGGCAAGAGCAACAGAAGGGGGGCCCAGAGGGTCAGCTCGTGCCATCCTGGGAGCCCACGCGGTTGGGGTGGGAGGGACCTTGAAGTGGCCTCCCCTAGGGGCGTGAAGGTGGGCGTGCGGAGCCCAGGTCGGGGAAGCAGAGGGGCTTCTCCCCCGTGCCTGCTGGGGTCCCTTTCTGGGAGGTCCAGAGGGCAGGGATGTCAGGGACCCCTCCGTCCCACACCCCACCTCCTAGAAAACCGTGGCCACAGGTATCCAGGTGACAGAAAGGCTCACTCACCACCCATACCTCTTAGGAGGGCTTCGTCGTGGATGAGGCTGTGGATTGCTGTGTGCAGTTCCACCCAACACAGTAGTGATTGTTGCTTTGGGGCCATGGACTCATCAGTGACACCCCTCAGCTGCACCCAGGAGCTTCTGGGTGTGCCCGGCGCCACCTCAGGAAGAAGACAGACAGCGTGGGACTGAGTGGGGTCTGATGACATGCATCCTGCTGGGCCTGGGGGAGGGAGCGCCCAAGGGGTTAGGCTGATGCCAACGTAGTCTCGTCTGTGCCTTTGCAGAGCTGGAGATGCCGCCTCTAGGCTGGGGCTGGGGGCGCCCAACAAACCCTGGGAGCGTGATGGGGATTTCCCATTTCTGGGTTTCCGGAGCTGAGACAGGAGTGCCTTATGTGTTCTGCACACACTGATGGGTGGCCGCCGGGTGTGGACGGTGGGCAGCCTTGCCTCCATCCAGTGAGGACACAGACCTGCAGCAATGGGCCTCCCAGGCTGAGCCATTCTGGTTTGGGTAAAGCCTTTCCTTGAAATTAGTTTTGATTAATTGCCAGGGCATGAGTCGGGCTTTCATAGAAGCCGGTAGACCAGGTCTCTGAGGGTGATCCCAGTGGATCATCGTTTGGGGGAGGGTTGGAGGGCGGCTCAGGCACAGGCCAGCACACAGGGACCTGGCCCTGCGTCTTCAGATGGACTTCATCTGCCCAGACGGCTTCCTAGCCTCATGTGTCCCCTTTGGAACCCACAGAGATGGACCTCGGGGCCCTGGCCTGGCTTGCTAACAGGTGGGAGGCTGCCCAGGGCTCCTGGAGTGGGGCCCGGGCTGAGGACCTGAGCTTCAAACCGCCAGGACCCAGGACTATCCTGAGCCCTTAGTAATTAAAGACAAGATGAAGATGACATTCAACTTGGCAATCTTTTTTTTTACTTTATAAGCTTTACATTTCACAGTGGGGTGGGGGGGCTTGGATTGTCCGGAGTATCACCCAGGTGCCGGTGCCTGTAGCGACACCTCCTGCACTGTGGGTTGTCACGCTGGCAGCACGAGGCACTAACTGCAATGCCCAGGTTTGTTAGTGGACTGCCCTTCTGTGTGGAATTCAGCTGTGAAACACGTGAACGCTCATGCTCAGATGGCTCGATGCCAGCACGCAGGTGTGGGGAGGCATGGGCAGGGATGCCGAAGGCTCCAGCCCAGAGGGACTGCCCCGATGTCCGAGTCCATGGTGCTCCCCGGGCGTGCCCAGGGGTGCTCGCCACCACCCCAGCCTGAAGCCCTCCATGTGTAGGTGCCAGTACTCCCTCATCACGTCCTCCTGCCCCCGGCGTCCGCCCCTGGGTGGCCGCGATGTTCCGTCTCTCCTATCAACCATTCCTGAAGACGTGTGTGCTCTTTGCCTTGTTCCCTTAGGATCAGGCTCTGATAACGTGATAATGAGTGATCATATTTAATGAGACACCCCTCTTGCATCATCTCAGTGCATTTTACAAGGGGCTTCCTGGAAAATGTCTTAACCCCAAATTTCCCAAAGAACGCATAGAACACTAGTTCAACTAATTACTTTGTCCAAAAAAATTCAAAATACATAAAATTATATTGGTCAAATAAGTTAAGAGCTGGTGCCTGCAGTTAGCTACCCTTGGGAATGAACAAGATCTGTCACATACTAAAGGATTTCAAATGTCCTGTAGTAAAAAAAAAAAAAAAATCAGGTTTCATCCAATGATTCATGTGCCCTACAAAGCCCTCGTTCGTGTGACACCTGTCAGTGTCCTGTAGTTCCCTCCGGGAGGTGATGCCTTCAACCCCAGGGATCACTCTGCTGTGCACTTGTGGCTGGAGGGAGGCTGTCGTTGTGTATACTCCAGGCTCTGTTAAAATTTTAAAAAGGGTGTTTTTATTGTGGTAAAATCTTCATAATGTGGGAGTGAACCTTTTAAGCATCTTCAGGTGGACAGTTCAGCGGCTTTAAGGACACCCACACTGTCGTGCAGCCATCCCCACCATGTGTCTCCAGAACGTTTAATCTCCCTGGGGCTGATACTCTGTCCCCATGAAATGCTGCCTCACGTTGCCTTCCTCCAGTGTGGGTCCCTCCAGTGTGGGTCCCGAGTATCACCCTTTCCTGCCTGGCTCCTTCCACTCAGTGCAGTGTCCCTGTGGTTCATGCACGTTGTAGCAGGTGCCTGTCTCCCTGCTCTCCAAGGCTCCACGCTGTTCCGTTGAGTGTATACACATAGTTTTGTTCATCCATTCATTTATCAACAGGCGTTTGGGTTGTTTCCACCTTCTGGCTCTTGTGAATAAAGCTGCTTTGTCCAGCTGTGGCCCCGTGTCACCCGTCCGTCATCTCTGCGCAGGTGATATCTGCTTTGTCTGCACTGGGGGGCTGCTGGTGCTACTTTTTTTCTTTTCTTTTCTTTTTTTTTTTAAAGATGTCATTTATTTATTCATGATAGACACTGAGAGAGGCAGAGACACAGGCAGAGGGAGAAGCAGGCTCCTCGCAGGGAGCCCGATGCAGGACTTGATCCTGGAGTCCCAGGATCGTGACCCAAGCCAAAGGCAGACGCTTAACCGCTGAGGCACCCAGGCATCCCTTGTCCTTTTTAAGTGAAGACCAGAGTATTTTTATGGCTTGCCGTCGAGGAGGCTGTTTATTTTTGGAAAGCCTATGATACTGTCTGTGGAATGTCTTGCCCTGAAAGTTGACAGGTGCCACCTGCTGGGGAGGCATGAGGGACCCACACATCAATGAGGAAAGGAACAGCACCGGGGTGGAGGTGGCAGGGCTCCCCTTCCACCCCACCACAGCGGCCACCCTGATGTTTTTACGGAGGGGGCAGGTCCTGGTCCTCTGGGTGAGGCTCCCTTGCTGCCAGCGTACTCGCCCGGGAGGACGTGGATGTCGTCCTGGTCGAAACCTAATTTCCGTTGCAGCCATAGCGCGGGTTGTCCCAGAAAGCGGGGGGTAGCCTCGTAGCCTGGGAGCTTGGCTGAGAAACATCTTTTTAAAGATCATCTAACTGCTGGGGAGGCCGTGTCCTTGAAGATGATTGATTTCTCCTCACTGTGTTTCATTTTTCTCTCCCAGCTTATGTTCCCGAGGAAGAACTGAAGGCAGCAGAAATAGATGAAGAGAACGTGGAGGAGGATGGGCTGTCTCTGGACATCCAGGAAGGCGACTACGTGTGCAATGAGGACGCGGAGATCAAGGAAGCCCAGAGCTACCAGAACTCGCCCGTCAGCACTGCGACGAATCAGGACGCGGGCTACGGGTCGCCCTTCAGCGAGAACAGCGATCAGCTTGTCCACTTCAAAAGCTCGTCCTCCAGAGAAGAGAAGGAGGAGCCGCAGGCTGCAGACAGCGTCTCCTACCCCCAGGACAGCCTGGCGCAGATCAAGGCCGTGTATGCCAACTTGTTCTCTGAGTCCTGCTGGTCCAGCTTAGCTTTGGATTTGAAGAAGTCGGGTTCAGCCACCAGCACCAACGATGTGGGCCCGAAGGAGAGCACCACGCCCGCGCCCACACCCCCCACCAGTACGGCGGGCACCTCAGGCACCACGGCAAGCACCCCCAGCTCCGGCTCGGGCTCGGGCTCTGGGGGCGGCGGGGGCGGCGGCTCAGGGTACGACTGGCATCAGGCCGCCCTGGCCAAGACGCTGCAGCAGACATCGTCGTACGGGCTGCTCCCTGAGCCCAGCCTCTTCAGCACCGTGCAGCTCTACAGGCAGAACAACAAACTCTATGGCTCTGTGTTCACAGGTGCCAGCAAGTTCCGCTGCAAGGACTGCAGTGCCGCCTATGACACGCTAGTGGAGCTGACAGTGCACATGAATGAGACCGGGCACTACCGCGACGACAACAGGGACAAGGACTCTGAGAAGACCAAGCGGTGGTCCAAGCCCCGGAAGCGCTCACTGATGGAGATGGAAGGCAAGGAGGACGCCCAGAAGGTGCTCAAGTGCATGTACTGCGGCCACTCCTTCGAGTCCCTGCAAGACCTGAGCGTCCACATGATCAAGACAAAGCATTACCAGAAAGTGCCTCTGAAGGAGCCAGTACCGGCCATCACCAAACTGGTCCCTTCCACCAAGAAGCGTGCCCTGCAGGACCTGGCGTCACCATGTTCCCCCGAGCCGGCTGGGCTGGCCACGGACGCTGCGCCCAGCGAGGCAGCCAAGGACCAGAAGACCGCCAACCCCTACGTGACGCCCAACAACCGCTACGGCTACCAGAACGGCGCCAGCTACACCTGGCAGTTCGAGGCCCGCAAGGCGCAGATCCTCAAGTGTATGGAGTGCGGCAGTTCCCACGACACCCTGCAGCAGCTCACTGCCCACATGATGGTCACCGGCCACTTCCTCAAGGTCACCAGCTCGGCCTCCAAGAAAGGGAAGCAGCTGGTGCTGGACCCCGTGGTGGAAGAGAAGATCCAGTCGATCCCACTGCCCCCCACCACACACACCCGGCTGCCTGCCTCCCACATCAAGAAGCAGCCCGACTCTCCTGCGGGGTCTGTGCCCGCTGAGGACAAGAAGGAGCCCGAGAAGGACAAGGTGCCACCGGCGGCCGGCGAGGCGGAGAATAAGGTCAAGGAGGAGAGCGAGGACACCCCAGAGAAGTTTGAGCCCACCACCCTGTATCAGTACCTCCGCGAGGAGGACCTGGACGACAGCCCCAAGGGTGGGGTGGACATACTGAAGTCCCTGGAGAACACGGTGTCCACGGCCATCAGCAAGGCCCAGAATGGCGCGCCGTCGTGGGGCGGCTACCCCAGCATCCACGCGGCCTACCAGCTGCCCGGTGCCGTGAAGCCGCTGCCGGCCGTGCAGAGCGTGCAGATGCAGCCATCCTACGCGGGCGGCGTGAAGCCGCTGTCGTCGGAGCACAGCGCGCTGCTGCACTCACCTGGGAGCCTCACGCCGCCACCGCACAAGAGCAACGTGTCGGCCATGGAGGAGCTGGTGGAGAAGGTGACCGGCAAGGTCAGCGTGAAGAAGGAGGAGCGGCCTGCCGAGAGGGAAAAGGGCTCTCCGGCCAAGGCCGTATCCCCCGTGGCCAAAGAGAACAAGGACTTCCCCCGGGCCGAGGAGGGCAGTGGCAAAGTGCAGCAGAAGAAGGTCCCCGACGCCGAGGTGGCGAAGGCCAAGAAGGAGGGTGTGCCTGACGCGCACACGCCCAACGGCACCGAGCCCCTGAAGGCCAAAGTCACCAACGGCTGTAACAACCTGGGGATCATCACCGACCACTCGCCCGAGCCCTCCTTCATCAACCCGCTGAGTGCGCTGCAGTCCATCATGAACACCCACCTGGGCAAGGTGTCCAAGCCCGTGAGCCCCTCCCTGGACCCGCTGGCCATGCTGTACAAAATCAGCAACAGCATGCTGGACAAGCCGGTCTACCCTGCCACCCCCATCAAGCAGGCCGACGCCATCGACCGCTACTACTATGAGAACAGCGACCAGCCCATTGACCTGACCAAGTCCAAAAGCAAGCCCCTGGTCTCCGGCGCGGCCGACTCCGTGGCGTCGCCTCTCCGGGAGAGTGCGCTCATGGACATCTCCGACATGGTGAAGAACCTCACGGGCCGCCTCACCCCCAAGTCCTCCACGCCGTCCACCGTGTCCGAGAAGTCTGATGCAGACGGCAGCAGCTTTGAGGAAGCGCTGGACGAGCTGTCGCCCGTGCACAAGAGGAAGGGGCGGCAGTCCAACTGGAACCCCCAGCACCTGCTCATCCTGCAGGCCCAGTTCGCCTCGAGCCTGCGGGAGACGCCAGAGGGGAAGTACATCATGTCGGACCTGGGTCCCCAGGAGCGGGTGCACATCTCCAAGTTCACCGGGCTGTCCATGACCACCATCAGCCACTGGCTGGCCAACGTGAAGTATCAGCTGAGGAGGACAGGGGGAACAAAGTTCCTGAAGAA
Source organism: Nyctereutes procyonoides (assembly GCF_905146905.1). Classification (NCBI taxonomy): domain Eukaryota; kingdom Metazoa; phylum Chordata; class Mammalia; order Carnivora; family Canidae; genus Nyctereutes; species Nyctereutes procyonoides. The sequence continues at coordinate 3,792,182 of NW_026575082.1, read as the reverse complement.
CCTGGACACAGGGCACCCTGTGTTCTTTTGCAACGATTGTGCCTCTCAGTTCAGAACTGCTTCCACGTACATAAATCACCTAGAGACACACTTAGGCTTCAGCTTGAAGGATCTCTCTAAGCTGCCGCTAAATCAGATTCAAGAACAGCAGAATGTTTCGAAAGTCCTGGCCAGCAAAGCTCTGGGCCCAGTCGGGGCTGCCGAGGACGAGTTGGGCTCCACATTCCAATGCAAGCTTTGCAACCGGACCTTTGCGAGCAAGCACGCAGTCAAACTGCACCTCAGCAAGACCCACGGCAAGTCCCCCGAGGACCACCTGATCTATGTGACAGAGTTGGAAAAACAATAGCGTCCAGGTATGCAAGGGACCGCGGCACATTGCACTACACGTCCTCCTTGTACTGCACTAGGCCTGGCTGAGCCTCCGAAATCAGCCTTCCCTTTGTTGCCGAGCTGGCTGTCTGGACCTTGGTTTTTCTTACACATATTTTGTAGTTATATTTATATGCTCTTTGTCCGATTGTGCATGTTATTTTTCTTTTTCCGTGAGTCAAAGTCTGACCTTTATTTTCAACATCTGTTCTTGATGTTAAGCTATCTTTTGTAGGAAATAGTGGGGCACACTACTCAGAGACATTTATTTAGCAGAGAAGAAAGACACAAATAACAATGATAAAAAGACATCCTAAAATTACAAAGTTGCCATGACAATAAAGGTCATAGAACCTAGTAGTGTCAAATTTAACCCTTTGAGGACTGCAATTGCATTTCTGTGCCTTTCACTCAAAAAAGAAAAAAAAAAAAGGAAAAAAAGGCTTAAAGGCATTTCATTCAGATCAAAAGCTGTGTCAGACACAAAACTTATTTAATAATTAAAAAATGAGCTTTTATATGCAGAACTGGTTTGTGAAGGAAACATGCATGCAGCTGTTGGAAGATAGAAGGTTGTCTAGGACTCGTGGGGTTAGGAAGCCACAGCTTTACACATTGAAAACAAAAAAAACAAAACAAAAAAACCCACCACCACCACTACCACCACCACCACCACCACCACCACCACCACCACCACCACCAAACACCCCAGTTGCCACTATGCCCAAACCCTCTGGATGCTGAAAAAAAAAATGCCACTTTTGGCAAAAAAAGTATGCAAGCTATTATTTAAAAATGTGTAAAAATGCTATTTCTTTTTTTCCTGTAAAATACTGCGGTTTATAGTTATTTACAAATGTAAGCTTTGGTATAAGCTGACCTTTCTATAGCGTGCTGCATTGGTAAATGAAAAAACATGGGGCAAATGTTGGAGTCCTTTCCTTGTAAATTGCCAGCATCAGCTTAAAAACCCCTATATGTTACATATCGTACCATTTTAATCTATTCAACTTTCTTTGTACCTTCTGGCTGTATGCTTTCTCTTTTAACTTTTTATATTGTCATTTTATATTAAATTTCTGTGTATATAATGTAAAACCACAATTTTTGAATAAAATTTAGTTCCTGCAGCTTGATTTAAATAGAGAAATTTTACTGGCACCTGCATCTTTCCAGATGCATGTATATCAGACAAAAATAAATAAATGAAAACAAAGCAAGCAATGCACTATTAATTATACATTTTGATGTTCTATCATTAATATTGTACAGTACATTTTGGTTCACACAATTAAATCCACTGTTTTCTCAAATGTAAAATAAACCCACATGCAGTTCTTGATTTACATAGATTGTCATGTCGTCATTCTATTGCCTTTGAGAAGTTATTTCAGCGGCAAGAGGTATTGCTTATGCGATCGACCGACAAGAATTCTATTTAGAATCACCGTTTCATGATTTGTGTGCTGACATGCTCCGTTCAAATGATAAGTATTGCTTTTTTCCAGTATTGCATTTTTTAAAGATGATAATTAAAATGTTTAACTCCACTGGGTGCCACGGATTACTGAGTTTGGCCACCGAGTGATGGCTCTACTATATGTGCGTGGACCGGCTGCTTCCTTTTGGAGGATCCTCGTGGACCATTTGAAAGTGTTGGCAATGATCCTTCGTGTGAATCCAGGGACTCAGTGGGAGTGGGGGGGGGTGGAAGGGTGGGTCTGGCTCTAGCAGTGAGGACCCTGGGGAACTTGGAAGCAGTTTTGTGTTACTCCAAAGAGGAAAGCCTGATTTCTGCACGTCTAAAATGGCACAGTTTTGAAAAGCTGAGCTGCTTCTTACTTGTGTTTGGGACCAGCATTCCTCCTGGAGGTTCCTCTGGAGCACCGAGGGGCGCTGCCGAGCAGGCTGCCAGGACTCCTGGCTTGTGGGCCTCCCCAGCCCTCAGCTCTAGGGCTTTCTACATCAGGCTGCATTGAGGGGGGGCCCCAGCCTCTCCCCTCTCCACAAGCACTTACAAGCACGAGCGGGAAAATGTCTTTTTCTACCTTTTGCTTCAGTTTTCAGAAAATTCTATCCCAAGAAAGGTTAGGAGGCACAGTGCCATGTTCAGAAGCAGCTGGGCGCTGGCAGGGATGGCTCTGTGCTGGGTAAGGACTGAGGAGGGCAGGCCGGGGCACCGTGTTTTCATGGTCTTCGTGCTGATGCCCAGAGTGCCAGGGAGGCTGGCTACATGTCCCCCCACTTTCTCCATGGGGAGGTAGCTCTGTCCTTTAGGAGATCCAGCCATTTCGACATTTCGGTCCAATTACTGGGTGATTATGTACTTTGGGCTCAGGGGGGTGACAGAGAATAACAACGAGGCCTGTGGCAGGAGTGTGAGGTCTTTGCACGATGACCCTATGAAGTCCTGCCTGTTTTACCACAGGCCCACGTGTGAGTGGTTCTGTGATTTGCACCCTGGAGTTGAAAGAGCAGGTGCGGTGGTGTGAAGGGAGGTCAGAGTCTCGGGCAGGGTCCACTGGGTTCAGTCCCAGCGGGCAGCGGCTAAGGAGGCATCTGGAATCTGCTGACCACTGGGGCTTGGACCCAGAATTTGGGTTTTCCTTCCTTAATTTTTAATTTTTCTAATTCATCATCACACTGCTATATTGTCGTCCACCCTCGTTGTCATGGACCAGTGGATGGAGGGCTAAGTTCTCCTGTTAGTACTACGCTAGTTCCATGGAGGGGGCGCTTCCTGGTGCCTGGGACCTTTCTCAGTGCTTCACACACGTTACCACATTCAGGCCTCACACCTGTATTCAGAGGGCCCTTGCCTGCACGTGAGGAGCCCAGCGCAGCACAGACTTGCCCAAGGTCACGTGGCTTGGGAGAGCCAGAACTGGGCTCAGAGCCTGGGGAGCTCTGCCCAGCTCCCCATCACCCTCTTTGATGTGCCCTAAGTGGGGTCCGCCCTAGGCCCCTGGTGAGGGTGTTGCCGTGTGGGTGCTGGGCCTCTGTGGGCAGGGCCCCTGCCTCTCTCTGCTGAGCGGTCAGGTGACGCTGACGAACAGGATGTGGGCAGTCACCCTGAGCAGACGTGCACTCTTCAGTTCACCTCCAACTCCAGCCCACATCAGGTCACGAGACGGGACAGCTCATTCTCTTGTTGGATCTGAAAAGTAAGTTGAAATAATGTTTGTAATGCATGCAGTCATATTTGCAGCTTGAGCCTTGGGTCTAATAACTAATCTAATCTTTTTTTTTTTTTTCCCTGTAAGTGTGGGACTTTTAAGAGTTCAAGATCTTCCTCAGAATGTGGCTTAGGGGGTAGCCTGAGTGGCTCAGTCATGACCTGCCTTTGGCTCAGCTCATGATCCCAGGGTCCCAGGGTCCAGCCTCGCATCGGGCAGTGAGGGTGGGGGGGCCCTGCTGAGGAGAGAGCCTGCTTCTCCCTCTCCCTCTGTGTACGCACTCTCTCAAATAAATAAATAAAAATCTTTTTTTTTTTTAAAGAATATAGTTTGGGTGAGGATGGTCCTTGTTATTTCATCAATCTTTAAAGAGAATAAAACCTATAAAACAATGATAGGCAATAGTTTATCTAGGAGAAACAAGCTTTTAGGCATTGTAGGTGAAAAATGATTAAAAACTAAGATTTATGTCCCTGGATTCCTATGTTTGGTAATCTTTGAAAAGCTGTTAACACTAGTGTAGAGCATGCGTACACTTCCGGATTTCTCAGAAACCTGTGCATACACATAGGCTTCTGCTTTTTTTCCAAGGTGAAATTCTTTGTTACGCACTTAATTATTATTTCCCTGAAAGTGATGGGGACCACTGAGGATCACTTACTGAATTGTAAACTTGAAAGACACCAAAGAGTGATGTTTGGAGAGCATTTGTACTTTTTATGTAGCTATGTTCTTAGGATAAGTCACTGCAGAAAATTTGAAACACAAAAAAATAAAATAAAAATTAACAATTATCTCCATCTGGAGGAAAAAAAAACTGCTAGTAGTTTAATGCTAAATCCTATCTCTGTGCTTCTAGAAAACACAGAGATCATGCTCAACACATTCTCATGCTTTGCTTTCTTTACCTGATAGTAGATAATGCATATTTCCCGCTTTTATCAAAACTTTCTAATCTTACTGAGATGGACTACACTTAATTCTCTATTAGAATTTTAGAAAGCAACATTAGATTCCTCTCAAATTTTCATTATTATTAATACAAAGAACACTCAGTATTTCTGATGATTCCTTTTTATATATATAAAAAAAGATTGATTTTAGAGAGAGAGGGAACAAGCAGGGAGGGGGAGGCAGAGGGAGAAGGAGAGAAAAGCAAACTCCCTGCTGAGTGCAGAGCCCGATGAGGGGCTGGGTGCAGGGGCTCAATCCCAGGACCCTGAGGATGAGGGGTTGGGTGCAGGGGCTCAATCCCAGGACCCTGAGATCATGACCTGAGCTGAAATCAAGGGTCCAATGCTTAATTGAGCCACCCAGTCGCCCCTCGGATTATTCCTTTAAGACAAGTGCCTAGAACTGAGATTGCTGCATCACAGTGTGACATCGTACATATGCCCAAATTGTCCACAAAGGAGCCTGTGCTTGCTTCTACTCCCATTACTGTGAGAACGACCTTTTCTCCGCATGGACTTTTCTTTGTGAACACAAGGATTTTTTTTTTTTTAATTTCTGGCTATTTTCTCTACTTGGCCAGTGGAATCCTGATGTTTTAATTTATAATGCTTTTAATGTTTATTGCCCATTGATGTTATTTAAAGAAAAGATGGTTTAAGAACATATGGATCTGAGGAGTATTTTCACATGAATTATGATTTCATTTAATTGAGTAGCCAGTACATGTATTTTACAGATGACACATCAAAGAGGAAGAAAAGGAGTTACCTAGGGTTGCAGCTCCCCTCGGCTCGGGCCTGGAGCCCCAAGGCTGTCCTCCCAGACCATTCAGCCTGGGATACCGTGGCCCCGCAAACCATGTCCAGGGATGCCAGTAAATTATGCACCTGACTCCCTTTAAATTACCTGACCTGTAAGTTGAAGAGAAGTTCCAGATTCTCTGGGTTCTATTACGAATTCATAATTAGTACCATTGGGAAAACAAATGGCATCTTATCTTAAAGTAAAGTAAATCACCTGGAGTGATGGCAGGCAGTGGAACCCTGGGTGAGAAGACAACAGAGGTCCGTAGCAAGGCTGTGAGGATGATGCTGAAGGCACTGTACCCGGAGGCTGATTCACATGGTATGATCCTCCAACGATTTAGGAGTTGAACCATAACCAGTCATTATTTGTCTTAAATCATGCAAAAGTATCTGTAATTTTATCTGACCTGTGTAAAGACGGTCCGAAGGTATGTCATAGGGTAACTGGCTTCCACCAGCCAAGCAGATAGTAGGAGCTGTGGGCCCACGTGTCATCACATTTTGCTGACATATCTGAGTTGGGACACATACCCTTCTGGGGGGAGATAACTGACATATGACATTATGCTAGTTCAGGTGTGTGCGTAATGATTCAGTTTGTGCAGATACCACTGAATAATCACCATGATTACGTCTACTTAACATCCATCACCACATAGTGAGGTTTTTTTTTTCTTGTGATGAAGACTTTTAAGATTTATTCTCTTAAGCAACTTTCATATATGCAATGCAGTATGATTAACTATAGTCCCTGGGCTGTACATCACATCCCCAGGACTTATTTATTTTATCACTGCAAACTTGTACCTTTGGACCCCTTCACCCATGTCATTCACTCCTCGCCCCGGCATTTGGCAGACCCTATCTCTTCTGAGTTTGGGTTGGTTGGTTGGTTTTTTAGATTCCATATGTAAGTGGGGTGTTTATATGTGAGTATCAGTGTTTCTCTGTGTGACTGACTTCATCTTATTTATTTATTTATTTATTTATTTATTTTTTATTTTTTATTTTTTTAAATTTTTATTTATTTATTATAGTCACAGAGAGAGAGAGAGAGGCAGAGACACAGGCAGAGGGAGAAGCAGGCTCCATGCACCGGGAGCCCGAAGTGGGATTCGATCCCGGGTCTCCAGGATCACGCCCTGGGCCAAAGGCAGGCGCTAAACTGCTGCGCCACCCAGGGATCCCTACTTCATCATATTTAAATGTAAACTAAAGAAGTAGTTTTTGGGTTGGAGAGAATGTATTGCTCAAAGATGAATTTAAAAGTCTTTAAGACTGGGAGCTTTCTACACAAACCTGAAATTTTATGGATATTTTTCTCTTGAAAGCTTGTTTGAGCCAGAAGAACACTGGTGAAGAGGATTGACGATGGTTACATTGTGATCAGCAGTTTCTAAAATATGTGGATAATAAGGAAAATCCCATTCTGCATAACTGGAATCATAACCCAAATTCCTCCAGTCAACTGGTATTCAACTGGATTTCCTAGGAGCTGCTACAAAACACTCCATCAATCCCAGGATTAAAACATTTTTCTCCTTTCAGTAAATTTTTATGTGTTTACGCATGTTTTCAGAGTAATTTCTGCACTTTTATTCAGCTGACTGAAACTAAGGTTTTCCGTTCCTCTTTGCAGAATAACAAAACATGTAGGTGTATAATGAGTACTATGTAATAATAAAACTTCTCAGGGTGGGAATTGTTGAATTCTTTATGACCTGTGTCGTTTAAAATTATATATTGTATCATATTTCCAAGCCAAAGCTTTCTGATACATATCTCACTCCATCCTGTGCCATTAATATTGATCAAGATTGATCAAATAATTATTAGACTCGCCAATTTCAACCCTTGACTCTTCAAAGTCACTAAAATTATGGAAGGCAAATATTTAGTTACAGTTTTGATTTGTTAACTTTAAGAGACAGGAGAGGCTGAAATACCTTCATTTCACTTGTAAACACCTATTTATAAATTAGTGAAATCTGGTGCCCACTTTAGAAAGCTACTTCTTCTCCTTTGGAGATTCCTCACTATTTTAAAGTCATGAACTTCACAAAGCATTAAGGTGGTTGTGAAAATTCTAGGATGGGGAGCTCAAGTACAGGCCTTACTTAATGGGAGTTTGGCCTTGTTGGATGCCATGACAACTGTGGACAGATGGCCTGGGATGGCCTTTAGTCAGTTGGTGGAAACCAGTGGCATTACCATCAGAAAAATCTGCAGGCAGAAATCTGATGGAAAGGACTTTGTTCAAACTTGAGACTACTACAAATAACATCTTTTAAGTAGGATGTGGCAATTTTTCTCATGATGATTGTTTTGTTAAATAAAATGTGAATATTCATCTTTAAGTTCTGGTGAGAGAGTTGGAACTTCACAGTGACAATATGTAGCATCTTATTTGTTGTCATGGAAGCATCGCAATAATACAAAATCCTTCGAACAAAGCAATGAAAGCAGCAGAGAGGCGCATCAGGTGCTCATCACTCCAGCTTCTCAGGAGAAAACAATAGATTTCTAAAATGGGAGTCACAAAGTTCCTTTCCAGATGACCTCTCACTTTTCTTAGAATTTCTGTTTCAATTCTGTTGGCATATCCCCTCCCTTTTCTTTTTTTGAGACACTTAGGTTTTTTAAATTCCTTGTTATTTGCCTCCAAAGGCTTACCTTTTTAAGAGTGGAATTCCCTATCACGAATCCAAAGTCTGCTATTTAAGATACTGGTTTGAACATCATCTGTTTTGCTAGTGGTTTCCACATTTAGAGAATAGTCTAATTGCATTGTGTGGACCTGAATGGATGCAGGCAACTTTTTAATTTTAACGTGCTGGGCAATGCCCTGGCGCACACGCCTCTGGCAGGGAGTGCACTGCGTTCATTTTTCCCCGCTGCCAGGTGTCATCACGCTACTTCTCAAGGGTGAACTCGGCCTTTCTTAAGCCTCCACTCCTCAAAGACAAGGTACAATTTTTTCCTGTACTGATCACATTTCACCTTTTCGCTCCCTCTCCAAGTGTTTTCTTGAAAAATCCCCACTTCCTAGAGTCCCTCGGACCAAACACTCCAGCGTCATAGGACTACCCAGAGGAAGGAGCCCGTGGGAGAGCAGGCCTGTGCCACGTCGGTGCCGGTGTTCAGGTGGTGCGTGCGTGGGGGGGAGACAGGGTCTTGTTCTGTCTCAGGAGGATGAATGGGACCAGGGCTGAGACTCAGGCAGAGGGCAGGCGCAGCAGAGAGTAGGGAGCCCGGAGAATTGGTTTTTTGTGGGGCTGGGGTCTAGTCTCCACTGTGATTCTTAAGGGTTCCGGTCGTTCCATCACCTGTAGGAGGAGGGGGTGAAGAGCAGATGGACCTGCCCGCAGGAGACAGTGCCGAGAGAGCCAGCAGCACAGGCCACCAGGCCGCGCAGCAGTTGCCATGTGCAGGACGTGTGACCTATGCGTCATGGAGGGCCCTGGCGAGGGCTCCGCGTGTGGATGGACACAACTAAAATGAGTAGCTGGAAGCTATGAAGAAGGACAAATGGCATGGGTGTTGGTTGAGTGGGCCTCCTGGAGACTGGCGGATGGAGAGCCTGCTCCTACCACCAATGATGGTACACAGATTTCATCTGGGAAGAAAGAAATTGCCAAGAGGGAACTGGAGCGTGGCCTTTCTAGGGTTAAAGATCCTTAAGCTTTAGAGAGAATGTATAAAAGAAAATTTCTTTCTGAAATAATTTATGGAAATGCCGTGTTCCCTTTGAAGGTTCCATGTCACCGCGTGGCACTACGCAATGTTCTCTTTCTTCACCTGTCAGGCAAAGACCACCTCGAAGACTCTCACTGCTGATTACTAGTTAATTGTCATTAATAAGTGACAACTGACATTATGGGGGCTTAATGCAGAGAGAACAGAAAAGAGCCACAGATATTCTAATGAGCTGACTCCTACGTGCCCTCTATTGTTGTCGAAAATGAGGAGCTGTCGTCATTGTTCAGGAGATGGGCTTCAATTGCTCTGGAAAATATTCTCTTTTAATTTCTTTATGCATAGCTAATTCCTGGTACTCTGTATTTCTCTCTCCCCCACCCCCCTTTGAGCGGGCGCACGCACACACATACACACACATGTGCGTGCACACAACCTCTCTTGCTTGCTCCCATGAGCATGCTAAAAACTCCCAACTTAGGAGGCACCATAACTTGTCCCTAGGCAAGGGAGTAGCGTGCTGTCAACAAGCTTATTTTTTAGAGCAGATGGAAAAGAAAGACAGTTTGAAGTCATAGTTGTAGTTGACTTGGATGGGGACAGAGGTGGAGAGGACCCAGGCTGAGAGAGGAGAGGAGGCTTGGAGGAATGAACAGAGTCCACCAGGAAAGGTCCACCAGTCCCAGCAGAGAGCTGAGGAGGCTCAGGAACACGGGAGCATATGTGACAGCTCATCTACCTTACAGCTCAGAAACAAACATGGCAGACAAACAAAAATCCCCACAGAATCTTCCAGAAGAGAAGCCAAAGACAGAGGGAAATGATTCCATAGGTGCTGAACTTAGAGCCGTGTCACTTGCCATTTTTTGGGGGGAAACCTGACCCCAGCAGTACTTGCTGGTAAAAGTTCTGAATCATTAGGACACCTTGAGCAGGGACTTGCGGTTCTTCCTCGCACGTGTGTGCACGCGTACACTCACGGGTGTGAGCACGCACAACAGCCACACTGTATTTCGATGTTTAGAGTGGAAAATAAGGTACCAAGCATACAACAAAATAATTTCTGTGTGGACTTGAGCCACCTGACTGTATTCTCTGTCCATCTGTGGGCAGGGGGCTAGGGGTTAGAGGGCCCCGTGGGCTCAGTCTCGGCTCGAATACCCAAGATTTCCAAACAGGACTGTGTGGAATGTTCTTGGGGGAGCCTCATGCTGGAGCCAATGCCAACAAGATGTGTTGTTTTTCAAGTGCCAACACCTCCTAACAACAATTTTGCGTGCTATCAGATCATTTCACACCGTGCCATGCCACCTTCTATCAAGTCTTATCACACAAATGCAGTTTCAAGCTTGATATTTGATGGCTGTGCTGCTAAAGGGAAAAAGCCTGTCTTGCTCCTTAAACGCTGCTGGGGCAGTGAGTCCTTTATGCGATGGTAAAAACCCTCTGCCTGGGTTTATTGCTGCTCCGAGATGGGTTTTGGAAAAGCGGCAATATTTCCACTCGCAGTGGGCAGTGGGTTCTGGCTTTCTCCCGTGTCGGTGCAAACCCGGAGCTGCACAGGATCCTAACAGGATGGAGAGAGATGGCAAGAGATGACCATCCTTGTGTTCAAATTAGCTTGTTGGCAGCCCTCTCACGCTGTTGACGCATGTTGTGATCTCAATAAAAACATTTCATTCCTGCGTACGTGTGCTGCTGATGACATCCGGGGCATTTACACTTGGTGTCCTTGAGATATTGGACCTAAGTCTTCGGCTTTGGTTTGCTTTATTTGGACACGCTGGAGATTGGTCCCAGTTTGGTATCGTTTTGTTACTGTGGTCAGCATGACACCAATATCCTCACCTCAGTTTTGCACAAAAAATGTGGAAAGGGGGCATAATGAGCTTGTAGGCTCTGCATGGCTGGCCCTGCTGGACACTGATCCATCTCTACTCAAGACACTTTTGGCATCATGCTCTTGTGGAGAGAGCATGGGGTTTAGAGGCTGAATTTCAGACTAATTGATAAACCTCCATTTCTTCATCATCGGAATTCTAACATACAGAATGTGCCTCACTCTGTGCTCAGTGCATGGAAGGCACCAAATAACTGGTAGGTATTGTCACTACTGTCATTGGACTTGCTCAATCAGTTACAGGTATACCTACAGCCGTTCGCTGCCTCGTCCACAAAAGTATCATGCAAGGTGTGGTGGCAAACAGACAAATGCACTGGTAGGTTGCTGGGACTAATCACATACTTGAGTTGGAAATGTACGGTGTTAGCTGTCTAACGGGGTTCAACAGTGTGGTGTGTCACAGCTCCAAGGACACACCCTCCTCCAGTACCACCAAATTTCAGCTCAAATCTAAATGTAAAATCTGAGTTGGGGAGAAAGTAAGGGGTCTGGGCAAGGAGATAAGTGGTGGAGAGGGTGGTTTTGTTGTTCAAGGTAGAACTAAAGACATGTGTGGTTGGAATCCCGCATGTGTAGTCCTTCCCCTACTCACCTTCCAAGGGAGACGTGCAGATGGGTTACGTGGGCAGTGAACAGTGTTTATCACCGTAGGGTTCTGACCAGAACTTCACTGGGCTCACCACGTGAACTGGACTGGAATGTGTGCGAGCGACCCAGGAGGAGATGCCTGGGGCCTTCCTAGAGGAAAGTGGAGACCCTCTACCTCTACCATGAGGCCCGTGAGATTCCTGCTTGGCTTCCCAGGGGCTGGAGTCTGAAGCCTTTTAAAGAATGGGTACTCCTCAGAGGACCAGGAGTTGTGGTCTCTTTCCTCTAGTTGACAGACGTCACACTGAAACCTAATGTTACATGTTGCCCTGACCTCTTCTTCGGTTGTGGTGGGGGAGGGGGGGAGCTAAAACCTGTGTCCTCCCCTTGAGTTAGAATGTGGAGCCAGCAGGTGGCAGCGTGATGTCCACCAGGGAGGACTTCCTGCTTCCTTCTGCTGAGGGAAATCAAAGGGACGTCAGTAGGCACCATGATCTGGATGATTCAGAGAACATTCTCGGTCAAGGTGTGGACTGTTTTGATGCTTTACTTTATTTTGGTGATGCTCAGTTTATGTTCCAGAAACACACGTCCTCAGTTGCCCGGGTTTAACCCCTTGCCTATTTCAATGTGCCTCTATCACTTTGTAGGTTATCTGCATCTACATGTTCTTAAGTGTTTGAGCCCATGTTTACCTGAGCTGCTTACCTTTTTTGTTTGTTTGTTTGTTTGTTTTTAAAAATATCTTTGGTCTTGATTCAACCCATTCTTTCCATTAGCTCCACTAGCTTCGTCCACAGGGTCCACTGGTGAGAAGGACATTGTCCTTGGGTGTCAGGGGAGGGAACAGGGCTCAGTATCACTCTCAGTGCATCCTCTGCCTTCATGTAGCTTCTAGCAGACTCATTTGTGTTCAATTGCAGTTTCCTAGAAGCACAGACATATTTTTCTTTTCAAAAATCCCCCTCATTCATATATTCCTTCATCATTTACTCCTAGGTGTGTGCTATTTTGATAAACACAGAAAAAATATGAATAAGGCTTTCATAGGTTAAATGATGAGTTTGAGGGGGCTAGAAATGGGCCAGTTAAAGACCAGAGCAGCCTCATGAGGGGTTAGGAGAACACATGATAGCTTCCGAGTCTAGGGAGCTTCTCAGGGAGGTGGTTGTCACATGTTTTGGTTATAATTCATTAAAATGAGTATATATTGAGTTCATTGCAAAATCAACTCTAATATCAACACTCAATGATGTGAATGAACTTCACACTCCAGGTGGTACCTATGATCACTTCGGGGGACGGGTGCCATGTGCAAGCTGGCTCCAGCATGGGCACCACCACTCCTAGTAACGTCCATGTGAGCTTGAACTCCATGTGACTCCTGCTCACCAACGAGGGAAGAGCCTCTCTCTTCCTACTGCTTCTTCATTTTTCCAGGGTTATGTAACGAGTTGCCACAAACGTAGCAGCTATAAACAACACCCATGGATGTATCTCAGTTTCTGTACAGGGGGCATCTGGATCCTCTGCCTGGGATCTCAATGGGCTGAAATCGAGGGGGTAGCTGGGGTCTTATCTGAAGATCAGGCTTCTCTTCTAAACTCCAGTTCTGGGCAAAATTGAGTCCCTTGAATTACAGGGCTAGTGCCCTCAGCAACTAAAGGCCACCCGTAGTCCCTGCCACGTAACCCCTCGCCCCCACAACAGAGCCATAAAGTGAGAGGGAGAGTGTCTTTATCACTTTGAGTCCCTTTTAGGAGTTCCTCTTGCTGAAGTCAGGCCCACCAAGGATAATTTTTCCTTTGAAGAACTCAGTCATCTGATTTGGGACCTTAATAACATCTTGAATCCCTTCCCCTTTGTACATAGGTAATCGAATCATGACAGTCACAGTTTCTGCCCACACTCCAGGGGAAGGGATCACACGGGGAGGGGCATGCATCCCAAGGAGTAGGACGCTGGGACCACCACAGAATCCTGCCTCCACATCCTCGTGGCCTGAGGTCAGATTCCTCGGGTATAGAAACCAAGTCCAAATGTGCTAATATAGCTCACAGGATGCCTGCTGATTATTCTGGTCTCTTGCCACCTCCCCGTGGTCCCTTCTCCGTGCTCCAGCCATGTAGCCGTGGATGCCCTTGATGAGCCTGAATGCCGGAGACCACCGTGTACAAGACAGCTGACACCAAACAGTCCCCAAATCCTTGGCCCTGCACTAGCTGCTGCAAAATCAGGGGGAGTTTGCAGTTTAGCTGGGGAAAGAGACTGCTGCCTGTGACAGAGGAGAGACCCAACGATGACACTGGGAATGAGGATGGGGGTGTCCTGGGTGCCCAGAGCAAGAGCAGCTGAACTTGGAGGGCGGGGGACTTAGGGAGGCTTTCCAGAGAAAGCAACGTTAAGCTGAAACATGAGGATTATCAGAAGAGGCACAGGTGTAGAGATAACTGAACATAGTTATTTATCTTTTAAGAATTTTTATTTATTCATGAGAGACACACACAGAGAGAGAGAGGCAGAGACACAGGCAGAGGGAGAAGTAGTCTCCATGCAGGGAGCCCGACATGGGACTCGATCCTGGGATTTCAGGATCACACCATAGACCGAAAGCAGGCACTAAACCACTGAGCCACCCAAGGATCCCCAACATATTTAAAACAAAATCAGGCTACATGGCTGGAGCACGGAGAAGGGACCACTTCTAGGGCTGAATGCCACTTTGCTCTGTCTGCCTATATAGGGCCATTTACATCTGCCCGACCCTTGGCCAGTTTGGCTCCTTCACAGGCACCATTTTCTGGTCCTCTCTTCAGGTCTCTGTGGGGGCCCTCATGGTTGATCTGTGTCCTCTTCGTCAGCACCCTGACAGTACTGGAACTGGGGACAGTGCCTCACAGGCTCATCTAGCCCTAGGCCCCCAAGAGTGCTTGGCACAAAGGTACTCAGCATGTGTCTGGACGGCAGCCCTAGAAGTGGTTTGGGATGACCAGAAGAGCATCAGCGGTGGGGTCAGGCAACCCTGTGTCAACCCCTAGTTATCCCAGTGATTGGCCGTGTGACTCAGTTTCTCCATCTAGGATCTGAGGCTGACCACAGCACCTCCTCCCTCAAAGAACCAATGTGAAAATGAAATGAGACAATACACCTCAAGTGCTCAGTGTGGACTTGGCCGAGCTGAGCGCTTGATACATTAGATCTGGGATTGTTTGCAGTGGAACCTCACATCTCCAAGCTTACATTCTACGGTGGCATCACTGGTCATCTGCAGCAATAAGCATGACATCCGGAGAGCTCAGTCCTCTCCCGTGAGATGCACTGTATGTCGAGTCAGGGAGCCTGTGGAGCATCCCCCAGGCTGCGCAGAAGGCCCGAGGATCGGAGTCAGGGTGCAAGTCATTTCCCCACGCAGAACCCCACGATGGCCCAGTTGCCCTTCATGGAGAAGGGATCCTGTTGGGCACTGTGATCTGAGGACAGGAGAGAGTATCGTGTTTTTATTTTATTTTATTTTATTTTATTTTATTTTATATTTTATTTATTTTACAGATTTTATTGATTCATGAGACGCACAGAAAGAGAGGCAGAGACACAGGCAGAGGGAGAAGCAGGCTGCCTGTGGGGAGCCCGACGCGGGACTTGACTCCGGTACCCCAGGATCACACCCTGGGCTGAAGGCAGATGCGTAACCGCTGAGCCACCCAGATGTCCCAGTACCGTGCTTTTAAAATAAGGCTTCAGAGACACCGTGAATCTGCTTGTATTTGCCCCAAAATGCTGAGACTTTTCTAGCACATGGCCTGGAAATCTCTTAAAGTCACAGATTGATCTACTGACCTTCTGCGCCGGTAACCGCTGGCCGACGGAGCCGCTATAATGACAGTGTCAGAGCATCTGAGCCGAGTAAAGGCGAGACTGTTCCATCAGGTGTCGGCAAAACATTCGGCGAACGACAGGAGGCCGGGCCCACGACCGTTCTGGTGGCCGCCGGCGGAGTGCCAGGTGCGGGGACCGCCGCCTCCCCGACCACGCGGGGCGACCGCAGGCGTCCCCCGGGCAGGGGGGGAGCCCCAGGCTGCCCCCCGAGCCCCGAGCCCTGCGCCGCCACCCTGGGCGAGCCGCGAGCTGCCCCAAGCCCAGAGGAGGGGTTTGTTCGGTGTTTCTGTCTCTGCCACGAGGATCGGGGTGACAGGCTCCCCCCTGTGAACACACTGGGTTTTGTCAAGCGGTTCGGGGAGTGTTCACTTGGGCAGAGGCCGCGGCGCAAAGCGGGGCGTGGGGCCGTCGGGAGCGGCAGGTGTGGGCCCGAGCGGGCAGCAGGCGCGCCTTTCCGTCTCTTTGCCTTGAGGGCTGGTGTTTGATGCACCTGTCCTTCAGGCCATCATTAGCGTCTTTGGGGGGAAGTGTTCAGTCCATAAATATGAAAATAAGCTCACAATTGACCGACGGACGGAGTTTGTTTCCATTAGGTTTTGCCAGTTGAGGAGGCTCCTATTCGGAGAGCACTGCTTGTGACGTAGCTGGTGGTGTTCCCCACGTCTGATGACAACGGCAGGTCCTTTCAGGACGCCGTGTTCAGGAAGGGAGGGGGCACGGAGGCTGGGGTGCAAGGATGGGTAGGGGTTTTTCCGCCGTAAGCACAACTGGATGTAACCCCGAAGTGCCTGCGGACAATGAACCACAGTGCAATTGACATGATGGTTCTGGAAAAGCTGGTCACACAGGCTATTGGCCTAGCCTCTTTGGTGTCATCAGGGTCCAGTGTAGAGACACCCAGGAAGGGCCCACTAGAGATGAAAGTCACAGAATTACAAAGCAGGGAGTGCCGATGGGGCTGCCCCACGTGCCTGGGAGTCTGGGTGGCTTTGGGGTACAGCGGAGCTCACCACCCTGGGGCAGCATCCGGGAGACGTGGCCTGGCCTGGCACACGACACGCTGGGGTTTCTCTCCACTTGGCAGCCGCAGCCTAGAGTTCTGCTTGAAACCGAAAGGGTTGGTTTGGTTTGTTTGTTTTGTTTTGTTTTCCTTTTAATTTTCCTCTTTCTGGAATTCCCACCACTGCCTGGAAGGAACATATGGCATGGTGATTGCATTAGGGTCGTTTATACATTTAGCTAGAAGGGGTGCACAGCGAGTGGAGAAAACAATTCACTTTGAAACACAGGAGCAGAAAGTTTAAGGCCTCGCGTTCATACCCTTCCTAGAAGCAAATCGATCGGAGGTTCAAAACCCACTGGGAGTCTGGACTCCTGAACAGGCGCAGGCCCCAGGAGTGTTGCCTCAAGGAGACAGGGGATGCGAAAGCCTGCCCAGACCCTACTACCCACATGCCCTTCTCGGGCCTTCACTGAGCCACTCTGCAACAGTAAGACATACTGGGAGCATCGTCTGTCCTATAGATCCTACCATAGGCTTTCTACACCCTGTGCCAATCGGGAAAAGAAAAATACAGAAGATGACTTCTTTTTTTCTTTTTTAAAAGATTTTATTTATTTATTCATGAGAGACACACAAAGGGAGGCAAAGACACAGGCAGAGGGAGAAGCAGGCTCCCTGAGGGAGCCCAATGTGGGACTCGATCCCAGGACCCTGGGACCACGCCCTGAGCCAAAGGCAGACGCTCACCTGGAGCCTCCAGGTGACCCAGAAGATGACTTCTTTAGGACATGAGGGATACTTCTATTTTTCTTCCCAAATCCAGCCTCCCCTTCCTTCCTTCTCCTGGGATCTTCAGAACTGTGTTTATGTTCAAATGTTTTGTTGGTCTTCAAAAAAGCTGCCCTGATAGACTCTTTAGTTTAGGTGTAGCATGTCAGCAGAGACCCTCCCCCCCGGGACTGTCACCAACTGCTGTTGTTGGGGTTCCCGAACTGGTGACCCTCAGACCTGTCACCATGGGCACCATGACAGGGTTCCACACTCAGGTGTCTTTAGAAACTCTGGGCTAAAACACAGACACAGAGACTTGATAGCAGGATTGCTTGAGTCTTGAAACATGTGCCGTGAATTTCCCTGAGTGCACAGGGCCCATTGTATTTTGCAAGAAATTTTAAAAATATTTATTTATTGGTAAAATATACATGACATAAAACGTACATTTTTGCCATTTAAAAATGTGCAGTGCAGGGGCACCTGGGCGGCTCAGTGTTTGAGTATCAGCCTTGGCTCAGGGTGTGATCCCGGGGTCCTGGGATCGAGTCCTGACTTGAGATCCCTGCAGGAAGCCTGCCTCTCCCTCTGCCTGTGTCTCTTCTTCTCTCTGTCTGTGTCTCTCATGAACAAATAAATAAAATCTTTAAAAAAATTATGCAGTGCAGTGGCACTATGCACATTCCCACTGTGGCCAACCGTTCCCATGTCCCACTCAAGAGCTCCTGCATCATCCCAAACTGAAACACTGTCTCTGACAGCCACTCCCTATTCCCTCTCTCCTACCTCCTGTTCATCACCAATCTGCCCATGCTAGGTACCGCATAGACATGGACTCATACAGTATTTGTCCCTTGTATCTGGCTTATTTCACTCACCATAATGTCCTCTGTGTTCATCCATGGGGCAGCATGTGTCAGATTTTCCTTCCTTTGTAAGGCTGAGTAATATTCCACCATATGGATAGATCACTTTGTATCCGTTCATCCGTTGACGGGCCCATCTGTTGTTTCCCCCTCTGGCTGCTGTGAATGGCATTGCTATGAACATGGGT
The DNA here is from genome assembly GCF_905146905.1 of Nyctereutes procyonoides. Classification (NCBI taxonomy): domain Eukaryota; kingdom Metazoa; phylum Chordata; class Mammalia; order Carnivora; family Canidae; genus Nyctereutes; species Nyctereutes procyonoides. The sequence goes on along the minus strand of NW_026575082.1, from coordinate 3,773,983 downwards.
GAACAAGTATTTGCTTGAGTCCTTGCTTTCCACACGTTTGGGGATATACCCAGAAGTGGAAGGTGCTGGATCATATGATAATTCTGTGTTTAACTTTCCTAGGAGCCGCCAAACTGTTTTCCATGGTGGCAACACCATTTTACATTTCCACCCGTAATGCCCAAGAATCCTAATTCCCTACATCCTTACCCACACATGTTATTTTCCATTGTTTTTGGTAACGGCCATCCTAACGGGTGTGAAGTGACACCTCACTGTGGCTTTTCATTTGCATTTCCTGAAAACTAGTCATGTTGAGCATCTTTTCATGTGCATATTGGCTGTGAGTGTAGAGGAATATCTGTTCATGTTCTTTGCCCATTTTTGAATTGGATTGATTGTTTTTTGTTGTTGACTTGTTCATTATATATTCTGGGTATTAATTCCTTATTAGATACATGACTTACAAATATTTTCTCCCATTCTGTGGGATGTCTTTTGCTCTTTCGATTGTGTCCTTTATGCAAAAACACTCTTAATTTTGATGAAATATGACTTATCTAGTTTTTCTTTTGTGACCTGTGCTTTTGTTGTCATACCTAAGAACCATTGCCAAGTCCAATGTCACAACGCTTTTCCCTTATGTTTTCATCTAAGACTTCTATAGCTGTAGCTCCTGTGGTGAGGTCTTTGATCCATTTTGAGTTAATGTTTGTGTGTCATATATGTAAGGGCCCACCTCCAGTCTTTTGCATGCGGGCCTCCAGGTGTCCCAGCACCTTTGTGAAGTGATTGTCCTTGCCTCACTGAATGAGCTCAGCATCCTTATTGAAAGTCATTTGACCATACAGGTGAGGGTTCATTTCTCAGCTTTCTATTCTATCCTACTTGTCCATAGTCTGTCCTATGCCAGCACCACATTGTTTTGATTGCTGGTAGCTCTGTAGTCAGTTCTTAAATCAGGAAGTGTGAGTTTTCCAAAGTGGCTCATTTCCAAGATTGTTTTGAAATTCCCCAATGTTTTGATTATCAAACACTTCTTTTTTTCCTGGACCTATTAACATCTCTCAGATAAATAATCCATAGAACCAATCACTTTGAAAGGACTTTTCCCCCCAGCTTGGTTATGATTTGTTTTTCTGGAGTCCTTAAGAAAACTACTGACCTGGTTTATGTTCACATGTGACTTAAGAAAGTAACGGTCCAGGCTGTTGAAAAAAATGCAGGTGAATTGAATTTTATTCTTGTCCCTGAAAACCCATTGCTGTGTAAAAACTTGAGTCTCCTGTCATCCTTTCAGGTCTAGCGAATGAACTTTTCTGTGCCTCTCCTTCTCCTTTTTCCATTCGTGAGACTGGATGGCAGCCTGTTCAAGATGTTGTGACAATTAATGAAACGGAATCTGTAAAATGCTTTGAGTGCTTTGAAAGAAAAGTGTCATGTAAATTCAAGGGAAAGTACTAGTATAACTCCTGAATCAGTGCAAACATAAATTTTCCCCAATCATTTTGTGGAATGTTGCAGGTGGCACATTCCCTCTTCTGGCAATCCCGAGATCACCTGAAATCTAGGATGGGCACTCTTTCCCTAACTTCCATGATGAAGTTTTGTTGTGAAAAGCCTCATCTAAAGCAACTCAAATGTAAACTCACATCTGCTGCGACCTAGACATGGAGCCCCCAGGCGATCTCAGGCAGCAGCCCCCAGGTGTGCAAGAGTGTTTGTCACTTGTTAGGCCCACTTGGATACACAGCTCCCCCTTCGTGTTTTTATGTGAATTTTTATTAATGTTACATAAATATATACATCATTTTAAAATGCAGGTAGTTGTATGGGCTTATGATGGGGAAAGCATGCTGTTCCTAAGCCCCCCCCCCCACTCCCCGTGTCATCCTAGTGATAGTGGTTTTATTTTACACTCTGGATACTACGTGATGACCTCCTCCTATAGACAGCAGTGGTACTTGTTGCCATACCTCGCACCACATCTCACGTTCCTTCCCACCATCCCCCTGGCGGAGGTATCCTCTGTCTTTGATTTGGTTAGTGGTTTGCTTTGCCACGACGATGACTTTGAAAATATGTACAGCTGAACCATATAGCATCCTAGGATTACATTCCTTTTATTGTGCATTACTTATTTTCCTGGTGTAATTTTTGTTTTTGGTGGAGAGGAGGCTTAAATTTCTATGTTCCTATTACTGATGCATCTCTCCAAGGGAGTTGGCACGGTTGATCATCCCCATCTTCTTGATATATTTTCTTCACATGGTTTCCAAAATGCCACACTCTTGCTTTTTTAGTGTCCTTGCTGGTTCCTCCTTTCTATCTGGCCTCAGGTTTTTACAAGATTTAGAAAGTAAACACAGTACCAGCTGGTATTGAGAAACCTCACCAGCCTTTGGAGAAGGCAGACTCAGTGTCCTCTTTTCTACACTACAGTTGCTACAGCCGGGCCACAATTATCAGTCTTTTTCAACTTATTCTTTGAAAAGATTATTTTAAAAGGTATCATTGGGGAAAAGAAATATAGAAAGACTACTTGAGAAATAGAAGTATGTCTGCATGCAAAAATTTTCTTCTATGTGGGCACTGCCAGGAATCAGGGATGTTAGAGATATTTAGGGACACACACACACACACACACACACACACACACTCAATTTATTCTCAACCAGGGGCACTGAGTGAGAAGTTAGCACACAATTTCTATTAACAATAATGAGAGCTGTGAGTGTGTCTCCAGTCACAGCACTGGACATTTACCCCTTAGGGTCCACATAAATTTGAGCAGTTGACCATGTGAAATGTTCTTTTATGGGCAATAAGGGCACTGAAAAGCAGCTACATGTTTTCCTAAACCTGACCACCCACCAGTATGTCTGCATAATTCTTCGATTTTTCCCCCTGGAATCCAGATGCAGTGAACACTCTGCTGGTTGGGTGGAGGCACTGCATACTGCTCTCTGCCTCTCTGCAAAAGTCATGTAACAGTTGCATCTTTTGATGTTAAATCTAGCCTGGAACTGCAATTCCTCCCTTTAGGTGATTTGATTAGAAATCTCCCCGTTGATCTAAAGCAGTGAACTCTATTCCTCTTTGCCTGTACTTTGTGCAACATGGAGAATCCTGTTTGAAAATGGAGGTTGTCTCTATAGATTCACATGCCCACCCACACAGCCACTGGCCGATTGCTAGGGTGAGTGCTGGGCTTATGGATTCTCTTTCCTGCTTTATGTAAATTCAGAGGCTTGTGCCTTTTAGTTTTTGATCTATTTTGCAAGACCTTGAAAATGAAAGTCTCAACAGGTAAGCAACACTGGCCCACCAGAGTGTTACTCATCATCCACAGTGACCCAAATTCCCTGTGTAATTCAGGCCGGTTCCATCCAACACAGAGCTCACCTAAATGCAGAACTTGGCTTTGAAGACTTGCTTCTTGATATTCAACAGATAGTTACTAATCAAGAGATAATATTACTAATTACAAGTGTTTTTATATACCTCCTATTCTATGAGGATGGATCCCGAGTCTCCCCCAGTGCGTATTTGTGACATCCTGGTGAGTAGGGCCATGCACTACTCAGGAACCCGCTGTGTGGCTCACGGTCGACTGTCCAACCATCCGCATGTGTCTGGGGAGTGCGGGGTGAATTGCAGACATTGCCAGCATCATGGGGATGTTCTCACACCATTCCAATAGCCCAGGACAAAAAGCCCCTTGTCCTTGGAAGCCCTTTCTTGGTGATGTGACTTTTCCCTCACGGATGCCATCACTGCGATTTCTCCACACTGTGTCTCTGCCACAGTCTACAGCTAAAGCTGTAGGGCTTTTGTACGTTTGCTTCACTTTAGGGAGACTTCCAGGTCTCAAACCAAATGTGGTTTAATGCTAGTATCAGGCCTTTCATATTACTTAAGTGTGGTTTCATTTGAAAATTCTACTTTAATAGAAAGGAAGAAGGAAAGAAAAGAAAAGGACTGGGTTTAGTCTTTCCCAAACTGATGCCTTTGCATTCTGCTTTTTGTCTGGGTCAGATGTGTTACTCTCCCATTTGTTGTTGTGAGTGAGGAAAAGGGACCAAGGAGAGGAGATGTGCCACCCATGCCTCCCAGTGCCATGAGCACCGTGCTCAGAGGCCAGGGTCTTTCCATGCTGCTTCTCTTTGATAGTGACTTTTGTTCTGTTGCACCCTACTATCCGACCTAAAATCAGAAGAAAAGGTGCTTTGGGTTCTTGAAATCAAACAAAGAAAAAAGAGTTAAAATGGAAATCAGTGGGATGTTTCTTTCAGCTTTAGGGGCTGGGCCTTCCCTACGTCCAGAAGGGCATCCATCAGGCCATCTCCCTTTCTGTCCACCCAGCAGGGCAGGAGGAAGGCTCCCCACCTGGGGCTGTGGAGGCACTGGGCCCTCTAACAAGTTTATAAACTCCCTGGAGGATGGATTTGTTTCATTAATCTCTAGGATGCCCTCAAGCAGACTTAGTTCTTTACAATTTGATTTTGAAATAATTTTTATTAATGTTTGTAGAACAAGAAAAGTTTTAGTAGGGTTTATGGTAATAAATGATCTAACTAGCATCTCTTGGCCACTCAGCTACCTTGAGGAGGTGACTCCCTGTGAGCAAGTTTTTGCTGAGCCCAGAATAGGCTTTTACCAATTCTGGTTGATTTCCTTCTTCTTTAGCAGGAAATGGCTTATGCCTGCACCCATGGACTCTGCTGCAGCCAGCAAGAGTAGTTTTTGATTGGAGTAGGTGAGCCAGTGCTCAGCAGTTTCAGATTTTCATGAATGGTCTGCTGAGCAATTCCCATATAAAGGATGTCTGCCAAAGGCTTCCCCTGTGCCCGGCATTGTGCTCAGTCATTCTGAACTAAGTACCAGTTTATATTCATATGACAGATGAGAAAAAAATCAAAGGCCCTCCCTAGACCCAGCCGGGAAAGTGACTTCTACATGGTCACATGGCTGACTTGAGGCAGAGGCAGGCTCTTCTGATGCTTATTTCAGCCCCATGCTCTTGACTCATGGGCACACAGCCTCCTCTGCCCAATGCCTTATGGTATTTGGTGATCAAGCTACACATGCTAGGCTCATGTCTGAAACTTCTAGGAGAGAGAGGCACCCATGAGGCACAATATCGGAATTCATGTGCACCCACTCTCTTCGCCTACAGTGGACTATGTTCTTTCTTCCTAATGACACATGTACCCTCTAACATGCCCTGAGAAGGAATCATGTACTATATGAGTTTGATTCACTCTTCCACACCACAGGGAACCTTGTGACCTGGAGTTTCAGACTTGGAGGTGAATGCAGCATCCTGTGGATTTGTAGGCAGGGAGAAGGAAGGTTGGCCAAGACCAGTTCTGAGAAGTCTCATTCAGGGAAGGCAAGGGCTCTGGAACCCAAGCCAGGCAGATAGCCAAGCAGGTGGCCAGTCTCAAAACTCCATGTTGACATGGGGCGATTGGGTTGAAACCAGAATTGAGAGGCATGGAAGCAGAGAGGCAGGAGGTCTCAGCTCTGAAAGGTAAGAGCTGTTATGCCTGGAGTGGGGTCCTCAGCCATGGCTAGGGAGGGGACTAATCTCTATCTCACACTGGCCACAGGAAGATTATAGGCACCACGGAGTAGATTGTGTAGCAAATGCTGACTGGTATTACCAGAGTCTGTGTGGACTGTGGCTTTGAAGTAATCCTTCTATTTTGACTGGAAAAAAATTTCATATTAATGTGACATCTTATATTCATGGTCTAGCTCTGCATTGAGCTCCATGACTTAATTGAATTGGAGGTCTCGGAAGAAATCACCAATCTCGGAGTGGGAGCCCAATTACAGGGAGTGATAGTTACAATGGAAAGGCGCTGAAGTGGAGCTGAAGTGGGGAGTGGTGTGCTGTGACTGTGCCTACGTTTCAGATGGGCCATGGGGCTGACTTGGGCTCCTTTCTGACCTGTCCCATGTCCATAAATGCAGGATGAGGGAATTTCCCCTTGTTCAGCTTGAATTAAATTCAAACGAGAGATTGTTGGAACTGGGGCTGATTTGTCGATCTGTCTTTCTAGGAGTGTGCAGATTCGCTGCTTTGGTGTGAAGATAGCAGGGTTTTTTTTTTTTTTTATGGATAATTTAGGTCTCATTCCCTGCCAGAACTTTTGAAAAACAAATCTCAATAGTATAAGCCCCACAAATCGGTTATAGACCAAATGGTCTTCTTCGGTGCGATATTCTATAAGTAGAACAAAGGTCTTTGGGGGGCCTTTTTTTAGTACACCAACCTAGTTAAATATGGTGAATTATAAGTCATTTTTGAAGAACTTAAAGATGCTGCAAACATACAGCTCTTCAGTGATCAACTGATGTATGGTGTCTCTTCTAATCCTGCCAGAGCATCTAATTTTTGAGTTGGATTTTGGATGACTGTATTGTAAATCTATCCGTCCCTCCCTCCCCCCATCCTGTCCCTCCTCTCCCCCTCCCTCCCTCTGTCCCTCCTCTGTCCCTCCATATATCCCTCTCATCCTCTATCTCTTTCCTCTCTCGCTATCTCTGCTCCTCCATCCTTCCATTCATTTGTTTGTGATCATAGAACTGCACAGATAGATGGATGATGGCGCTGAGGTCAGCACCAACTCACCTTGGAAGACTGTAGGGGGTGTGTTACATGCACCCCGCAGACATCAGAGCATCAGGTGCTCACCCTGGAGCCTCAGCAAGAGTAGGTCCAGCACTCGTGCACCCAGAGTGTTCGGGGCACTGCGGCCCCTTGCAGGTGCCCTGTGAACATTCATTGGCTGAATGAGTGATACGAATTTGGCCTTAGGGACATACCTCAAAAGGTAGCAGGTTTATTTCTCAGGGCTAGAACTCAGTGACTGGAGGTCTAGGCAGAGACGGTGGGGGGACCTGGGTGTGTGTGGGGGGAGTTGGGCCCAGGTAGTGTCAGAGCAGGTTCGTGGTGAAGTTGCTGAGCGTGATTTCATAGTCCTTCCTTACACGGTCCCTTCTAGGGCCCTGGGAGCAGTGTCTTCACATGGGTGTGAGATTCGTACTGAACAGTATTATATTGTTTTCCTTAAAGAAGCTTCCCTTAATAATAGAAACATAAAGACCCTAAAACCTGCCTTTGCCCCTCGTCAGGGCTGTTAATTGAGTCCTTTTGTGATAAGCATTAAAAGATGAAGAGAAACAGAATGACAGAACAACAAAAATGCAAAACCAGTGTTCCGAGATTTACTAGCATGCCAATATTCCTCCTGCCTTTTAGAGCGATTACTGTTTTAATCATGGGTAATGCTGCTTATCAAAACTTACTGTAAATGAGATTAGCCCAGCAGCATGGGTGCAGCTTTACATGCAATTCTTAAAGAGTTTGTGATTCCAGGAGAGATTTTACACTGAAGTCCACTTAGGAGAAAGGCCTCTGACCTCCCCCCTCCCATGCTCACTTCCCAGCCTCATCGCCTTGGCAGCTTCTACCCCTCCCACTCACTGCCACCCCTCATTACACATTCCTTCCTGTATTTCCAAATAAATCCAAGATGAGGTCTGCTTTCCATCACATGGTTCTTGCTCCTTTCTTGCAGGCACTTAACAGTCTCTCCAAAACCGTGACAGGTTCTAATGATCAAATCCACAATCAATATTGGGCCAAGATTCCTAACAAAATAATCTCGTACGGGTTCCCAGACCTTGGATCAAACTCTCTGCTTTAGGTAGTTTTGAGAACAGTAAATGGGAGATTTTTAACCAATGCTAAGACCCATAAGGGACATCTTGTTGGATTCTGCATGACTCTGGTAACTCTAAGGTTGAGTAGATGCTGAATCATAAGTCAAAGGAAATACTATGTTTGATTGCTAGGTGATGTTTAAAAATGCACACATACACCCATATAATATACATGTGTTAGGATTTTCCAGAAAAAAGAATATTATATATATAATATATATATTTATATGTATTTATTACATATATAGAACAGAATAGGATATATACATATTCTCTATGCATATTTATGTATTTTACATATATAAAACAGACTATGTTATGTATATGTATATATACTTATTATATATAATATATAATAAAGGTATATAGGAATATATATGATAGGAATGCACACACACACACACACAAACATATAATAGGAATTGGCTCACTTGATTTTGGAGGACCAGAAGGCCCAGGAACTGTTGTCCAAAAGCTGGAGAACCAGGAAAGCAGATGGTGTAATTCAATCCAAGTCTGAAGGCTGAAGAACTGGGGTACAAGTCTGAGGGCCCAAGAACTAGAAGCACAGATATCTGAGGACAGGAGAAGATGGATATCCTCCACCTTCTATTCAAGCCCTCAGTGGATTGGATGATAACCACCCTCCGTGGTGAGGACAACCTTATTTATTCAGTATATTGATCCAAATGCTGGTTCTTCCCAGAACACCTTCACAGACACACCCAGAAACAATGTTTTACCATCTATCTGGGCATCCCTTAGCCCAGTAAAGTTGACACATAAGATTAGCTATCACGATATATGTTTTCTATCAGCAGACACTAATCTTTATCATTTTCTCCAAAGACCCTCCTACCTAGGTAGATGTTGCCCCCATTTTACAGAAGTGTGGAGCCATGAAGCAGCCTGCTTGAGGTCATTGAGCTCACTGAGGATTGTGAGAGTGTGTGTGTGAAGGTGGATAGATGTGACCACCAAGCTTGGGCCTTTGCACTCTACCTGCCTCTTGCATGGCTGGATGATTATGGTGCCTCCTTTTCATTAAGTCAAAAAGATAATGTTTAGTCATGATAAATCCTGTGCCAAGCATAAGAAAACATATTTCTCTCAAAGAAAATCTAATTAGACAGAGAAGCTCACAGATCACCACCCAGCCCCTAGGCTGCTGTGTACAGCCATGCTCATTGGCCCCTGCACAACTCCAGGGGGCCCTGTCCTTGTGGATCATGATGGGCATGGAGTCTCTTGGAGTCAAGGCATCAACCCCACCCCCTGTCTCCTAACTGGTAACTCTTCAGCCTTACTTTCTGTTACTTGTTAATACTGTTCACTGATGTTCCAGGCACATGATAGAATTGGACTTCCCAACCCCCTTGGATCAGATGTGGCCACCATTTGCTACGGCCAATGAAACGTGAGAGGGATTATTGAGTTAGTTCTAGGCAGAAGCCTGTAAGGGCTGGCACATGATTTTACTAGTTTCTTAGAGGTTGCCACAACAAAGTACCACAAACTAGGAGGCTTAAAACAACAGGAATTTATTGTATCACACAGTTCTGGAGGCCAGAAGTTGAAATCAAAATGTCATCAGGGCATCTGTCCCTGCGAAGTTTCTAGTGGAAGGCCTTCTTCCATCTTCCAACTTCTGGTGGTCCCCAGCACTCTTGGCATCCCTTGGCTTGTAGCTACATCCCTCCCATCTCTGTCTTGGCATCACGTGGCCTTCTCTGTATGATGGCCTCCCATGTGTCTGTGTCTGAATCTTCTCCTCTGACTATGAGAACACCGGTCAAATTTGATTTAGGGTCCACCTAACCCACTATGACTTCATGTTAACTAATGATACCCACACCAACCCGATATCCAAGTTAAGTCACATTATGAGCTACTGGGGGTTAGGACTTCTTGAGGGGCACAGTGATTTCCCATGATTCCTTTCCCTTGTGCTAACACCCAGCTCCATGAGCCTGTGTCCCTAAATGAAGACGACGTCAAGCAGACATGTTAGGATGAACATGAAGAAAACTTTCTTTCTGAAGCAGCTGAGATTTGGGATTGCTTATTATCGCAGCTTTAGCCTAGCCTGTCCCAACTTAATGTAAATCTGAAGAATACATTTTCTTGTTTCTAACTTTGTGTCATATCTATTATTAGCTCATTGTGTCTAAGTCTTCTCATTATATTCATTCTTGTCATTATCGATATTCATTCATTCCCTTCCCTCCCATGTTGTAGGTGCAGCTCGCTCTGGCTCTGTGATTAAGATCTGGCCACCAGGGTGTGAGCAGAAATATACTGTGAAGTCCTTGTCCTTCACCTTCTCCCTCCCCTTCCTGAGGGTGATGACCCAGCTCCATTCAAGCGGACCAGGGCAATGCTGTAGGGGTGGCAGTGTCAGGAAACAGAGGGTCCTGGTTCTAGAAGGACCTTGGAGTGTCAAGACCCCTTCCTGGCCTGGATCCCCCAGGGAGCCCCAGGCTGCCACTCGAGAGAAAAATGAATTCTTGTCTTGTTTGAGCCCTTGTCATCCATCTCCTTGTTTCAGAGGCCTGGTTTGTGCTCTAACCAACATGCATTCCAACGTGAAGAAATAAAAGTTCAGCTTACCTCCACTAACCTCCTCCTCTTGACCTCTTCACAGTGTTTGCTATTTCTGTTGTTATTTTTAGTTTTTCTTATGGCTGCCCTTGTGACTTCAAATAAAAACCTTCATTTCTTGCTCCATCAATGTGACTCCCTAAGTTGTGAGATGAAGATATTAACACTCCTACCTTTTCTTCCACATCCTGCTCTGTGTCAGCTGCAATTTTATAAGGTTGTTAACATTTACATTATGTCCCTACAACCACAAACAAATTCGTTCAGGTGGCTTCCCAAAGTTTAAAATGAAAAGGCTGTGTTTATGTGTTACATAAATAGTGCTCAGTAAGGGCCGAGGAGAAAATGAGGACCATTTCCGTCTCTGCAGGCCCAGAGGGTGCCTTCTGGACCAACGTCAAAATTAACTGAGTTCTTAAAAGGTGTCAGTTCCCTAAAGTCAAGTTAATTCATTCAGTCACACTTATTTATTACATGGGTATTATGAACCAGATACTTTTCTAGGCATTGAGAACATAGTGGTGGATAAAACTGCCCCAGACCCTTGCCCAAGTGAGTTTATATCCCATCGTGGAGAGAGAGAAATTAAACGGAATACATAAGGTACAGATATAAACAGAGACAAGTGGAGCAGGGAAGGCAGATAGGCGTGTGGGGGGGTTTGAGAGGGTTGCCGGGGGGAGGACCTCACCCAGAGCGAAGACCAGAATGAGATAAAGGCACAAGCCATGTGCTGAGGGAGGGAGAGGGCACGCTAACTGAGCCCACAAGACGGGTCAGGGATGTAAATAGGGCCAAGGAAGGAGGAGTGAGGGCCCTAGGGCAGAGATGAGGGGCACTGACCCATAGATTTATGGGTTGTTGGTCCTGGGAGGGGGGTTGTGTGAAGGATCATCAGGGTTGGAGAACTGGAAGGAATGAGCTAGAAAAGCAGGAAGAGGAGATCTGGATGTTGCTACTCAATGCTGACACGGCAGAGGGGAACATAATTGGGCAATGCACAGTCTGAGGAGTGAGCAAACTAGCAGAGAAAGAGGCCACTGGAGCAGACGGGATCTAGAAGCTGAGAGGCCAGGGCACTGGGAAGGTCACCTCCACGGACGCTGGACTCTCGAAGAACCACCGCTGGAGTGGGATATAGCTCAGGGAGCAGGCCCCGTGGTAGTCAGTAGACGGCTGCCAGGCTACGTTCACAGGGAAGGGTAACCAGCGCTGTGGCGTGAGGGCAGGCGGTTCAGGCCCCGTGCTGGGAGGGGTGCACCTCCAGAGGCAAAGAGGGCTCGCTCTCCAGCAGGGGGGCTGTGGGCAGTGGTGCTGGGGTCACAGCCGGGTGTGAGGCCGGTGAAGGGGCAGATGGTGGCCACAGGCTGAGGAGAAGGGGGTTTTCTGGTGGCAGAGTGCGTCCTGGGGTCACAGAAGGAGAGATGGGCTGGAGTCAGGGTGCGGGCCACAGGCCGGAGGAGGCCCAGCGCTCTGGGCTGACCTGGCAGGTGCATGCGGGAGGCTGGCGCTGCCGTGGTGGGGAGGCCTGGGGGTCCTGCCAGGAGCGCGGGCAGCTCTGGGGTTGGCCATGGGCCCGGCCGTGTCACCAAGCCCTGGGGTCGCGTTCTTCGAGGCACGGTGGGGAGCATGGTGGCCCGAGGTGGGACCAGCCACCTGCAGAGGCCGGCATGGGATGGTCAAAAACCAGGACTACATGGGGAAGAGGCTGATGCCACCACAAACCCCTTGGCTTTGTATTGTCACTTTTTTGGGGTCCTTTTTTCTTTTTCTTAAAGTTTCCAATTGCTTTTTAAGACAATAATTCAAAGCTGATGCTGTTCTACTTTCCCCGGGGCTGTGGGGAAGAGCCTTACTTGTTGGGGGCACCTGAGGCCTCCTCCCCGGTGCCAGGGCCTGTGGTCGGCGGCAACCCCGCGGGTCCCTGCCCCTTTGCAGTCACAGCCAGTCCCCACTCTCGGGGCGCTGAGCCTGTTCCCGACCACATCCCGCCAGCTCGTGCTGCTTATGATGCTGACGTGACTTACATATTTTGTAAACCCATTTTATGTACATGTGGAAAATGAGGGTTGTTTCCGCTAAATTAAGATTTACTAATTTAAAAAACTGATAGCACCTAAAAATATGTTGTTTCCAAACTAGGGGCCAAAACAAATGAAGAAATTCTTACATCTACAGGATCCCACTCTCCCTCCCTCTCTCCCCTGTCTGTCCCCCTTCCGACTCCACCCCTGCTCCCCCTCCCTCCTCACCCCTCCCTGCCCCTCCTTTCATCTTTCTTATACTTCGTCTTTGTTCTTCGGCACTTTTCCCCTGAGAACCTCAGAGGAGGCAGTTGGCAGTAACCACATATGCCCATTCCTCCGTCTGGACCTGAGAGTCTCCTCTTCTCTGTCGTCACGTTGAGGCAACCGTCCTCCTTAGATTACCCCACTGTGGTTTGCGGTGACCACAATGAGAGGTGAAGAGAAGCTACTCTGAAGTCTGACGGCCTCGGTCCAGAGTCCAGCTGCGTCCCGTGTCTATGTGCTAGCGTTTTGGAGCCTCAGTGGATCATCTGGGAAATGGCAGAGCAACAATCCTTACCTCTCCGGGAGGGGAGGACAACAGTGTTAGGGAAAACCACAGCTCCTAAGGCTGCCACCCTGCTCGCATCTGAACCAGCCTGCCTCTGGCTGTGTGACTTTGACAAGAAGCTTGCATCCCTGGGTCTTCTTTTCCTCAAGAGCAACATGCCTGGGGGGACATCGCAGGTGTCAAGTGCACCTGACATGGTGAGCACGTGGGCGGCACTCACCAAGATGGTGGCCCACATGGAAGAAGAGGCTACAAGGAGACACTGTGCTGATACTATGGGAGATTTTGTTTTACTTCTTGAACATTTCCCCAAATTTTACTTGGGGAACAGGCATAGCTTCTAACTATCAGGAGAAATGCTATGAAAAAAAAAAAACAAACAAACCAGTAGCAATCCTGTTTGACCATCCATCCCCCTACAAAGCCTGCTTGAACCCTCCCTCACTCCTAACGCCTTTGCTTGTTATACTTGAAGTTAGAGAGTAATGAGGTGTGTAAGAATCCACATTTATTTTAAACTTTTTCTTAAAAAAAAAGATTAGTTACGCACATTTATGTGCTGTGGAATATTATCCTAAAAGTTCAACAGAATGTTTATAATACCTGGGTGGCCAGGCTGTGCTCGGAACAAGTTTGGTTGAGGGCAGAAGACATTGCTGTTAATAAAAAAGGCTTCCAGGGAAGTATGCTGGCTTAATTGACCTTCCCCCAGTTCTGATCACTATTCAAATCCAGCAGAAGCATCAGCAGACTCTTTTCAGAGCTATTCGCTTTGTAAGTGCGAAGTTATTTCTGTCTAAAAATATGCAAAATACATTAGAAGGTAATTGCAAGACATTCAGGATTCGAGAAACTTACTTTGATGACTTTTAATGGCAAAATATACTATCTTCCATTGGGCACGAGTTTATTTTGTTAGTAATGCTAATTGTTCAAACAGCCCTAAATGGCTTGAAAAACCTGGCAAACTCTCATCTACTACCTCTAAGCAGATGGACAAATTTCTAATTAAATCTAAATTTATTCTTGATCTCTCACTTCCCTCAGAAAAAGGCAGGGATCTCAGTCTACTCTGACTCTGCCATGAACCCTCCACTTCACCCCCCCTTCCTCGTGCCTCTAGAGCAACAATTCTCAAACCTTTCATGGCCGACGGTCAGCTTTATTCATTTTTAAAATTCACAATCAGATTGAGGATGATACGGGTCTAGAATATTTGCTTCATCATTTTTAAAATTCACAAAATGTAGCCCCATCGAGATTGGCAGAGCTGTGCGGCCCACCAGACGCATGAGCGACAAATACTTATTTTTTATGCTTCAAGGTTCTGCATGTTTTTGTTGTTGTCATGCAGCATTATTGTGGCAATAGATAATCAGGCTCCTTTCTTGGGTCATATTCCTTCCTTTACTTTTCTGAATCTTACGCATATGTATTTTAAAATCGTTTTGGAATGAATGTTTTCCGTGTCCTTGGGAGTGATCTCACGCCTTGACTGCTGACTTGGCTCTCTGTATTGTTTAGGTTACACAGACTGTGAAACGTTGTCTGTAGGCTCCTCTTCTCCATGGATTCTCTGTCCTCACTGCCTCTGTGTCATGGCACGGCTCTCCTATCCCTTCCCAAGATCGGGGGTACCACAGGTGTAGCAACTCTTGGCCTGAGTGTGTGTGTGTGCTTTCCCCACTCCCTCCATGCTCACAGATGTGTAGCCCCTTGGACGTTTCTGGAAGGGAAAACTTCTCCAGATCTTCTTTCTTTCTTTCTTTCTTTCTTTCTTTCTTTCTTTCTTTCTTTCTTTCTTTCTTTCTTTCTTTCTTTCTTTCTTTCTTTCTTCCTTCCTTCCTTCCTTCCTTCCTTCCTTCCTTCCTTCCTTTCTTTTTCTTTCTTTCTTTCTTTCTTTCTTTCTTTCTTTCTTTCTTTCTTTCCTTTCTTTCTTTCCTTTCTTCTTCCTTCCTTCCTTCCTTCCTTCCTTCCTTTTTCTTTCTTTCTTTCTTTCTTTCTTTCTTTCTTTCTTTCTTCTTCTATCTTTCTTCTTTCTATTTCTGGTCCACATAGCTATTCATTGTGTATTTGAACTTTAACTAGATTTTTCTAGATTTTTCAAAAATGTTTTGGAGGAATAGACACATACATCAAGAGAACAGAACAAATTGTCCAGAAATAGATCCCTTCCTTTACATGCACATTTAATTGACTTTTGAAAGAGATGCAAAAGCAGTTCAATGAAGGAGATATTAGCCTTTTCCAGAAGTAGTGCTGGGGAAATTGAGCACCCATAGGGAAAAAAAAAATCTCAACCTAAATCTCACACGTCGTACAAAAATTGATGCAAAATGGATCAGGAATTTAAATGCAGAATAAAACATTTAGAAAAAAAAATGGGAGAATATCTTTGTAATATACCAGCAAACAAAAAGTTCTTAGACTTGATACCAAAGTTACAAAAGGGAAAATGGATAAATTGGACTTCATAAAAATTTTAGACTCTTGTTGTGGTAGATCCTGTTAAGAGGATAAAAGACAATTTACAGAATTGAAGGACATATTTGCAAGCCACATTGCTGGCAAGGACTAAATATCTATAATATATAAAGAATTCTCAAAACTCAAAAGTTAAAGAACGATGATCCAATTAGAAAATGAGCAAAAGCCAGAGAGAGACATTTCACCCAAAAGGTGATGACAAATAAGCACATGAAAACATGTTCAGCATCAGTAACTGTCAGGGAAATGCACATTGAAATCACAACAAGACATTATATACCCATCAGAATGGCTAAAATAAAAAAAATAATGACAGCACCAAATGCTGACAAGGATGAGGAGAAATGATCACTCAGACTTTGCTGGTGGGCATGTACAATATCACAGCCACTTTGGAAAATAATTTGGCAGTTTCTTAAAAAACTAACCATGTAACTACTCCATGACCCAATAATATCACTCCTGGGCATTTATCCCAGAGAAATAAAAATTTATGCTCTCATAAAAACCTGCATGTGAAGGTTTGTACTGGTTTTGTTTGTAATAGTCAAAACCTAGAAACAACCTAGATGTCCTTCGCTGGTGGGTGATTGCACACACAGGGGCACAACCATGGCATGGAGCAGTACTTAAGCCATGAAAAGGAGTATGTTATTGGATTACTGGGTGAATCTCCAGAGGTTTATGCTATGTGAAAGAAGCCAGTCCCAAAAGGTCACATATTGCATGATTCTATTCATATAATATCACTGAAATGACACTGAAACCACCAAATTGGTGGTTTCTAGGGGTTAGTGGTGGGCCGGGGACAGGAAGGAAGCCTGTGTCACCACGTGGGGCACCATGAAGATCCTGGTGGGTTTGGAAAAATGCTATCTTGACTGGATCAATGTCAATCTCCTGGTTAGGATATAGTTTTGTAAGATGTCACCGTGGAGGAACAGAACATAACAGGTACATGGCTCTCTCTGTCTTATTTCTTACAACCACAGGTCAATCTATGATCATCTCAGAATAAAAGGGTTAATTAAAAATATTTTGCCTCTCACTGCTGGCTTTATGTGCCACGAAGAGATCAAAGCATGAGCTTACAATGTCATGTGACTAGAAGCAAACATATTGGTAAAAAAAAAATGATAGTAAACCAAAGCATTGCCTCCAAAGGCAAGTACGCGTGTGACATGGGTACTGTCCTGTCAGTGGCGAGGAGGGGAGGGTTGGCTCCGAGTGATTACTGCTAAACCATCTCCCCTCTGCTGCATGAGGTCAGTGAAACAACTGCAGAATTCAAAACCCTTCCTGAAGTCTAGGAATATTGATTCACAGCCCAGCCCGGGCCACCTGCAAAAGTTGTGCAAGGACGGAATGCAACGGGACACAAAGACAAGCCCCCCATGCTGGGCTCTCTCCGAAGGCCTAAGTGTGAGGCGTGGGGGTTCCCCGTCCCGCTTCTGGCCACCTCTGGGGACAGGTTTTCCTGGCGTCACACGACGGTCTCCGGCCAGTGTACCTACTGCTCACCTCCCAGCTTCTCCCTGGGAATCCTAGCACGGCCCCAAAAATCTCCCTTCTTTCTTTTCCTCTCTATTTTTAGCACAAAGAACGTTATATTTCGGCAAGGATCCAAGCGGGCCGCGAAGCAAGTGTGGGCCTTGCTTGGATCCCGGAGCCCGGAGCCGGCTGGCCCTCTCGGCTTGGCTCCTCCGCTGCCCGCACAGCCTGAATTCACATACTGCCATCGGTTCATCTGGGAAACTCCCACAGCTCCCCGCGCCCTTTGCAGGAAACCCCCTCTCTCTCGTGTCTTCCCTCTTTCTCCTTTCTTCTCCTTCTCCTTCCCCAGCTTCTTCCTCTTCCCCCCCCCCCTCCCTCCTCCTCCTTTTCCCTGGGAGACGGAGATTTCTTTGTGCTTGGGGTGACTGATTGAATTTTACCTGAGCTAAATTATAGTTGCACATTCTAGTAATTGCAGAGGGCCACACAGAGAAACAAAGCATTGACTGCTGTTGTGCTGGGATTTCCCAGATGTATAATTTCAAATTGATATGAAAAAAAGTCTTGCAACGCATTAATAATAGCATAAAATGTAATTCAGTTGGCCAAGGGTGAGCGGAGGCTTTATTTTCTTAGCTACAAAACAAGCTATGGACCTCAAGTGACTAGCATTTATTGTTCGAATGGTTTTCTATTGCATACCTTCTGAAACACAAAATAAGAAGAGATTTATACTGAATCCTGTCCCCATTCACGGCGCTCTGCACCATATACCCAGAGAGCATGTGTAAAATGTGAAAGCACTGGGTTGTTGTTGTTGTTTTTCCACCTCTTTACTCTGTAGTTCAGAAAGCAGAAGGCTTTTCTGTAATTCAAAAGCACCCATCCACATCTCGTGGAAGAAGCAGGTCACCAGACTATTTCTTTTCTATGGTGGCATTATTCTGTTCCCAGGATCTGACAAATAGCACTCTTATGATGGATAAGAAGGAAAGGAAGGAAGGAAGGAAGGAAGGAAGGAAGGAAGGAAGGAAGGAAGGAAAAGACAAAAAAGGAAAAAAATACAATGAAAGTCAAGTTCCCTTAACATCTGAAGACATGAGGTCACACCATGTTATTTTATTAGACCTTCAAGTACACACGTGAGTGCACCTGGCCACATGTGTACAGGGCAATGAGAAGGCATGCCTGTGTTTCTCAATGAAGCACAACTTACAGAGACGATGGAACGCATGTAACTAGGTACCTACTGAAACTCCAGGCTATTTAATATGGTTAGAAAATGTGTTTATGCATCTTTGGTTGCTTTTCCTCAACACGGATGGCTCTATCCCTCCAACAGAAGGCACCTGAGAGTTTCCACACAATGCGCTGTGGGCTGCAGCTAACCCCTGGCTAGTGGAACGGTATTTAGATATAGTCTAATATATCTATATATCTATATCTATCTATCTATCTATCTATCTATCTATCTATCTATCTATCTTTCTATCTATCTATCTATCTATCTATATCTGATATCATCTCCTGGCTCTTCCAAAAACGAGGAGCAGCTTTAGGGTCTCTATTTCCCAGGGGATGAACTTAGGACACCTAGAGGTTGGGACTGGAGGTCGCATGGTTCTGGAGGCTGGACACTTCCTCTCTTCCACGGGCCTGGTGTCTCCACAGCTCCCGGCAGGGGCCAGGCCTACTTGGTGGCTCGCTTCTGTCCAGAATGTTCTAGAAGATACTGTGTCCACTGCTTGTGTGACAACGGTGCTGTCCCTTCTGCATCTGATCACTACCCTTCAATGGGACAGGAAAGATGTGTGAGGTGGCCCCAGGGGCACTTCTTTGCTTGCTGTTGGTGCTTGTTATTTCCCCATGGTTTGCCTTCAGGATTCCTCATAAGATGGAACAGACCTGGGGGCCTTTGGCCAAGGAGAGGCCCAGTGTTCTTCCTGTAGCTGAGGAAAGAAAGACTGAGAATTTACTTTCATAAAGCTTCACGTCCTTAAGAATGGCCCTGATTTTTCTTTGTGATGAAGTGTTGTAGCAGGTGTTCAGGGAGCTACTCGGCCCGGGTGGCATGTCCTGTGGATTCTGTGTGAGGACGGGGCGGTGGGGTCAGCCAGCCCGGTAGACGGAGACCCCTTCTTCTGGCTCGTGACCTCAGGTGAATGGATATCCACCTCCAAGGGCTGCTGGTGGCGGAGCTCAAATGCCACCTGCTCAGAGATGTCCTCTTCCCTGACTGACCCATCTGCGGTAGGCCGCCCTCCTCCGGCACCCCACACTCAGGAGCCTGGCTGCTGTTTGAGATCTCTCAGGGCAGAGGATGACACCATGCCATCCAAATCCAGCCCTGAGGACATTTGACCGGTGGCTGCTGCCCAAAAAATATGGGATAGAAGGTTCGAGATCCTTTATAAACTGCAAAGACATACCTTCTGGTTACCAGCATTTTTGTCACCTCCTGCCATGTGTAGCGGGGGAAGTTCTGCGGCAAACAGACGTGGGTTTTTGGTGTTGGTAGACTTACCGAGTCCTTACTCTCTGTGCGTCATTAGGAGAATTGAGTACTATGGCCTTTCTGACTCTGGGCTTCTTTTCTTCAGGTTGTGTCTTACTTACAGGGTTAGATGACATGTGAGGCCATCAGTAGTTAGAAGCTAATCCAGAACAATCAGTTCCTCCCAACTTTGTGGCCCCTACAAAAAGAAGATGATCAGCTCTTTGTCAGGATACTTGGGAGGGTGTTTGATACCCCACACCTGGAAATGAGGAAAGCAGACTGTCCGGGGAACACAGACTGAGTCTTTGTGACGCCCCCCACCCCCACCCATGGCTATGATGAAATTCCAACCCCAGGGTGGTGGTGTCAGGAGGTGGAGTCTTTGGGAGGTGGATATTCATTAGGGTGGAGTCCTCATTCATGAGATTCTTTCCTTTATAAAAGAGACCACAGAGGGCTCCCTTGCCCCTTGGGCCACATGAGGATGCCATGAGCATTGGTGAGAGGCGCCTGACCACGCTGGCACCTTCATCTTGGACTTCTGGTCTCCAGAACTAACTGTGATCAATAGGTTTCTATTATTCACAAGCTACCCAGTCTGGGGTATTTTGTTACAGCAGCGGGAATGGCCCAAGACACCATGTAGCTGCCTCGAGAACCACTCTTCAGTAACTGAAGCCAGTTCGAAGCTCAAAACATGGCTGTATGAATGTCACCTGTGTGTTCCTGACCATACAGACCAAGGACCCAACTACAGCACAATAACCTTGTTCTACTAGACAGCTACATGCATGGTCCTCAAAATGGTCCTAGGGTCTCCAAGATACCTTTATGGGATCTGTGAGGTTGAAATTATTCTAATAACATTGAGATGTAATTTTCTCTTTCAAAAGTGAATTTTCCACAGGTTAGTGACAGATGATACTGTAACAAGCCAAGCGCAGAAAGAGATGAGAACCGGCTGCCTTCTATTAAGCCAGATTTTAAAAAGATTTGCAGAAGTGTAAAGCGACATACTCTTCTCACTAGTTTTTTGGAAACAATAGTTATTTTTCATAAAAAAGCAATAATAATGTATTATGATTTTTCCACTGTTATTTTAAAATGAATTCACAAATCATAAAGTTTTCAGCTTTAATTTCTAATGTGATAAATATCGATAGTTATAACCCACACAAACTGAAGTTATCTGGGGCTTTCTATAGTAAGACATGAAGGTGTCCTAAGATCAAAACGTTGGAGACCTGTGGTTGTAGAAGATTTTAGAGGAACTCCTTCATTGCCTTGTGGTGCCCATGGGCTATCTTGTCTCTTATTCCTCTTGCTTAGGTGATATCTCTGTCACTGTGGGTGCCTGCACCTGAGTTACCAAGTCCAAGGCCCAAGGGGTTGAGGGAGGCCCTGAGGGGCAGCCCACCTGTGCAGTCCCAGAGCCCTGCCATGTCCTGGGATGCCACCACAGTGGCCAGCGTCCTCAGGGTGACAGTTCCATCTCTGCATCTTTGGGGAAAAGTGTGGACCATATGCTCGACTTTCAGGCTAATGACCTTGCAGTCCATGAGTAGTGGTTCTGCTCACTCACATCCCATATGCCCACGGGATGACAGAGAAAGATGCGTCACAGCTCTGTTGCTGTAGGTGAATCACACTTTGAACCATAAGTACTGGGCCAAGCACTTCATCTGAGGGATGGTCACCAAGCTCTGGTTGGAATTATTTCTCCTCCCACCTATTTTCCCATTCCTATTGGCCTTAGACCACATTCTTACATTTTCCTGAATTTATCCAGAATGTGTATTTCTAGGAGGCTCATTTGCACCTCATGGCACTAGACTGTCTCTGGTGACAACCCAGTGATCCTCCCAAGATATTTGATCAAAGCAGGAGTCCTGCTATGTAGACATGGCCTGTGTATGTACCTCTGCCAGTGACCCTAATTTCCCATTAAGCTCCACATTCATGGCACTAATGGCAGTGAGGGTCTAGCTCTGAAGCCACCAGATCTCTTCCTCAGGTCAGCACTGAGGTGGCATGGTAAGAAATGAGTTTACACATGTGGGGTCTCTTGGTATAGGCAAGTTGTGGAGGGAGGTGTGCTCCAACTTCATAGTTTTGGGCACTATTCAATTATCTGCTGGGCTAATCTTTTTTTTTTTTTTAAAGACCTTCTAAGAGAACATTCTTTACCTACCTTGTATACTAAATACAAATTTAAGATTTTATTTTCCATTTAATTTTTTTCCTTAGTTATAGATTGAAAGACTCTATTCCCTCAAAAAATGGGTTTTCAAGCAGGAGTATGGTTCTTGGGGCAGAGGGATTTAATATTTTACTATGACTTGTGGTGAATGAGCTCTACATGGAAGGTTGGCCTAGGGTAGTTAAATTTTATTATTTCTGTCCTTCACCAAATTAAAAGGGGGATGTATTTGACAATAACAGTAAGACCTTCATGCTCAGGGAGGATATTTCTTTAGGACATGGGTGCCTGAGACTAGAAGCTATCAAAATGGAAAGGCCCGTCCTCTTCCTCCTTCCCCTTCTGTGAGACTGTCGTTTGGGTGGAAGGTCTGTCACCCGAGTCTGGCAGTGGGTCCCCCAGGTGACCCAGACCCTCTTTTCAATCTTTAATTTCTGAGCTTCGATATCCGCTCGTCATCTAGGGAAGCACTTTCCAAAATAACGGTGAGAAAAGCACTTCAACACCTCTAACGAATTATAACAGTCGGATGCAATTTGGATTAGATAAAATATATATTTATTTTATGGAACAAACATGCAGACAATAAAATTTTGTTTAACAGTAACCGTATTATTCAGCGACTCAGTAATGGAATTGAAAACTTTATTATTGAATATTACTTTTGAGGTGCGTAGTGGAGCTGATGTCATTCCTTGGTTGTCTTTAGAGCTGCAGAGCTCTTCCCCTAATCATTTGTCCTGGTGGCTCTAAGGGCTGCTGACAGTGAGGGTAGGTATTGGGGCATTGCACTGAAGCACAGACAGGGACTTGAGGTGGGAGCGTGGCATCGACACGGCCCTGCTCCCTGCGCCGGGTCGGGCCAGGGTCTGCATTCCTATCTGTGACTAGACAGTTGTCTGTAGGGGTTCTTGGTCTGAGAATACTTGGCGCTTGGGGCTGACACAGAGGGGTCTGCATGGTTTAGAAGAGCCAGCTGCTAGTTGCGGAAACTCTGGGCGCAGCCTGGCTCCAGCTCGGACACAGATTCTTCCCGTCTTGGATCTTGCTGTTCCCGCCGCTTGCCATCACACACCACAGTGAAGGTCTCGTACCCTTTTTGGAGAATGAGGAAAACCTTCCCTTCCTTCCCAAGTCTTTCTGGCCAGAATCATCCTTCATGCCTATGCCCAGAGCAAACACTCAGCTTGGACCAAGTAACACTTGGACAATTATCTGGGAGGCCAAATGTGTAGCTCCTTTCCCTTGAAGGACAGGCCACCTGTAAGGCTGTGGATCAACTTCTATAGGAAGGAAGGAAGATGAGGCCTACAGGGCCCTGGGTGTGGCTCCCGAGTCAGGGGGCATAAATTATCTGTCACTGCGTCTAACACGGAAAGCTGACTTGCTTCCCAAGGGGAGCAAAGATGAATGCAGGAGCCAGGTTTCCCTAAAACTGGGGTGTGACAGGACCAAGGCAAGTATAAAACAGGGCAATTGAAAATTCAGACAGGGAGAATGCTCGTAAAGAGATTGCAAGAGGCTGTATTTCCATTTTAGTTTCAAGACCGTTTTGTAGGTCATTTAACAGGATAATAAAGCTGTGGAATCCACTTTTTCTTGCAGGTTTCTTGGTCTCTTCCACTTGGGGGAGGTTAGGAACCAGAGGCGGACTGGCCCTCTCACTAGAGGCAGCCGCGAGTAACCATTGACAGTGGCTTAGGAAAAAATAAACACCAAGCAACCACACTATTTTTTTTTTTAAAGAAAGAAAGAAAAAAGAGAAAGAAAAGAAAAAAGAAAGAAAAAGAAACAAAACCTCTATGTCCTTAGGGTACTAGAGTCAGGATAAGAGGAAGGCCCATCTGTTACCTCTGCTGGGGTCTTTGTGTTGAAAGCCTGAGTGAACCAGCATCCACAAATGGTGTTTTATAGCACGTCTGATATGTTTTTGTATCGCAGGCACCAAGTTTCCAAGCAGTTTGGATCTTCCTTGTGTCCCTGCCCTTTAGATTGGCCTGCATTTCCCGTGAGTTTATGTGCAGTGTGGCTGGCATGGGGCTGTCTCTCAAGAGCTCCCTTTCATCATAAAGACTCACAATCAGGTGTGAGTGACCATCAGCAGTCACAGAGGTTCCCGGGATGGCATAGGCTAAAGTGGCTTCAGTTAGCAGTTAAAGCACAAAATACACAGATTTTGCACTTTTTTCCCCAGTGAGACAACACTGAAAATTTTCATCGTAAGGCTTGGGGAGCATCTAAGTCTGAAATGTCTTGTTAAATACAACATTCTTGGTTAGTCGGGGTTCCCCGGTGAGTCCAGGTGAGTCTTGATGCCCCTCAGTGGGAAACGCAGGTGTCCTGAAAGCAATTCCTGGAGCCTGTGCCATCTTTTGGACCCCAGAAAGTTGAGCTGCCTTGCTGACCTGCTCTTTCAGAAGGGGGAACACAAAAAGGGCAAGGGAACAAGCACGTGATGGGGGTGACAGTGGCAACCTAACTCTTTGTTGGGTGGGGTTGCTAAAAAAATGGAGGTGGGTGGGGGCTGCTTATCTGGGGCTCTAATTAAACAGATCCATCGAACTGGGCTTTAATTATTACCAAGAGAAGAAAGGTCTGGGATGATCTGTGCCAAACATACAGATTAATTACACTGAATACATAAATTCTCATAGAAATCGTTTCTGTTTCCAGACATGGGACGTTACTCTTTATGATTTTTATGGCTCAGAACTCCTGGGGTTGTAACGCATGGCTCTCAAAGCCGTGCTTTCATAAGGGAGCGGCTGGGTGGGCCGCTGGCCGCCTGACGACAGGTGTCCTGGAATCCGAGGTCTGCTGCACACTCCTGTGGGCCGCAGCGGGGACCCCTGTCCTCCCCTCCCCGCCCCACCCCGGCCTGTCCCGGGGCACCCCTCACCCCTGTCCACGTGGGGCTGCAAGACTGTGGCGATCTCAGGCAGAATGGGAAAGTCAGAGGCAGAGTGACTCGCGAGTCCATAAAAAAGGTAATGGCCTCCTTTCAATAATTATACACCTATAAAAAATAATAAAGAAGATACAGGGCCAAAATTTTATGGCATTTATGCTAATGCGCCGCCGAGACTCGGTGGAAGAAGGTGCCACTGGAGCGCGGGTGCGTAGCTGGGGAGGCCACGCTCGTGGGGCAGCGAGCTGCGTGTGTGCAGACGGCCCGGCCTGGCTCGTCGCGTCCCTCTGTCCTCCGTCTGTATTCTGCTCAGGTCCCTGCGGAATCCTGCCGCTCTAGGGTGTCCGACAGTTGCGGCAATATTGTGACACTAACTTCCCATAGTGAATAGCTGCAAATGCGTCCGTGTGCACTTCTCAGGGCCCCTCCTCGGGTGGGATTCCCTTGAAAGAACCAAGTGCTGCTTGACTCTGTCCATTAGGACCGGGCCCCATCCTTCTCATTCCTGACAGTGCAGGGACCGAGGGACCGCTCCTGCGGACATTGGACGGCGTGGGCTTCTGTCCCTGGGACTCTGAGCGCAGCTGCCATGTGTGGTCCTGGAGCCTCCTGACGGCCACGGCCCACGAGGGCGAGGGGACCCGGCCCAACGTGGTGCTGAAGCCACGGCCAGCATCTTCCCAATCGCTAAGGAGTGAGGCTCCGGGACTGGCGTAGCTGAGGCTGGCAGCGGGCTGACATCACGCCTCCGCCTTTAACTCCATTTAAATCCACGTCCTTGTAGGGCCCGTGGCCACCTTTCAAACGGAGCCAAGTTTTTCAAGGAAGGCCTCCAAACTCCGACTTCAATGGTGGGAAATGATGACACAGACGTGCGGGCCGGTCGCTCTCGGCCTTTCTGCGTGTGTCATCTTGGGCAGCCTGGACAAGTGCCTCTTTCTCGAGCGCAGAGGCGGCGATCCTGGAGGACGGCCACCGCGCCCGGCTGGCTGGGCCGGCTCGGAGCCCTGCACGGCGCTCGCCGGGCCTCTCCGGTCTGTCCCGACCCGGCCGTGGAAAAACACAGCGCCGTGGAAACAGAACACTCCTCCGCAATATCTTTGGTTCAATAAGCAAAAGTTTACAGTCAAAAAAATGGAAAGGCTTCTCCAAAGTGAGCCACGCTCGAAGGTGCAGCGAGCGACACGTCCCGCTCCCGCACGGCCGCCAGCCGCAGTCCCACCACGACCACGGCCTTTCGGCCACTGGGAACCCAGACCGTGGAGGAAACAACCTCAGAACCTCTGCTGCCCGAGCTGGGGAGCAGTCGGGACACCACAACATACATATTCATAACCCGGCAGTTCTAGGAGCCTGGGTAGGCATGAGGGACCGGCGAGAAAAAAAAAGTTGATTTATGATGATCTCAAAAACATGGTCTCCAAAGATGTATTCTGCAGCTCGGAGACCTCAGGTTGAAGCTCTATTAATTTTACAGAGCTGTCTGGGATTACCCATCTGTTTAAAGGTTAACTGTCTTCACACTTATGAAATGGGTATTTCTGTTTTGGTTCGTACTTTGTTCCTGTTAATGATTTATAAAATACAAAATGCAAAGCCGGTGAAATCGCTTTAAATCTCCAGTATGAAACACCTACCTGACCAAGTTTTTGAGAGACACAAAGTATTATTCAAGTCCTTCACAGTGACAGCTTGGAAATTCTTCTGCTTCTACACGTCTCGTCTTGAATAAAGTGAAAGGAAAACTTCCACCCTCCAAAAATCTCGCATCTTAGAAAGGAAAATCCATTTGGGTGAATGCTGTATCGTGCTTGTGTGTGGGTGTTGGGAGTTTATTCTTGGATTCCCCCCAATGACATTTTTTTTCCTCCGGAGAATATTACCCAAATATATGCCTTTCAATATCGGAACATTATTATCTTCTCGTGTGCAGTTCTGTTACATTTCCGGGGTTTTATTTCCTCGTATAAAAGAGCACATAATTTTTCTCTCTTGATAGTTTTGGAAGTATGACAACTTGCTTTGCAAATCTGGTTTTGAATGTTCTGTGCAAAAAATTCTGTGACCTCAGACAATTTATTAGTCACTCGCTTAGCTTTGGTTCTATTGTTAATAGGATCAACTCTGTGAGGCGATTCCTTGTATTTCCTTCGGTACAAAGAACTCCATTGATGTGGAATGATGGCCCCACACCTCCGTCGACCCTCGGCTCCACAGCCCGCACGCGAGCCCTGCGCTGGCGATGGGTCCCCACCTCGTGCGGGGTGGAGGAGGAGCAGCCTGTTCTGTCCACCTTCTCCTCTGTCTCCGGTTGGGTTGCTAAGCTTTTGCCAGACACTTGGCCACAGATTAGGGTTACCATGGTTACCTGAGAGTAGCCCCATGGGGTGGACTAAACTCTAGCTCTGTGCTCCAATCCAAACTTTTGATTGCATAATCCTATCAGGAAGTTTTTTGAGCACTTCCCTCTTCATATGCATGTTTATTATTCCGTAAAATAATATTCATGTTAATATCCTCGATGCATCGTAAAGCACACATAGACATAGAAATTAAAGCGAAGGGGTGGTAAAAAGAACTTTAAGCCTTTGATTTTTTGAAATTTACTGATTGTACAAACATACTTTTGCTTTCAATCTGTAGAGGTCTGCATGCATGCTCTTGATGCTTAGCTATGAAATGTCCTATTGATCATAATGGCCTCCTGTTATCATTAACTAATATTTCAGCGTGCAGAATGAACTCAAGGGAGGGTCTGCCGTCGACAGTGGAGCACTGGCTATATGTTTGATGTTTCTGTTTTGTGAACTGGCTGAGTGCAGAGGGCTCCCTCTGGCCTCTTGTGGCTGGTCTCTGTGGTACGCATACCCTTTTCAAATCCCCTGTTCTTTGTATGAACCTCTCGGAAGCCACCTGCCCATTCTACAAGGGTAAATTTGGTTAAAACCACACAAGAAATCCGGAAGCCCACTTAGCTAGTCACAGTTTAGCTGTGCCACATGAGAAGTTACCAACCCGTCATGTAGATTCCCAGTGGGTCATCTTGCTGGGGGTGTGTGCCCTCCATGTGGTGAGCATGGTTTCAGGGAACAAAACACTCGAGCAGAATTTAAGTACTGGCCCAAAATTTTCACCGATGACCGAGTACAATTCCTGGTATCCAACGTCCAGGATGAAAAGCCAGCTCTATCTTTTACCAGCCCTCTGACCTTGAGCAAGTTACAGAACTGCTGGGGACCTCGGTTTTCTTGTCTGTAGAATGGGGTGATAGGCCACATTTGTCTGTTAAGATTTATGAGAACCAAGGAAGTTGAAGCATCTAAAACAATGTCTGTCAGGTAGTACATGTTATAAACTGATGGGATCCCTGGGTGGCGCAGTGGTTTGGCGCCTGCCTTTGGCCCAGGGCGCGATCCTGGAGACCCGGGATCAAATCCCACGTCAGGCTCCCGGTGCATGGAGCCTGCTTCTCCCTCTGCCTGTGTCTCTGCCTCTCTCTCTCTCTCTGTGACTATCATAAATTAAAAAAAAAAAACTTAAAAAAAGTACATGTTATAAACTGCTAGATACCTTTACCACCATCTTCATTATTCTTCTCATCTTACCACTGATCGATATTGTTGTTGAACTTGAATCCTCAGGGACTGTGGCAAATAAGAAAGAGTAAGACATGAGCCATAGATATCTAATTTAAAAAGTCAGGACTTGGCTAGAACTCATTGTGGGGGGGTGGGGGGTGGTTTGGAGAGCAAACATGGATAGTTTCAAACTAGTTGTACAGGCGTTGGGCTGGCGGTGGGTCCCCTCCTTCTCTTCCCTCCATGTCTGCCCCTGCCCTCCACTTTGCCAGCTGAGAGTGGTGTTTCAGCTCGGCCCCATGGAAAGAGGTTTCCTGATTACCCATGCCAAACACTGTTCCCCAGAAAGACTTGTACTCCCCATACACACGTCCTTGATGCTCTAACCTTCATTTGTTCATCTTTAAAACTCAGTAAAAGGAGGCTAAGAGTAAAAAAAAAAAAAAAAAAAAAAAAAAAAAAAAAATTGTCTTAAAAAATAAACTAAAAGGCAGAGTAATTTTTTGATTAACTGTACTGACAATGCAAAATGCTATTCTGACTTAACTTGCTGGTCTACCTGCGGCCTGGCAGCGAGCCTAGCTGGAGGCGTGGTAATTAGGAGCACCCCGTCTGAAGGGTTCAGCCTTCCTTAGACAACAGAGGCTGGTTATTACTTTTGTGTCTATCTCTGTCTTTCTCCCGCTCTGTTCTTTAAAAGTTGCCTTCTGCAAATGTTCTCCAGCTGTTGAGAAATTGTTTTTCATCTGGAGCAGCAATTGTTTTTAAGAGATTGATTCAAATGCATAAGGAGTCCCAGGGACTAGTATTTGCATTTAAACAATAATTATTAGATGCTAAAACTGTGGCTACATGAGGCAAGAATTTCTAATTATCCTCTATGATTTGGGCCCCAACTTTTCCCCAGCTCTCTCGCATCGACACAAGCTGCTGAGCACAGCAGCTCTGCACACGCCAGAAGAGCCACGCAGGGTAGGTCTGCCCGGGCAGGCTCAGTGCCGGTGTGTTCACGATGCCCCTGAACTGACCCTCAATTTGTTTTGGTTCATTCAAGAGTCCAAGGACAGATGTCCACCTCAAAGCACTGAGGAATGGTGACATAGCCAGCCTCTCGTGTCCCTCTGCCTTTAACGAACCTGAGCCGGGGGAGTCCTGAGGCTGGTTGAGAGTCGCCGCTTGGCTGGAATGGTCACAGCAATGGGGTGGCGGGGGGAGTCCCAGTTTCAACAATCAGATCTGATGGTTGTCCTGGTGACCCCAGGGCACAGGCAAGAGGCCTGTGTGAGGTTATAGTGGCTGAAACAATAATTCAAAAGGGGGCAATATTTGGTGTGGGTTGTTTCAGGGACACAGTATACATGGCTGTAATTAGAGTGACATAAAAATAAAATGTGAATCAATAGTGTAACATCCATATAAATAAATATAAAATAAAAATTGCATACATATGTAAAATAAAAACAATTTAAGGAGGTCACGTGTGATCAGCTTTCTACTTAATAAAAACTGAATGTGTCTTTTTTATGTGTCTTCTTCAAATCCACCTTTCAGCTTGCACCTGAGCAGAAAGTTGATGCGTGCAGGACTCTAAGGGTCAGAACACCTCCCCAATGACTGGTGGAATACTCGTTCCCGTGTGTAGGGTAGAGGGAAACCCAGTGCCCAGAACGGCTTCACACTACCAAATAAACAACACACATGGAGAAAGCTCAATCAGTCTGGCTCTGGCCAGTGAGGATGGGACAAAAGCGCGTTAGGGGACAAGCTGTCCCTTGGGAGAGATTTGCAAGAGGTCCTTTGGGAGGCCAGAGAGATCTCTGAATGGCTGGTGAGGTGGTTTCAGTGTGTGAGCCGCTGCTTCTGATTCTGACCTTGAGTTTGCCCTTTGAGTGAAGGCAGCCAGAGGCAGAGGTGGAAAAGGGAAAGGTGGATGAAAAGGTCAGGTGTGGTCACCAGCTGCCCAGGGCCCCGCCGTCCTGGTCCTCCCTGGGCTCCCACCTGTGCCAGAGTTCCCTGAGAACAGAAATCAGAAGCCCCGAGCACTGTCCAGGTCAGGATGCTCCTATCCCACCATGTGGGATCCCGTCAGGAGCCATGTATGTTTTTCCAGAAGGCTGGGGTGAGGCAGGTGCACACAGGGCAGAGGATCCCAGCTCTTGGTGAAAGAGTGAACAGGTTGCTTTATTCCCAGTTAACTGCAATCTCTACCTTTGGGTCTGAAAATGCATTTTGGTCTCTCTGCAGGTGCATCATCTCACGGCCCCACCACCTCCCTCCAGTGTGTACCTGGGCATTGGGGAGGGCGAGGGGGACCAGGATGCACAGCTATGGGGCTACCGTCTTCACAGCTGCATCAGGTCAACAGAACAGCACCAGCAAATTTGTGGCCAAGAGGCCAAAATGCAAAGTACCTACTGGAATGGAATGTGGGCAGTGTAATATGTTCTCACACTGACCTGAAGAAACCATTTTTTCTTCCTTTACTACATGGTCCTGTTTTCCCTTTATTTTTTCCTCCCAGATTCTGTGTTATCACAGCTCTATTTTCAGGTGCTAAACATTTAAAAATTATTATAAAAAGATAGTAATTTATTCTTCTTGAGGAAAGGTAAAAGGATGTGAAAGCAAAGCATTGCCACACAGAAGGCAGGTTTACCTGGCTCCGGTGCAGCATTCGCTTAGACTCTCCCCTCACTGGCAAATGATTAGTACCAGGGAGACGTGCTCCTAGGAAACACAGGGTTTTTTTCTTTAATTTGCTCAAGATCAAGAGTCTCTGCTGCTCATTGTAAAAAATGCTTGAGGTCCAGGGACTAAAATGAGGCTGGAAATGAAGGAAAAGAAAGAATAAACTGTTCACCAAAAAGGTGTCCTCTTTCAACAGCTAAGTTGACATTAGCAAAGGACAAATGTCACCTATGTAAGAAAATCAGAATCAAGTCCGATTGTTCTAACCCAGTGGGGAGAATCACAATTCTTTAGTTTCCAAAACAAGTGTATATGCGGAATGCATTGGCAAGGCTCACTAAAAGATTGCTTATGATTTTCAGAGGGCAGCCTAGCCAAGTGATCATTACGCAAGATTTATAATGCAGCTTTCATTTATGCGATATCTGTCACATTGCAATTGCTTCTGTGATTAGTTATTACAACACCTAGCAAAAGGACGCCCAACAAACTGAGATGAAGGTGGGTTAGGAAGCTTTTCCAGAGTCATATTCCAAAAATCAAATGAAAAGGATTTGATTTTCATTCCCAATCTCCCCACCTGGCCCCGAGAATTGCACGGCCTCCCCCCTTCCTGGCTGGCATGCCGGGAAAGCACTGAGAAGTGGCATCTGCTGCATTCCAGAATTCAAAATTCTTATGCAACCCTTAAAATATTTCCATTTGCTTTTAAAATAAGAAAACTCTAAAAAACATGGCCCAGTTCCCTTTTAATTTCTTTACAAGTAGGAGAGGTGCTAAGATTTTCAAACTCTTTTTAACCCAATTCTGGAAAGCATGGAGGGATTTTTTTTTTCCCCCTAACCTCTCCATAGTTACTTAGTGGAAGATTTGTATATAGTTGTTTTCATTTTTGAAAAAAATATAAGGTGAGATTTTTGGTTAGTTTACTTTTGTTTTGCTTGTGTTTTTGTCGATTTTTTGACAATAAGCACATGCATGTTTGTAATAAGGAACACAAGCTTGTTTGTTTTTAAAATCAAACAAATAAAAGTGCTGCAGTATGTTGGGGATGATGAGTAAGGAGGTGCACATTTGTACATGATCTCCTTCTGGAGGACCAGGTCCTTGTGACCCCAAGCAAACCTGCCTGTTCATAACTTTCAGGGAAGGAACTTATAGCATCTATTTCCAGCCTCTCCTTAGAACTGGGGGTGGTGGGGGGGAACATCACGTGTCACATCTGTGTTATGTCTTCTACACAGAGACATCTTGGACAGTAACCCAGGATGCCCCTGTGAATAAGGATACCACATGATGGCTGAGGTTTCCTCTTCACACCAGTGCCTTGGACAAGCAAGACTGAGATGGCTGCACAGACTCCAAGTCAGGAAGACCCACTCACTGACCATCTAAAATATCTTTCATAGAAAAATTAAACCAATACAAGAGGAGAGAGAACATGAAACCCATGTCCTTATCACCCATCTCTGACAATCATCCACTCTTGCCCAGCTGCTCCCTTCAAAAATGGGCTTTGAAAAAACATATCTCAGACATTGTATTTCATCTGTGGCCACTTCAGCATTTTTCTGTAAGGACTCTTAAATACAGCAACAACAACAACAACAACAAATAAGCACAGTGTCATCATTCCACCTCAAACTTAACAATAGTGAATTTCCAATGTTCTCTTTGTTTTAGGTGTATCTCATATTTTCCCCCAGATCTGAATTCAAACAAGGTCCATACATTGTATTTGCTTCATCTACCTCTTAAGAGTCTTAACCTATAGGCCTACTTCTCTATGTTCCAGTTTTTTTATTTGTTGAAGAAATGGATCATTTGTCTTATAGGCTTTCCCAGTCTGGATTTCACTGATTGCATCCCTCTGTGTTGTTTAACCTGTTCTTCTATCCCTGTGTCTCCTATTAACTAGTAGTTATATCTAGATCACCTGCAAATGTTTTTGGAAGAATAAGTCAGAGCTCACTGGCACTGGCTACAAAATGTCTATACTTATGAAGGCTTTGAAACTATTTCAAAGTGCTCCAGTACTAATTATTTCAAATATGATGCTTTTATGCATTTCGATAGTGCTCAAAAAAATGGAAGCAGTATTATTTGGGTGACCGTCCCACTGGGCAGTGGAATCCTACTTGAAGATTTTTACTTTTACTCTCTGAATCCCTGGATAAACCCTGGCATTCAGGGTTTGGCAGAGGCCAAAGGAGTCCTCAATAAACTAATATAGAGCATTATAGAATTAATACATGTAGAACTATATATAAAATAAATAGAACTATAGAACTAATAGAGAACTACTATAGAAACTTCTGATAGGCCCTTTTCAGAATTTCACAGGAAGTCATAAATTCATGCTTTGCTCTGGGAGGGGCAGGAAATCCATTACTTTTTCCATTAGCAAAGGAAGAGACTCATCCCATGGTCCCCAGTGAAAGCATGTGGTCACGACGGAAATAGGCATGGTAGGTTTGGACAATGTGGACACAGTTTGTATTAATTTTTACAAATGATATATCAGTTGAGCTTTTGTTTAAAAAGCCCTAAGTACAGCATTTCGATTCTTATCATACCATCCATTTGTTCACCCAAAAGAAGGTAGACAGGTCAATCTACCAAACTGCCTCACCACAACCCCTAGCCCAGTGGACTCGGGCTGTTCCCTGGGCTTACCACCTGACTGCCCGCAGGCCTGGTAATGAGATGCATTGAGTGGGCATGTAAATAGCTGTTCTAAATGCAAACTGAGACAGTGGCCCCCCAGAGGCATTTGCCTCTACATGTTGATTGCCTTGGAGAAATCCTTCCGATTAGATCATAGAACATTTGACTGTCAATCACTTCTATCAATATTATTCCTATGAGCACATTTTCCACCTGGACGAGCAGGCTGACGAGGCCCCCAAACCCCCAGCCTTGCATTGCCATGCTCTTGAAGCCTCTGGAAGAAGAAAAGGACATTATTTAAAGCATAAACAGTTTGGCGCCAAGACAGCAAGAGGAGCTGAAATGAAGGCCTAGAGCTTCTGCTTATGAACATTGGTCCTAGGATGGTGCTCAACCAGCCAGGAATGGGGTGAGGCTTCCGGAGGGTCAGGCTTGGAACAGACTGTCCAAAATTGCCATTGGAATTTATTTTCAGTTGTTTTAGGAGCTGGAGGTGGACTGTGAAGGACATGGGCTCCCCATGACCCCGTGCAGAGATGCTTCACTGCATCTCCCATCTTGTTGGGCCTGTTCTGCATGGAGCTAGGTGCTGAAATGCAAAAGCTGAGTGTGCAGAGACTATTGTTACCGTGCTTGATTTTCCTGCTCACCCTGGCCGACCTGGGCACATCCATATTCCTCCACATTAGACTTGCCGTATGTTCATCAGTGCCAACAGATCCAATGGGTTCAGAAGCGGAGGGTGGGAAGAGGATATTTTGTCCTCCTGGACACTACCTTCTGGGCTACCGTGATTTGCTTCTCCTCCGCCGACAATGCCACCTAGCATTTAAGACTACTTTAATTAATCTTTTTAGGGAAGGAGGTGTTTTTGAAGATGTGACAGGCACTCATGAGATAGATAATGGATTGATGGTGACCACGTAAGGGGGCCCAGCAGTGTGCTCATGGCTGGTGAGGAGGGGGTGTTGAACATAATTCGGGGAAGATCCAGCCCTCCAGGACAAAAAATGAAAGAGGCATTTAATTGGAACACTTAGCAATCACAAAACCAAGACAGAGGTTAAATTGTTTTGAGCAAGAGAAATTAATACATTAAAGGTTACATTTCCAACTGTGAGGCAGTGAGCTGGGCTCTTCGGTGGTGTCAGAATTACATAAGGCAGGAGAAATGCCTCTGAAATGATTGTGGAATCATTAACAAAAGGCAAGGCAGAGTAAGACACTTCCCAGCAGGAGGGTATGAGGAAGAATAAAGACATGGAGAGAGCTCATTAAGAATGAATTGCAGACCATAAACATTTGAAACCACTAAGTGTGGAGTTCTATCTGTTATCTAATGACTCAGAAATTATAAAACTAGCAATGACTTTCAGAAAAGGAGTTGACTTTGCAGGAGGTTGTTTGCCATTACACACGTAAAAAGGTATTTTTTTCGGTCAGGGAAAAAAATCTCTCAGCTTTGTAAATCAGCACAATTTAAGCAACTTCAGCTCTCCTTGACAGATTTTTCTTCTGTATAATTACACATTGTCTCAGATTTAGTTATGAGGATACTGAAAACGTGCTGGGAGGGGAAGCTGTGGGGGGCAGGGAGGAGGAGCCGGGAGAGACAGAAGTCCACACCTTGCCATGGAACTGCAAATTGACTCACCACTTTGTCTTCAGAAAGATCTAGAAAACTACATTGAGAAAGCCTTGCCAGTAAATCCTCCAGAGTGGACTCATGCTTTGTTTTGATTGAGGGAGATTCCATTTGTGTTGCTGTTAATTGCATGGTTTGCTAGACAAAGAGTCGAGCTAAATGAAATGAGATAATCCATCCGCGGAACTCACTCTCCCATCCCCCGTGCACTCCTCCTTCAGGCAAGAAAAAGGGACACTTGGAACTTGAATGATTTAAGACTCCATACTCTGGCCATGTGCGAACTCTTTAATCTTCCGGAGTATCTGGTGCCATACTTCCAACTGCCCTTTATTTTGCGATTAACCCAAGTCAAAAATGCCAGAAAAGCGTCAAGCCACATGACTGGGCATCACACTCAGGTCTCTTGAGTGCCTCTCGGGAAAATAGATGAAGCTCCTGTAATGTGCTGTCCTTCCGGAAAGAGCAGAGTTCAGAGCTGCTGTGGGAAGCCCTGGAAAGAGGGAACGAGGCTGTCCTAATGGCTTTTAGAAGCCGAGGCTTTCTCTGGGCAGCATAATGTCCAGAGGGCTCCGTTACTCCACTACTCTATTCGCAGACAGCTCTTTGCCACGATTAGCACCATCTCGTCCTCCCTGGGCCCCACAAGATGTGTAGAGGGGGACCGAGCCTATTTGAGCCTCTGCAAATGCTTCATGATCTGTTGCTGCTGTTAAACCTTTGCCTGCACAGCAAGTTGGGGCCAGCTTCCTCAACCTTACCCAGCAACCAATTAGAGGGTACAGGATTAAAATGAACCACAAGATATTTGATTATATAACTACTAATATTAAGACAAACTCACAAACGAAGATGTTCATCACAAAAATAGGTCACGGAAGACCTTGAGGAGCCTCCTTGGGGAAAGCTACTCATCTGTCTTCTAACCCTATGGTTTTAAGATGAAATATTCTCCACGTAGTGAGCATTTCACAGATGAATAGAAGCTCCATTATGTTGCCACCCGTTGCCATTGCCCGTAGTGAGCAACATCCTGAAGAGATGAGTGGTCTCTTTAGTTGACTGGTAGTCTTTTCCAGTGAGCTTCTAAGTGAGGGCACCACATAGTATGCTCAATATACTCAGTGATTTACTGGGTGTAAGAAGATTATATGTATAAAATATACATGTATTACGTGCATATTTTTCCTTTTTTTTAAGGAAGAAAGTTAGCTTTAGGAGTGTCACCAGCCAGGTTGACAGTGGTGTCTTGCATTTTCAGCATGTTAGATGGTCAATCACATGTGTCTCACAGTCCTTAAGGTAGTTGAGGGTAGGAGGGGGCTCTACGAAGCAAAAGACAAATTGACAGTGACGTTCAGAGTATTGAAGTGTATGTGTGCCCAGTTAAGAGGCTTTACAAAGCATACTTTCTAGTTTTGACCAAACCTACCCTTGCAAAGTGGACACATGACTTAATAAGTTTCTCAAAAGGGACTTCAGTTAAAGGTAAAGCTAACAATGCCATAAACAGCCAACAACAAGAAATTGCTAATTTCAACTTTTCCTATCTTTGTGGGAGTGCTGCCTCTGCCAAAATAAAGATCTAATCCAGTTAAACAGTGACCCAAAATTCTAAAGTAGTCGAGTACAATTGGAAATATGTACTCACGACCACTGTCCTTAAGGGTGAGGGTCAGTGTAAGTGTTCATTATGTGTATTATACCTTTGTGAATTATCATTTCCAACAATGATAACAAATCTTTTTTTTCTTAAAGATTTATTTATTTATTCATGAGACACACACACACACACACAGAGAGAGAGAGAGAGAGAGAGAGAGAGAGGCAGAGACATAGGCAGAGGGAGACTCACTCAGGCTCTTATGGAGAGCCCGAAGTGGGACTCAATCCCGCCCAGATCCTGGGATCATGACCTGAGCCGAAGGCAGGCGCCCAACCACTGAGCCACCCAGGCATCCCAATGGTAACAAATCTAATGAAATACAGGTTATATATAAAAAAGAACCTGAATTTTGAACAGTTCTTTAAATTGTATCACAATGGCTTAAATCAGTAGTCCTCAAAATTTTGGTTCCAAGACCCCCTTTATACTTTTAAAATTTATTGGTGACCTTAAGTGACTTCTGTTTACTTAGGATATAGGATCTATTGATATTTAGAAATTACAACTGAGAAATTTAGAAATTAGAAATATTTCTTCATTAATTCGTTTAAACACATCAGTAGACAAATCACTATTTCATGCTAACACAAATAACACATTTTTAATAAAATAGCTATATTTTCCAAAGCAAAAAAAGATTGTGTGAAGAGTGGCATTGTTTACACTTTTGCAAATTTCTTCAGTGTAAAGTTTAAAACATATCTGGATTTTCATATCTGCTTCTGCATTTAATCCATTTTGAT
The DNA here is from genome assembly GCF_905146905.1 of Nyctereutes procyonoides. NCBI lineage: Eukaryota > Metazoa > Chordata > Mammalia > Carnivora > Canidae > Nyctereutes > Nyctereutes procyonoides. Next base: position 3,736,513 of record NW_026575082.1, on the reverse strand, counting down.
ACGTAACTTTTGTTGGCCTTATACAGCTATGTAGACAGAAAAGGGAGAACTATTTTAACAGTCTTTTTGGGTAATCATAAATATTCTTCTCTGATACTACACCAAAATTCAACTTGTGGGTACTTCTTAAAAGTTAATAGTAGTATGGAATTTAAAACCATACCAATGAATTTTTATACTTCTATTAAAACCCATTGGTCCTTCCTGCACTTTGAACGGATTGTTTTGCCCATGTGTGATTTTATAACACTTAGTATTGGTTTGAAAATATTGGTCCACTGAGCTGTGCAGATCTTCCAAATGTTGACACATTTCATTATACACTATCAAAATATCACATTCGTTAATATCACTCAATCTCATCAGCAAAGTCTTTGAGTTTTGGGAAGCTTTCAAGCTCCTGGTGATAGACAATGTTTTTCAAAATTCTAATTTTCACTTGAAAGATTGAATTTTATCCTTGGCAACAAATACCATCAGTTGTTTTCCTTATAGTTACAGGCTCACTTGATTTGTTTTGAGAAAGTATCTGCCAAATACCCAAGTGTGAATAACCATAGCTTGTTGTTCAGTGGTTCTCTGAGCAAAAATGGTGTCCTATGAACAAAGTGGCTAGTTGAGCTCTTAGATCCAACTGTCCCATAGATGCTTGTCCTGAGATTGCCACATCCCTCTGTTGTGCTGCTCAAGTGCTTTATGTTGTTTGTACATCATCACTCAGAATATTAAAAAGATGTGTGTTTGAGGGTCAGGATTTAGCAAAATAATAATTTTATTGACTTCATCAAAGTAGTGAAACTGGCTTTTTTTTTTTTTGTAAGATGGGTTTGTGGCTGTGAAAAGTGCAATGACTCTGTAGCATGTAGGTGCCTGCAATTCTGTTTACCACTGAGCACCAACAGAGCAAAGGTAAACCCAGTGAAAAAAGGCAAATAGCACCAAGAGGTAGAATGTAATAGTTTTGGCCTCATGAACAGATGGAACAGGTCTTGGGGCCCCCAGGTGAAAATGACCTACAATGTAGTAAATGCTAATTTAAAGTAAGATTTTCTGAGGTAATGAATATTCAATAATATTGCTTAAAATAAGAAAATTAATAGAAATCAGTTAATTTGAAATTTGAACCATTAGTAAATAAAATAATTTAAAATAATGTTTATGTAGTCTTATTTTAATATCTATTTCTTATAGGCTATAATAGACACAATGCTAGTATAGCGGTAGTTTTATATCTTGCAAATACATAATTATACCTATACTGGGTCTGTGTGCACCACCTTTTATCCCCTGGAAGGTGTTCATAAGCAAATAATTTGGAGCTCATAGCTTTGGGCCAAGAAGAGAGCCTGTGCATGCCAATCCTGGAAGGAACCTTTAGGAACCTCTGATTCTTAGATAGCCTTACAGTGAAGGGAGGGTTTGGGGTTAGTGAAGGTGGAATAAAACATTCCATAGGGAACAGAAAGGCACTAACTGAGCCATTTGGAAAGCAGCATCTGCTGGGAATAGAACATTTCCCCCAAGGTTGGAAGTCCTCCCCTCCACATCTGGTCATTAACAAAGCCTCCCAGACCTCACTTCCTTAACAGCTCTGGATGCTTCCACTTAACAGCTCTGGATACTCCACCATCTTGGTTTAGGCCTCTTTTCTTCCCACAGTTGCTTGCATGCTCTGTGCCCTTTTTCATGCCACCAGCATGGGCTTTCCAACACCGGACACTCAGTTTTTTGGGAAAGCCTTTGGTGTTCCTGTGACCCTCAAGGTAGAGACCCAGTTTCTTAGGAAAACACTCATACCCATGGTGGGGCTGCTGTTCTCCCTCTTGGCCTCATCTATCCCCACCCCGTCCCTCCCCAGAGGTGGAACTGCTTTGCACATGCTGTTCCCTCTTGTAGGAATGCTCTTCCCCACCATCCTCCTGCCCTCTACCCTGTCCTTTTGTTTTGCACCCACTCCCCAATCCCTGATCTGGATTAAACTTAAGGTCAAGTTTCATTTCCTTTTGGAAGATCTTATTTAATTTTGGTTTCAAACTCTCATTCTCCCACTTAATAATGTCTTTAGACTGTAGCTGCTTTATTTACCCTTTCTGGGTCTCTGAATTTCAATGTCACCTATAAAAGGCCGATGTCATTGCTTACCATGAGCATTAAGTGAGATCAACATATGGAAAGTGTCTGGTACAGTACGAGACTTGAGTAGACTGGTGTTTGAGTAATAACTAATAATAGTATCTCCCTCGCCATCTGCATATCCCCTACATCCTTTTAACACTATGCTGCAAATGCATGTTTACATTCCTTTGTCACGATCCTCTTGTCATCAGGAGCTGTCTCTTGTTCCTTCTCGTGCCCCTAATGTTTGACACCATGCTAGCACACTGCAAGCACCCAGTAACCGCTTTTTACACGAATGACAAAAATCAGACAAATCAGAAATTGGTTGAAAAAACAGGGCTCCCTCTTCCTAACATGGCAGCCACTAGCCACATGTGGTTTTTAAAATTTAAATACATGTAAATTAAATCAAATTAAAAATCAGTCCCTCAGTCATCCCAGCCACATTTTAAGTGCTCAACAGCCTCATTTGGCTGGTGGCTGCTACATTGGACAGCAGAGATCATGGCACATTTCCATCCTCACTGAAAGTTCTGATGAGCAGTGCTGCAACATGATACTTTCCAACCAGTGCTGCTGGTTTCACGTCTCTATCTTTAAAAGCCTTGATGCAAATGTCTTTGAGATGAAAAAAAAAAAAAGATAACAATACTAATGTTAACTAGACATAAAAACTCCAATAATAGAAAACCACTCAATGATGCCATTGGCAATGCACACAGAAGACATCTTCACCGTGAGAAGGAGGGAGGGTCTTGGGACCAGTCTCCTTGGCACTTCTGTCCTACCCCAGGAGGGTTGTCTTCCTGGACAGGGCGGCCGGGTGGGGAAGCCAGCCCTGTGACTCAGTGGTGCCACCATGGAGATTGGACTGCTCATGAGCTTGACTTGAAGTGGGAATGGGAACCATGACCGTGTCTAATCTGTTGATGCTACTGTGCCTAGCCATAGCCAGAATGGGCTTTTAATGGCCTTTTGGGGGAAATATTTGATTTTAGTTTGTAGAGCCTATCATCACCAATGGGCTATCTTTTCCTGGGAAGTGACACAACATTTCTTTTTCATTTGAGCTGCCCCATCTCTCTGTGGGCATCAACCCATCTCTACCAGAATGCCCATTGTAGTCATGAAAATGCCAAATTGGTAGACTGTGCCCTAAACCCTCATTAATTGTGACCTTTCATTTCATTTTAAATAGAGCAATAAGCTAGTGCATATGAAGTTTGCCCGGAAGCTAATTGTGAGTCCAGGGTTCACAGGGGGATGGTTAATAGGAGACTGCCATGGCTTTGCAGGCCCCTCTCTTGGTCTAGAACTTCCTCTTATGCTCATGCCAGACACTAGAAGTGTGGCCAAAATGTGCACTGGCTTTTTGATTCTGTTTTCCAGTTATTTGGATAAGAGGGCATTGTTTGACTGCATCCTGCCAAGGTAGCAGAAGTCAGGGACAGCTTTCAAGTTCTCAGTGCCAGCAAAGACTTGGTGGCAAGTAGGGCTTCCCTGGATCTGAATTATACATGACCCAGGCTTTCAGGATGATTAATAGCCTGCAGCACTGTGCTCATGTGGAAATGTGACTCACACAGTCTCTGGCAGAAATCTCAGGTGAGGGGAAAGGTGTCCTCGGGTTAGGGGCACATCCCAATGCCAACTCTGGACCATAGGATGTCAGAGATTGCAGAGACATTAGAGGTCATTGAGCTCAAACGTCTACTTTTATAGATAATGAGATAGAGACCTGGTGAGGGAAAGGTGCTTCCTGGAACCAGGGTTAGAACCAAGTTCTCCTTATAGACTTCTGGTCTTGGGTTCTCAACATGGCACTTGCTGCCTTCTCATTTGATCCAATGCTTGGATGTCAGTTGTTCTGTTGCTAAAAAAATGCTGTTTTCCTTAGCTGAACAATAAGCTTCATGAGGATGGAGACCTTTTCTTACCATTCTTTAGAATTCTCCATACATTTAAGGTCCAGCTAGGGAAGACAAAATTAACACACATGAAAAGCAATTGTATAGTAACCTGTGTGTCAAGTAGGATGGGAAGTCAGATGAAGGAGATACTCCAATGGACTCAAATCATTAGCAAAGTTTCATAGTATCTGAGTTTTCTCTTAGCAAGAAGACAGAAAGAGGGAAGATATTCTAGGTGAGGGCACGCCCACACCAAGATGGGGAGGGGGAGCAGGTTAGCATGGTTGAAACAAGGGGAACCCGCAAAAATGTGGAGAATTAGGTGGGATGGATAAGGTGGTTAGGTTACCACCTGCCCTGGAAGCCAGGCTCGGGCATATGTGCCATTTTAGGAGCTTCTGGGGCTTTGAGCTAAGTGGCATGGTGGCACTGTGGCTGCAAGCAGCATCTAGTAGCCTCGTGCAAGGTAGAAGGGACGTGGAGAAGGGGATCAGGAACACTCAGGTTGTTGGGTAAAGATGCTTCCTCACATACTGAGTAGAGCTGAGAACTTGAAGCTTGTGGTTTGACCGACCGGAGTCCAAACACTTTTCCATCCCTTCCTGGTGACCTTGTGCAAGGTGCATTTTGTCACCTGGCCTTGGTTTCCTCCAAATGGGGAGTGAGGGACAGTCACTGAAGCTGGAAGAGGCCACTAGGCACTTGGACGGATGCAGAGGACAACCGAGGCTCACCAAAGTGAGGAGGATCACTTCAACCCAAGGGTCTTCCTATCGCATCTCTCTGCAGGATTTCTATCTGTACCCAAAGGTTGGGGTGGCATTTTCTGGTGATCTCTTGCATTTTTCTGAGACCAGAGGGGTAATAACTAGTGGGCACCTTCTTGGCTGCCTGGCAATGCCCTCCTCCAGGAGAACTGGAGCTCCGCCCCACCAGAGGCAAGGAGTGTGACTGGGCCCGGAGGGAGACCTCCGTGGATGGTATTGTTTGTACAGTGGTGATGGGTCTCTAGGTAGCCCAGAAAGAAGGAGGTGTGGTTTATGGTTCAGTGGGCTGCAACGCAGGTGGCATTTTGTAGGAACAGGGATACTTCCATGGCCATGTCCCTGTGTCCTGGCAGGTATGAGCAGAATAAATGGGACAAATGAGCACTGTTGCACTGGGGACACAGCATTGGTGACAACCTCCCATTGCTTCCTGAGTGTTGGAGAAAACTGTCCATGAGTGATAGTGTATGTGTACATAGGTGTGAATGTGAGGGCTTGTGTATATGCATTTGTGGGAGTATGTAGGAGAGCGTGTGTATGAACATGTATGGTGTGTGTGTAAATGTGTGTGAGGGCACATATGACTATGTATGACTGTGTGAGTTACATGGTGTGTGCATGAGCGTGAGTGTGTGTGAGCAGGCGTGGTATGAGTATGTGAACATGTGCATGCATGAGGGGAGTGTGTGTATATGACCATGCGTGTGTGAACACACAGTGTATATGAGGCTATGTGTAACCTATATGGTAGAAGCGTGTGTAAGAGGAGTTTGCAGGAGTGTGTATGAGTACACTGAGCTACATCATCTGTGTGTGAGTGTGTACAAGTGTGTGTGCACTGCAGGGTGTGTGTATGAGCATACAAAGCACGAGTGAATGCGCATGAGTAGCAGCTGTGTGTGTCATGAGCGTGTGTGAGCAGAGCATACTGGTGCGCCGTGTGTGTGGGTGTCCGGGGCAGGGAAGTGGCCGGGCGGCCGTCGCCGGAGGAGCTAGAAAGGCTCGCTCACAAGTCTACACCCAGGATGGGGGCCCTGCACCCTGCAAACCAGAGAGGAAGAGACAGCTCGGCCTGAACCAGAGAGTGACGCAGCCTCCAGGCTGCTGCCCCAGAAGGTCTGTGCACCTGTAGCTCCCGGGCCGAGGCTAAGGGACTCTGCCCCCCCGAAGCCTGCAGAATGGCTCAAGGGGAAGGACAGCGCCTCCGAACAGCAAAACCCCAGCACGCAGGCCTGGAAGAGAAAGAGAGGTGAGCTCCCGGAAGACACGCTCCTGGCACCCACGTGCCGCAGACAGAATTTGGACGGGGGACATTCAGGGTGAGGGAAACGGGACGAGAAAACCCAGAAGTATGGGAAGCGGTGACTGTGACATTTCACTGGGCACCAGTGCACAGCGAGATGCCAGGCGGTGCACCCTCCCGGGGGCCTGTCCCTGTCCCAGTGACTGCTGGCGGCGTGGCTACCTGTGTGTGCGTCGTCCTCAGAGGCCAGCTGCCGGGGATGGGGGAGGGGGCACAGCACGCAGATAGGAACCCCGATGACCAGTTCGCTGAGGACCAAATAAAACCCCTGGCGCAGGGCAGATGTCTAAGTACACCCCATGTTTATTTATAGGCACCTGTGTCCTGCACAGCTGCCTACATATAAGTGCACCCTGCACCCCCCCGCACCCCCCCCTCCTGCTGCCATGAGCCGGGGAGCACTGGGGACGGCAGATATGAAATTCTGGTGGTTGGACCCCAGGTAACACAAGTCAAGGGTAATTTACCCTTTATTTAAAATCCGAAGGCATCATTTTACCCAGAGCTCTTGGCTCTATTCTTGCCATTTGGAGGAAAATAAAAGAAATGCTTTGGGATTTCGAGGTAAAATTTCACAATCGGTATGTCTTTACTTTCCCTTCAACCAAGACATCCTTTGCTGGAGTCCTTTATCTAGTGCTTTGTATACATATTTTTAATCCTATACAAAAATGATAGGATGTCAAGAAGGATCTATAATAACACCATTTTTTTATTTCACTTCAAAGACTTGGCAATTTCTGATCCATGTGACATTCACACTCCTTCAGGGTCAAACAGCATCTTGCAGCCTTCATAAAATGATTAAATATTTTAAACAGCTCCTGCTTATACCTCCATCGCCCCTGGAGACTGATACTGTTATCGTTTTTGTCAAAGCCAGTTTCCATCCGCATTTGTCATTCCTGCTCGCATTTATGAGTTATCAATCGCCACGTCAAAATGCAAAATAACTGATGTTCTTCGGGCAGTATTGGATGGTCTATCTGGGGCTTTTAATCAATGCTGATTTTTATTTTCCATACCCATACATAAATCTTTACCATTCTGGGCCACATATAATGCGTTTGTACAAAACGCAGTGACAGAAGCAGTAGTTATATTATCAAACATTATACCTCGGGGCTAGCTGAGTACCAAGGGCTTTCAAAAGGCAACATTGGGAATTGCGGCGCGGGTGACAGGATCGCAGTGCAGAATATAAGGAATTGGTTGTTGCCGTTTATAAATCAACATCCTGCTAGCTAATCCTTCTCACTTAAATACAGTCCAAATTCTTTCCCTGATCCTCTGCAACTTAGTCATTGTTTTTGAAAAGGCAAAGTTTGCATAATCTACACAAATAATAATGAGCCGTGTTTTCTGTTTCTTCAACTTTTCCCCCGGGGGCAGAAATTCAAATGGCAGCATGGAACTTTTTCAGGAATAGCTCCTTTTTTAACCGATCACTGAAATTTTCCTTGTACTGTTTCACGCACCCCTCCACCCCGCGTTGATCTAAGAGAGAATTTATTCTGCCCTTTATTAAAAGGGCATCTGCCTGGCTGAACAGTAAGCGTTGTAGAAATCATTCAAACAAGACACTCGTGCCCGGTGGAATCCTGGTGCTCGCAGACACCCAAGGCCGTGGGAAATCACTCGGATAGCTTTACAGCGAAGCAAGGAAGTGTAATTAAGCTCAGGGTGGGATGCCACACAAGCGCGCAGCCAGCAGAGTCCAAGAACCCACAGGTATTCATGAGCTTTCTTGAAAGATTAAAACACGTTATTGGTGGCTTCTGAGCATACTCATTGCCATCCGTGGCTTCTTCGTGGACCTGCTGTAAACTAATTGGCCTTTGCTCCTACTTTGGGCCCGTCTTTCATCTCAGGACTCGAAACTGCCATCAGTTAGCTCCCCGGGCAGCGAAGCCAGTGACAGGGCAAGGTTTACCACCGAAGGGGCTCTGGCTTAATTAGTTCTCCGGGATTTGCAGCAGGAATCAAGAACCCAAACGATTGCTGCTACAACAAACTTATTTTTAGAAAGCTTTGCAGTTGCAAAGACATCTCCCAACCCTTGAAATAGGAAATTAAACACTAGAGCAGGCCAGTCTTGTGCAGGGATGACCAGTGGCCAAGGCTAAGGTGAGATGAGCGTGTTCTGAAAATTCGGGACCAGTCCTTACCTAGGGTGTCATTTGAAAGGCAGTTTCAAAAGGCAACTTCTGAATAGCTAATTCCGAAGGGTACAGTTTGATGAAAATGGCTTTCTCCACTGTGTTTCAAGAGGCAATATGTTCTGTATTGAATTCAAGTACTCACAGCTTAACAAAATCAGTGAGTAGCCAGCCTCATTTGGCAACTTATGTGTTCAATAAGCAGCATGTGATAACTTCAACATTTATTTATTTGCACATGGGGAGGCCAACTCACTCACCAAACAAGAAGCCCCTGCTACCTCTGGAAGTGTGGGTCTTCAGAACAGTCGTGCAAAATCTGTGAGGCCGGGTGTTGATGGTGAGAATGGCTACGTATACTCAGCTCGTGCCCTTGCTCTGTGCCTTGAGACACTCGAGGCCAAGATCAACTCCCCTTACCCTGAGGGAGTCTTCAGGTGTGGGGAAATGACTGTCCTAAACTCCTGAGTCCTGTTTCTTGAGTATTTGTTGGGTCATGCTTACTTGGTTTGGTCTCGTGTCCTTTCATCCTTCCCCCTTGTCCCCTCCTTGGGCACCCCCAGCATTGTCTAAATCTCCATAAGCCACCTGCAGTGACCATAGCCACCAATATGCAGACAGATCAGGTCACAACAGGGTAGCGTTATACCCACTGTCCTTCTGAACCCTGCTCATCTATTCAAGCATTCCACGATTAATTTATCCATTCACTCACCAAATATTTGTGGAGCATCTACTGTGTGTCAGGTGAGCTGTGAGGCCCTAGGCACACAGTGGCCTGGCTTCACAATACTCATGTGCTTGGTGGTGTTTCCATATGGCCAGGACTTCTTGGTGGCCAGGCCTGCTTTTTCCATTCTTTGTAGACAATAGAGCAGCTGGCCTCTAGCAGGACCACAAAATGTTCTTACAAAATATTTCCATAGGGATGTTATTCGGTTGTCTTAGGACCGCAGGGCCTGCAGCCACCTTGCAGAAGGGCACAGCCCCTGGGAGATGGTGACCGAATCCTGGGAGGAAGAAACATTGAATTTGCTGGACAAATACTATTTCTTATTCCTTGCAATGTCTTTACTGAGTCGCAATTTGAATGTGACATGATTCCAAGCTCAGTATTCACAATCTTTCATCTTAACACCAGACAGACTTGAAAATGTACTGGTATCTACTGTAGTGGTTTATAATCAGGAGCAACTTTACTCCTTCCTCCAGGGGCATTTGGCAATGTCTGGAGATGCTCTGGGGGCAGAGGATGGGTGGCCTACTGGCATCTGGTGGGTTGAGGCCACGGATGCTAGTAACTATCCTACACTGCACAGAACGGTCCCACTGCCAACATGATCCGGCCCCAAATATCAACAGTGCCAAGGCTGAGAAGCCTCGATAAACAAACAGCAAACCCCTCCCAAAGTCCATATTTGCATGAAAGGGGAAAAAATGGAGGAAGAAAGAAAGAAGAATGAAGCTGTTTGTAATATGAATTTATATATTCCAGCTAGTGCAAGATAAGGGAAGACAATATGTCTTCTATTTTCTGCTTGATAAGAATTGATAAATGTTTATTAATATGATATTTTTAAACCTGAATTTCTTTATTATTGAAGCATATACTCTAGAAACACTGTTTCTATAAAGGCACAAGGTATGGATATAGATATAGTTATGACATGTTTAAACAGCTAAATTGCATTTATATTGAGATGACTAGCTTTGGAAAAAGCAATGCTTTTCATATTTATTTTAAATTTTGGATGAATTACAGCAAATGCAGTTAAATTTAATTTCTGGATTCATGAAAAACTATGCATGATGGCTGTTTTGCCTTGTCATAACAGCATGTGTGTCAATATTTCTGGGTGAAATCAAAGACAAATTCCAAATGACAATTTTGCGAATCATTCCAAAAGAGAACACTGAGATTTTTGGCAAAGGGTCCTTGCTCTCTCCATTTACAACTTTGGGATAAATCTTTGTTATTATTTGTAAAATGAATGCATACCTTGTCTCAAGGCAAATATTCTGGAAAACAGTGTGGAGTCTTGGCTCCAACAGGCCTTCATCTGATGCACAGTTCTGTCTGTCTAGCTTGATCAAGTTATTTTCACCTGCCTGTTCCTTTGTTTTCTGTTCTGTAGAATGGGGACAATGATGGATGCACTTACTTTATGGGGTTGTTGTAAGGAAATCCAGGATGAGATAAGCATTTGATCAGCATTTTATCATTATTAATCTTACTGCTGTTAGTATTATGATAACAAAACTATACTATATCCTCATTCCAAGTATATGAGTTGCCTCGGGCTGCTGTAACAAAGCACCACAGCCTGGGTAGCTTGAAACAGGAGAAACACATTGTCTCATGGTTCTGGAGGCGAGGCCAGAAATACTAAACCAAGGTGTCAGCAGGGCCAAGCTTTCTTTAAAATCTTTAGGGGTATCTTAGTTTCAGTGTGGCTGGCATTCCTTGGCTTGCACATGCACGGTTCCAATCTCTATCTCCATTGTCACATGTGTCCCTGTGTCTTCTTCTTTCTTATAAGGACAAGAGTCACAGTGCATTTGGAGTAGGGCCCACCTAGGATATCCTCCTAACTCGATCATTCCTGTGGAGATCCTGTTTCCAAGTAAAAGTATCGCAGTTTAGGGGGTGGCCTATCTCTTTGGGGGCCACAGTGTGGCCCATGACATCAAGCTTCAAAACAACACCCTGATTAAGTGGGCTTTGTTGAGCTTAAGTGGAAAATGGAAGAAAAAGCCCAACAGTGCTGAGGTGTCATAGCATGATGGCTCTCATCTGAGGACTTGACGAAGCCATACCCATGAGGGCAAGCAGCACACACAATATGGAAATGTGGGATAGAACTCCCTGGGCTGCACACATAAGCAAGGAATCATACATAAAAACGAACCCTGGGATCTAGAGCCTGACATTGATTTGCGGGGTGTAAAGACTCTAGGAAGCAAGTGTGATGGCTGTATGTTTATGAGCCATCATCCATGTCGCTGTGATGAGCTGCAGGAAAATTCTTAATTTCTGTCCCCATTCCCCACCGTTCTCCTGAACCCCCTTTCCTAAAGGTCATGTTGGGAGCTGCAGGCTCAGAGCCAGCCCACCCATGAGGGGCCAGCAGGTCCCATCACTACCCACAAGCCTAGTGGCACCCTGGCTAGGCGTGGTTGGAACTACTTTGTGACAATCCACTTTTTGTGTGTGTGGCTGATTTTCATCAGGTTTTTTTTTTAAGATTTTATTTATTTTATTTATTTATTCTTGAGAGAGAGAGAGAGAGAGAGAGAGAGAGAGAGAGAGAGAGGCAGAGACACAGGCCACAGGCAGAGGGAGAAGCAGGCCCCATGCAGGGAGCCTGATGTGGGACTCGATCCCAGGTCTCCCGGATCACGCCCTGGGCCGAAGGCGGCGCTAAACTGCTGAGCCACCTGGGCTGCCCTTCATCAGGTTTTGATGCACATGTTTGTCCAGTGTTGCCCAGGGGGTGCCAGCCACCAGTTATCCATTTACTACTTCCTCTGGCCAAGCAGCGACAGCACTTCCCACCACGTGACCCTTCACTAAACTTGACTCACCTTCCTAATGGTACAGCCCACCAGATGCTAGAACACAGATCCGTGGGGGGAGTTATCAGTCCAAATGGTGAGTAAAGCCACAGGCAGGGCAGCCCTGGTGGCCCAGCGGTTTAGCGCTGCCTTCAGTCCAGGGCCTGATCCTGGAGACCCGGGATTGAGTCCCATGTCAGGCTCCCTGCATGGAGCCTGCTTCTCCCTCTGCCTGTGTCTCTGCCTCTCTCTCTGTGTGTCTCATGAATAAATAAATAAAATCTTAAAAAAAAAAGCCACAGGCAAAATAACTGGTGGCGTTACACCTACTGCACATTTCCATTTGAACATGTCTGTTTGGGCAGCGGCGAAGCCAGAAACAGTGCCCCAAACTCAACTTCCAGATGAGGTCAAGTTTAGTTTTAAGGTTGACAGAGCCCAACGTGTTCAGGTGATGCCTCCATGGGAAAACGGGCAGCTCACTTCCCATGGAGACTCCGTGAACGCTGCAGTCTCTAAGCTTCAGGAAGCCGCGGTGCCAAGTCCTCTCCCCGCCCCTTCGGTGTCAGTCCGTCTCGGTCTCTACAACGATGACTGTCCCTCCCGCAGCCCCCGCCGTGCCTGGGTCGCCTCCGCTGCTGCCGAGCGAGGCTCACTTCTTTCCGCTTCTTCTGCGCGGCGTGCCCTATACATAGCTGGCAGGATAATCTCCCAAGGACGCTATTTTCATCAAGCTACTCCCCTGCTGAAGAGCCCACAATAGCTCTGGATTATCTTTGTCCGCCCACTTCTATTCTTCTCTGACCTTGCTTCCCCAGCCCCCAAAGTTGTGTCCTTTCCAGCTGTGTCGTATCCTCTCCCGCCTCCCACACTGCCTCTCAGGCTCCAATGCTTGTGCCTCTGCCTGAGAAATGACCTCCCCTGGACCTTCCTTCGGCCTCCTCTTCCCAGTCCGGAGCCTGCTTCCAGTTCAGATTTGGAGTGTCCCACCAGCCACCCAGATCACTGATCCCATGGCATGCCTGGCATCCTTGGACTCCAAGAATCGCATGGTGCTGCATTTCCTTGTGTTCAGTTGGGTCTTGAGTATGGTTTGCCTCATGAACGCTGACATGAGAGACCCAGTAGTTTCCCTTCTTCATTGGAAAGAGCCTCGGTAATGGGTACTGTAGCGCAATGGTGGGGAGTCTGCTCTGCGGAGTCTGGCAGACCTGGTTCATGTTCCGGCTCGGCCATTTCCTCCCTGGCTGACCTGGAACAACCTAATCTCTCTGTGCCCCATCTGTTAACTGTGGACGGTAGCGTTAGTGACACCTACCCCTCAGGTTGTCGGTCTAAGTAACTGACAGGAGCTCAGTAAAGTTAGCTTCCTTGTTCTTGTTGTGTGTGGTGCGGATGCTTGACAACGCGGATCAGAAGACGTCTGTGCCGGGGACAACAGTTAGGCTGCCAGCGTGTACTTTTTCAAGGTCAATTTTAGGTATTAACATTTGAATATCAACTAAATGCCTTTAAGCTGAGTTTCCACCTGCGGTGGGCTGAACTTTTCATATGTCCCCATCTCCTGCTAAGGACGTTCCTCACCCAAGCTCTGAGTCATGCCCACGTTGTCCATGCCAAGTGTGGACTTCCCTTGTCTTCCACATCTCTATGACCAAGGCTTTCTCAGTGTAGAGCAGCCACGTTTGTGAGGATGGAGGCATCTCACTCACCTTCCCTCCTCCAGTGCCAAGCACCCTGCCTGGCATGTCATCCACGTGGATGGAATAAATGCTTTGGGATGTCTTGGGTTCACCTAGAAATGGAACCCTGGAGTCGGTTACCTGTGGGCCACTGAACTCCTGCCCTGTGAAGCCTCCAAAGAGGCTGAATAACACATGACCACCTGTCAGGGCCAGTGTTCCCATGGAGGGTTCCCAAGGACACCGGGCTCTGAGTGGGTGAGGACCCCGAGCCATGCCTTCTAACTGCTACCACAGGACAGGATGATGCCACATTCTGCAAAAGACTTGATTGTAGGGCTTCGAATAGGCTGCCCTGTTTTCCTCATTTTGAGAGAGGTGTGGTACTTTCCTTGAGGTAATTGAGAGAGTGGTAGAAATCATACCGGTGAAACAGCAGGCCCAGTGCCTGGCAAGCACAGGCATCCAAAAAGGGCTTACTGAATAATAATGCAAATCTAGGTCCAACTCTCAACCAGATGGCTTGACTTCTAGGTATCATGGGAAACTTCACTCAGCATTTCCAGAGGGGGGTTGATCACTCCCAATGCATCACCCCTCAATGTATTTATCACATCCATCGGTTCTTTTCCATCTCCTTAGCTGGGCAGGTTCTAGGGAAGGTACCCTGTTTTGTGGGTTCTGGAGGTACCCCACTTCCCCACCTTCTCACCACACCCTGTCAGAGGCACCGTTCCACAGTGTGCTTGGATCACGAGAGCGGTGGATGATCCACGCTTTCTCTGAGGTAGAAAACTAATGCTGCGTGTTAGGGTGAGCTGTTTGCCTCCTTCCCTGTTTTTTTGATGATGTACATGCCAGCTCATTATGCTAGAAACAACTAATTTCCTCCCTGCATACTGACAAGCACCTCAGTGATGTCCACCATGCATAAGCTGTGGTGCGTAACAAACTGTCCCTCAAACAACAGCATACTGTTTAGCTCACAAGTCTATCAGTCAGCAATGTGAGCTGGGCTCAGCTGGCTGGTTTCTCAGTCCTGAGCAGTGACCAGCAGCTATCAGGATGGGGAGGCCACTGGCTTGTCTAAAATGGCCTCGACTAGGACAGCCCCTGTCTCCTCTGGTGGGCTGGCCCCAGCTTGTTCCCAGGGCAGCAGGCAGGGTTCCAAGAGAGTTGAAAGGGTGCCAGGTTTCCAGTCCAAGCTCAGAGCTGGCACACTGCCCCTTTTGCCACACTCTCTGGGTCAAAGTAAGTCACCTGGCCAGCCTCGATTCTGGGGGCAGGTAAAGACTTTACTTCTGAGAACAGGAGCTTTGAAATCCCACTGTTAAGGGATATGGGGACAAGAAGGAGGATGATGGCTGCTATGTTTGCAAATGACAACCACGCTCCTTGTCACCTTCCCTCTTGAGTGAGAAGCTACACATGGGAACCCTCAAGGGGATGGTTTCTGGTGTGAGAAGGGATGTCAGTCTGGTGTAGAGGGGACCAGTCCCAGTTGCATGATAAACACTAAAGGTCCACGTTGTTATGTTTATCCATGTTCATTTATGTACGAGGTTTCCCTTCAAAGGGCCAGATGATAAACAACGTAGACAGCCTCTGTGGCAGCCACTCAGCCAGTCGAGGGTGCAGGCCACCACCCACAGCACGTCCCAGACTCCCCCAACGCGGGCGCTGCATTGGGCCCTCACCTGGCAGGCTGGCTCTTGATCTGTATCCACATCTGCATCTATTTGTCCGTTTTCTTTCTGGAGGGTTTGTGTGCTGGGGCTTCTTATGGCAAAAACAATGGGGTGTCAGGTATTACTTTTCCTATTACCAAAGAGCTACTTTCCTAGACTTCCTGTCCTGACACTGAGGAGCGGTGCACCTGCTGGAAGTTCGCGTGCCCACTGAGGCCTGGGGGCACGGCCTGGCCTCCACGTGGTCACCAGGTCCCCGTGTCGGCGGCCTTCCCAATGCTGACTCAGCCTCTCCCTGAAAATTAGCCCTGAGCCACATTCGATTCCCTGAAACATCATCATAAAGAATATTAGAAAAAAAAGAATTTGGTAGCATCATTAAATCGTATCATCCCCCTGCTTTAAAGCAAGGCCGCCTTTTCTGGGCTCCAGGCTGGAAGTAACAGCGGAGTATTAAAAAGCCGGCTCTGACAAGTGAATAAAAAGCAAAAATGCACGATGAAGTGTGCTATTTAATGTAGTGTGTGCGGCGTTTACCCAGGTCTACGTCTGTCACACACGGCTCTTTTCTAAGAGTGGCACAGACGGTTCTGCATTTGGTTTCCAGAATCAGCAAATTACATTGGCAGAACAAAGCTGTCAGATTTGGTGGTATTTTGTTACAGCCATTATTTCACTTAAGTTTAGACATCTCTTTGCAAAATCAGATCCTACTTTAAAAAATTGCCGTGTTTTGCAACATTAAACAAAATGACAAGCTGGAGAAAAAAAAGTTGATTAGTAAGCAATGTGTTGAGGAACATTCTCCTTCAGGTTCAGAAATGAACACTTAAGTCAACAAATGCAGTCACCTTTCTGATCAACAGGGATTATGGTTTGCATGTGGTTTGTAACATGGTGCGAATATTTTCAGTGGAGTGATGCTCATTGAAAGCAGGGAGCTGCACCCTTGGCTGAGGGCTGGGGCACAGGTGGGGTCGAGCGGGGGGCTGTCACCACGAGCAAGCCCTGCACTCCCCGGGGCCCCCTGCCCCATAGCCCCCTCAGCAGCGTGGTCTGTTGGCAAGGCCTATGCAGAGGGGAGAAGGCTTCTTCTTACCGTCTCCTCTTTGGCTCCTATAGACCCAACCTGCCCCTCTAATCAGCTCCTGAGAAAGGCAAGTTGGTACGCACGCAGTCCAAATATTTCTTCTCTGTCCTCAGATGAAGCCTGGGGAGAAGGGTCATACTTCACAAATAAGTGTGCGACTCAGGCCATAAAATTGCTAGAATGACCACAACATGTAGCTGGACCTGTCTGGCTCCTGAGTCTCCCCTGGCTGCTGAGGGGAAATGTCCTGTTTTTCACATACCCCTCCAGCCAGATATTCTGTGCAATTCACTGACTGTTCTATTTTTCTGGATTCTACTCCTCCCCTGCTTTTTCCCTTCAAGCTGGGAGTCATTGCGGTGATGGAATTTCAAATGGCTTCAGGAAGGGCAGAGACTGATTAATAATGTTTATTCATTCTGGAGGGAGGAGAGGCCTTTAGAGCCATCATTTCGAGCAGAGGTGCGAGCGCATCCTATAAAGGGCCAGAGAGTGAATCCTTTAGGATTCTTGGGCCACAGAGTTTCTGAGCAGTGAGTTATTCAACTCTGCTGCTGTAGCAGCCACAGGCAATATGTCAATGAGGAATGTCCACTGTGTCCCAATAAAACTTTATTTACAAAATCAGGCAACACAGGGGACTTGGCTTGCAGACTAATGTACAGAGCCTGGACTCAAGGGTGAGGGGCGGGGGGAAGAAAGAATCTTCAAGGAGGTGTGTTTGCAGGTAGTGTAGAGGAGTCACCTTGGAGGGGAGGGTGATGATCATCAAGCAAACGTGGGTGCAAGACCGTTTTAGTGAATTGACATCCACATGCCCCCCACAGGGAGGAGAAGGGCCACGTAATGGTGGAGTCAACAGCCTGCTGCATTTTCTTCTTTGAGACCATCTACTGTGTCACGCTAGACTGTCAGCTCCTTGGGGAGGAGGAGGAAAGCCCATGTGTGCTCTGTGTTGGGATATGTGCTCCTTCCGAGATGCATGTTGCTAACCCATTTCACATGAGAGTAAATGGAGGCTCCCAGAGGTAGAATAGACTGTCCACAGGTGCTCTCTTCAGGCTCTTTCCATGGCAAGGTCACCTTGAACTCTTCATGCACCTAGTGGAGCTCTTGACTTGCATGGAGGGCCTTGTAGCTGCCTGTGGGAGCTGGATCTTTCCCTGTGCTGCAGACGCCTTCTGATGGGGAGCCCCCAGAGCCATGGCTTGCTCTCCCCAGTGCTGCTGTGTGTCTGTAGGCTTCAGGTTTGGCCCAGGGGAGGATGGGGTGGGGGTGCAGTGGTTGGAAGAGCAGAAGTAGGGGAGGGAAAGGCCTGGGCATGTCTTCCACTCTCTGCCTTGAGCTGGGTCTCCTCTGGGGGTGCAGTTCTCTGGGGGAGAAGCCTCTGTGGTAACTCCAACCTGGGCTTGGGAAATACCCATCTTCCCCTTCCCCCCCAGCCCCCTGAGGTTACAGCTTTCTGCTCTTGCAAATTTCTAGGCTGCCTCGATATCCCCTCTTCGGCTGTGGCATAACGCTATTACTTACTGACTGACCCTGGTTGGACTCTGTCTGATGTAGGGCCTGTTATTTTAAGGCTCCACGTATTTGTAAGTATAACACCTCGTCTAGGTAAAATTTGCCTTTTAGGTCTAAACCTTGATCCAGGGGAGTCAGTTTAACAAAACCACGTGTGGTTTGTTTTCGGATAAGGCTGTGGAGAGGACATGTGCCAGCAGAGACGCTCCTCAAGTCTGGGCACCCATAAACCACACCGACCTTTGAAAATATCACAGGGCCATGTCCCGTGGCACCTCACATTAATTGTCTATGGTCTTCTTAGTCAATTAAAATTGTAAAAAATCCACTCCTTCTCTCCAAGAAATAAAAATTGTACGGCTGTCATTAAAAAAACAAACGACCCTTGAAGAATATGAGCCTGAGGAATTGTCATTCTGCTTCTGATTTCGCTATCATTTGACTTCTCGTCTATAGGAGGGGAGACTTTTTTAGGTTGTCATTACAACAACCTAAAAATGTCCAAAAACTTTCCTCCCATTTTTGCTTTTTAATATCTGTGAATTGAAAAAGAACATTCCAATGCAGGGAAAAATGTGACCTAAAACTTCTTGGCGTTGTGACATGGCTCATTCCACCCCTTCTGTGTATTTCCTTCTGAGTTGGAACCCAAAGAGAAGCAGAGACATCACGGGCCCATAATTATAGAGCCCTGGGGACAGCCTGTCCTTCTTGTATTCGGAGTGTGCTTCAGCTGGAGTAGGCCAGACAATGCTTGTCGTGCCGGCCAACCCTATCATTTGAAAGACATCCACACTGTGGTAGACAATGAAGAAGCTGGGCTCTTAGGTGGCTGGGATCGTCGTGACTTTCCCCGAAGGCCCTTCTGTCTCTGTGGCCTGCCTAAGTGGCCAGTGCTCATGTGCACACGCACTGGAGCGTGGTGCGAACTTGGGCCCAGACGTGTGTGTGCATGTGTGTCCACTCCCGATCGAGACTAGAGGGCTGCTCTCTGTTTGCTGCTCCTGGCAGACGAAATAAAGCCCAGGAAAGGCTGCATAAACTTCCAAGATTTTTGGTGCTGGCGAAACTCAGAGTTAAAGAGAGTGTGAGAGAGAAACAAGAAGCAGGAGGAGGAACAGGCCCGGCGCTGGGGAGAGGGGCTGCCTTTTTTTTTCTTGAGATAGTGAATAATGTCATCGTTGATTTAATTAGCAAATTCTAGATGTGCTGACAAAGGAGATTTTCTTGGGAGATGCACTGGGTTGTGTCAATGCTCTAAATGAATAGGCAGGGCCGAGTTCCTGGTAATAACAGATGAACAACACAACTCGCCAAACCTCAAACAGTGCATAAATCAATTTGCTGGGAATTAACCACTCGCTTCAAAATTAGGGGTTACTTGACAGGGTTTCAGTGATTAGGTTGTCAGGGACCTGTATTTCTAGCTGGGATTTATCTCTCATTGATATAAGTGCATCTCCTCCTGGGCTGCAGACTGACTCCCGTCGCCGTTCGCAGGCCCAGCCCGGGAGGTGAAGACGTGGCCGCCCTCCCGCAGGACAGACGAGGATGGCCGGGGAGAGCCCGTGTCTCCAAGGGAAGTCGGTGGCTTCTCCAGCTCTTCGTGAAGGCCGTGGCATTCGCAGGACGGCTGCAAAGGAGGGTACGCATTTTAGAGTCCTTCCCACGTCACCCGACCCCTCGGACAGCAAGCAGAGCACAGCGGTTTGTGGAACAAGACCCCACAAATGCGTGCAGTTGCCCAGAGAAACGCCCGGAAGGCAGGGAGGTGTCAGAAGGTCACTCAGGTCGCGGTGGAGGGCCAGGGTCGGGGTGTCCCCTTGGGAGACAGGCAGGAGGAAAGGGGGTGGCCCAGGCCTCACCTTAGAGGCAGGTGCCCCAGTCCACTGGCGGTAGGTCAGTACTCTCCTGCCCCTGAGGACCACGCATCCCCACCTGACAAACCCCTGCCCCGGAAGAACAATCCAGAAATTCTCTCATGTTCAATCTGTTCCACTCTTTGCTCCTCACCAAGCTGGGCCCAGCACCACCGGGAGAAGTGAGAGGTGGTGTCTGGTCCCCCTGCCCCTGCCGTGGTGACCTGGGCCAGGAGCCCCACCAACCCCAAGTTGCTTCAACTCTTCCCTGGGCCCCCTCAGCTTTGGGATGCCCTCCAGTTCCCAACTGGGGCATCTGAAAGCAGTTTGGCAAGTTCAGTCTGTCTTCCTCAGGCACTTGACACCCCTGGGGGGACTGGGCCCTTCCCTCTGCTTACCTGACTGGCAGCGCCTCGCAGCCACGGTGCTGGAAGCTTCTGAGATGGGCTTCCCTGGGTTCTCAGATGCCCCACTGGCAAGCATCAATGTCACCCGACAGGGGGTGACTTCACCTTTCTGGGGGTAGAATAAAATATCCCTCCCTCAATCACTAGAACATTTTGCCGCGGTCGCTGCTGCAGACTCAGTATCTCCTCTTAGGGATTGGTTCTCACGTTAACCAGTTCTCAGATCTCTTCCTCTTCATCTGCTGCCCATTAATTTATCACCGAAGCCATCCTCAGTCGCCCCGAGCCCTCAGCTTACTTACTCTGATGTCCTCACCAGGCGGATGTTTGTGACCTTGTCCTTCTTCCTCTTCCCTTATGAAACAAATGGATCCATCAATTTCTGTGTGTTGTCCCCCAGGCTCCCCAAAGTCCTCCTCACTTTGGCCACATCCATGCTCTACTGGGGAAAACACTTTCAAATCTAAACTCTTTTTTAAGAAGAGATGTATTAAAGTCTAATTTATATTTTATGAAATTTACCTGTTTCAAGTATACAACTCAGTGAATTTTTGTAAATTTATAGGTGCAGCCATCACCATAATCTAACCTCAGAACGTCTCTGTCACCCGCCTCCTCCACAAGAAACTCCACACCCAGTCCTCCCCATTTCCATCCTGCACTTCCAGTAGCCCCTGGCAACTGGGACTGTACTTCCTTCCTTTACAGATTTGCCCATCCTGAATATTCTATATAAATTGGATCATACAATCTGTGATCTTTCATTACTGGCTTCCTTCACTTAGTAGAAGGTTCGGGAGGTTCATCTGTGTTATAGCCTGTATCACACTTCATTATTTTTCGTAACTGAGTAGTATCTCTCTCTCTCTCTCTCTCTCTCCTCTCTCTCGTATTCCATAAGCTGCCTTTGTTTATCTACTCACCTGTTGACAGACATTTGGGTTTTCCCAATCTAAGCTACAATTTTTTACCTGGGCCCGACTATCCAAATAGGTCCATGTTAAGGATCCTTCTTTCTCTGTCGATTTCCAAGCAGCCCAGAGGTCCTTAAACAAATATTTACTCAATATGTTATCCTCCCTGATCCAAATATCCTTTACATAATCCTCTTCCTGTCTTCAGTTTGTGGCCTATCATTAATTCAGCCAACCAATTGATGTATTTTATATAGAAAGGCAAGCAAATAAAGATTGTTTCCTTGATTTGCATTTGGTCCAAGAAAGGCACAGAAACAGTTGAGGCAACCCTAAGCTCAACTCCTGTTTTCTCGCTGGAACATCTTTGCCAACTGACCAAGTGGACCTTCTTAAGTTCTAACTACCAGCACATCTGTAGTGTGGCAGACTCCTCAAAGCTCAGGACAGTGACTCTCTTGAAACTTTGGACCTGTGTTATTTTGGGGCCTACCCCACTTCGCCTTCAGACACGTAGCCTTCCACTCAGTTTTTAAGGAAGATGGCCCTGTGTCCTGTCTTCTAGTTTGGGTTTATTAGGACCTGAATATTTTTCCAATAAAGGAAACAACATATTCTGGGGTAGCTATGTATTTTGGAGAGTTGAAGGTTTGAGAAACATTTGTGTGGTGTCTTCTCACATCTAACAAGAAAGTTGCTCCTAGGATGAACAGGTTTCACTTGCTGCTTCGGGAGACAGAGTCCTGTCAAAGCTCCTCCTTCTGAGCCTCCATCCCCTCTGTCTAAGGGAACTTGCTTTCTGCTGTACACTTCCCCTTCTGGATCACCTGTTTGTTCCCTTCTGGAATTCCTCTGGGGCCAATCTAGAATGTTCTCTGTCCCACAGGAGGACATAATGCAAGCAACAGTAACGGAAGATGGGATTTCGCTTTTTGTTCTTCTCAATCACATCAAGGTCACAAAAATCGCAACAGAAAATTCCTCATGAGAAGGGAACTGCTCTCTGCCCGCCTCCCCGTGAGACACGCATGAGGACTCACTGCTTGAAGATCCGCAGCTGAGGTGGTGTCTCTTCCTTCCCATGGAGGAGTCTCTTCTCTCGTGCTGAAAATGGCCACAGGAACAAAAATGGTTCGAAATGAAGCCATTCTCATGACAAAGACTGTAATGAGGACAAAAATGGCACAAAATCAATTTATTCTCGTGACAACCTCAAGATTGTAATGAGGACAAGAAAAACAGTCTGAAATTTATCAATTCTTGTGACAATCTTGAGACAGTAATGAAAGCAGCAAATGGTAAGAAATTGGCCTCCTCTCCTGACAGACAGCGAAACAAAACCGGAAAACAGCACCATGTTTATCTACCTCCTTGACAACCCAGGGGCTGCATTGAGAACAGAGAAGGTGACACGGTTAACCCATTCCTGTCAACAGTAATCTTGAAAGGGTGGTCTCCACGTGTCCTTTAAAGATGACACTCCCCCCCCCCAGTGAGTTCCATGTGTGAGCATCGCATCTTGCTGTGGGATGGCATTCTTTCTGCCTTCACTTCTCAAGTCATGGTCATGCATCCTTCTGGAACACAAAAATGAATGTGTGCTAATCCTGCAGACCAGGCAAGGGGGGCATCGTTTCTCCATCAGCTTTTATCCAGTGTTCTCAGAATGCTCTGGCCATGGGGGCTTATTAAAAAACAGCTTGCAAGGTGCATATGCATTAAACTGGTGGTATCAACTCTCATTCTGGAAACATCCATGAGGCCTTCAAGTGGCCTCAACGAAACACACTGTGGTAGCTTATTTTTTAGAAGAATAGAGTTTTTTGGCTTGTGATCACTGAACCCATCTCTGGGGGTCCCCCGTCTGCATGTGAGCTCCCCGATGTTGTTGAGCATGTCACTGAAGGAGAAGAAAATGTGGGCAGAATGAGTGCTCGCTGCAGTGTTTCTCAGCTGCTTGGAATCACCTGGGTGCTGACTGATAAATCAGAGGTATCTTCAGTAGGTCTGGAAGTGGGGGCTGGGAATGTGCATTTCAACAAGTGAGGGTCACGCCTGCACACACTAAAGTTTGAGAAGCATTGATTTACTGTGTGCAGAGGTGGTGGTTTGAAGAACCTGGATTTATGATCCCAAATCAAAGGCCCCCCCCTTACTAATTCCATCCTGCTAAAACTGCCATGTTCCATCCTTGACATCACTGATGAATAAGCAGTGGAGGGCCAAGTTTTGATGTCAATGCAGGTGCCAGTCTTTCACTGGGCTTCTAATAATTATTGATGACTGATGAATGACAATGACTAGGAATAATGGTTTGCTCTGCTTGGCTGGCAACTCTCAGATAATAAAGGGACAGAAGCCCCTCCAGTGTGATTGGTGGTTCTCATGAGGAATGCGAGGCTCCCTGGTCTTCCTCTTTGTCTTTCTATTGACATCTCCAGTTGATGTGCCAGGTGCCAAGTGATAGGGAAGGAGAACATTTTCTGTTTGCCTTTTGCGAGTAGGTCAGTTTCTTCAGGATCTCATTTATTAAATCCTTGGATACTAAACTGAATTTGAGCATTTCTAGTGGAGTTTCTACATTTTCTCCCAGCTCTTTTGGTGGTGGCAGGCCTCTTGTATTTTTTGCAGAGCTCAAAGGGTTGGATTTCAATTATAAGGTTTTGTCTGATGCTCTGGGTTCAACGTCTTTCATCCTCACCTCGTTTTAGAATGAGCCGGTCGCATGATCACTGTGCTAGCATTTCACATTATTTCCCCACGTCCCCTCCCTGGATTCCTCTCTCTCTGTATCAGTGGCCTTAAGGGTCTGAATATTCTCAGTCAAGTTCAAGTCAGGCCATTGCTGGAGGAGCCACTACAGAAGTGGGTAAAAAGGAATATATAGGGATGGCTTTTAGGTTAACACGAATTTTGTCATCTGACAACTTTGCACGATTCTGTATTTTATTCTCGCAATTCCAGGTGGCCCTGGGAGCCAGGAAATTGGATACAAGGTTGGGGATTTTCAGATCAATGTCAGCAGACATGCAAGAGGTTGAAGGGAGTTTAAGGTGGTGGAAGAGGCAACTTGCCAGTAGGTAACCTCAATTTGGGGTCCAGCAAAGTCATGAGGCTAATAGTTTGGTTGAGTTGGGAGGGGTTGAGTGATAGGTAAGGACAGTGTCTTGTTTGCTGGGGTAGGAGAGGCGGGCAGCGCACTAGCATGCCAGCAAGTAAGAGGAAGAGAAAGAGACAGAGACCAAGATCCACACACAAATATAATCATAAATTGAAGACAACAATTAAGTCACTCTTCGGTGTTCTCTTTTTTTAGTCTAAATTATTTCGAGTGTCTTTTAGCCTTTGTTCAAGGAACCCGGCTTCTTCTTAATCATTTTTGTCATGCTTTTCCAAGTGCTCTCCAGGTTTCCTATGAGTTCACGAGTGTTATCTCATTTCTTTTCACGTCTTACCCGTGAGGTAACTAAGGGTCATTGCCAAACTCAGATTCACAGATTGGGTGAAAGGGAGGCACGCGGTGAGTGGGCAATTTCTCAAGGTCAGACTGCAAGGAGGTGTCAGGGCCAGACTTGGAGCAGGGCCTCATATTCTCCCCCACCTGCTCCTGGGAGTCATCATGCTCCATTTCAGAACTCCTTGTAAAGGACTTTGGGTTTGTTTCATTCAGAATTATATTGCAAAAAGTTACAGGAAGATGTCAAAAGCACTGACGATGTGGATGCTGGTCCCTGTCTCTTCTGTACACTTACCGAGGCCATGTTTGCTTTTGCTCGCCCACAGATGCTTGGGAACACAGGTCAGACAAATGGTTAAGTTTCACATTTCTCGGTAGCAAATGATCCCTAATGAATTTGGATGACCCTGTGATTCTTTTCACACTGGTTTGTGGGTATGTTGTTCAGGAAAGACCGAGACAAGATACCAAGTCTGAGGTGGTGAGGGACGATGTTCCATCTCAGATCTGCACACAATCCAGACGGGGAGGAAGGCCCAGTTTCACGTGCATGTTGAACGTCTCCTTGTTCCAAAATTCTTCCCTAATGATTTCCAGTCCAGGAGTAATGTTGGTGTAGAGAATAACTAGGGAATTGTCCAGATTTTTTTCCTGTAATGAAATGTTGCTGTCTTGGAAACCGCATGGCATGTAGCTAGTTGTCAGGCCTGCATCCTGTGGGGCTTACGGCAGTGATGTGTTGTCAAAATGGGCTTTGCTAAAGCTAAGCGGCCATGTCCAATATAATCCCTAGTACATAGGTGACACTCAATGAACTGTTAAGAAATACTTAGCCCACTTTCATCTGTTGTGTCCCAATGGGCAGAAGACACATACTTTTTTGGGTGTTTGAGTGATTCCTTGTCTAATATTTCTTTCCCTGAGTATCTAATGAACTCCATCAGGAAGGGAGTATTTCTGTTTTGCCTATCGTTGTATCATTATGCTGAGCATTGAGCTCTGCACATAGTAGATTCTCAACAAATTGTTGTTCAATGGATTAATTTCTTAAGGAAAGAACAAATGCATTAGCCTACCTCTCTTCTTCTCCAGATTTGGGGGGAAGAGAGGCAAATCTGATCTTGTTAGGCCCTGCCTAAAAGTCTTTAAACTTTTTATAGCGTTTGGATACATTTCATTCATTCATTCATTCATTCATTCATTCATGGAAAACTTACTAGCTACCATTCACTCATGGTGTGCCCCATGCTAAACCAAAAAGAAGGAGGAAAAGGAGGAGAGACAGAAGAGGAGGAGGGAGAACAGGCACCCTGTCATTGGTCACTATCTACCAGATGGGACCAGTGCTGCTGAGTGACATGTGGGCAAGGACACAATGGTACATTTAGGGGAGAAATGAGACCAGGTCAGTTCAAAGGGCTCACAACAGGTGAGGTTGCATGAATCCTGTAAGCTGGTGGGCAGAGGTGAGTGGGTGTGGGGGGACTGGGGCATGGAGGAAGCACATATTTCAGGAAGGACGGCAGGCAGAAACGAAGGAGAGGCAGCAGGAACCCTCTTGGAGGCACAATCTGACCCATGGTTTGGCTCGCACCACCTCTGCAGCTGGGCTCCCACTGGCCCTTCCCAGCTCCACCTTGCCTGAAGCTCTCCCTACCTGGGCCATGCTTTGCTCAAGCCATGGCAAACCACTTATCCTCCCATAGTCCCTGGAGCCCTGAATGCCTGTGCACCTCCTCCTCCTCCCACATGACTTCCCCAGCCCTTCCAGTATCTAGCCAGCTCCTGACAGTCCTTTCAGACTGGTTCATGGGCTCCTGTGAGATTTCCGTTCTGACCCCCCACCCGGTTTATGTTCCCCTTGCTGTGCCTCCTGGGCTTTGTGCATGCGTCTTGGAAGTGGTGCCTGTTGTTGGTTGACTTGGTGTACTAACCAGGTAATTTTTTAGTGAGTAAATAAATGAGACACCTAGTGTGGGTGGGAAGGTGAACTGCCCTCCACTTGTGTGCTCCAGTCACAGGTAAGTTCACAGAGATTCATCTTCTCAACATGGGAGCACCATCCGCACATTGAGAACCAGGGCAGCTTCTGGAAAGTGAAGGTCATGGCTTAGTCTGTGTGATGTAAGTGATAGGCTGGCTGGCCAGCAACAAAACCCACATCACCACGCAAAGGTTGTTCTTTGCCAAGTAATCACCTTGATAAGTATGAAGCTTTCAATGACTGCATTGCCAGGATAGTCCCTGCTGAGGACCTTCAGCCCATTGCCAGCGCCGCCACCTATGAACTCGAGCACGCTTTGGTTTTCTCATCTTAGTGGAAGAATTTCTCTGCTTGGCAGGTTTGCAATATAATGCTGAATCTGAACTGAAATATTCTTTATCCTCTTACAGGAACTGCCTTCAGAATCTGTGACAAGTCCCAAGGAGGATGGATTCTTTTGATTTTTGACAAAGCCAAGCGCGATCTATGGATAATTATTAAATGAGATGAAAGACTAATCTATTATCACATTTTCTCCTTCTGTTCCTCATCTTTTTTTTTTTTTCCACAAAGGGTAGGTTCGCACAAATGGAAGCAGGACCAGCCTTGGGCAGTAGCTACATGCTGCTGAACCAGGATGCGGGAGACTTGAGGCTCTGGTTGAAGCCCTAGGGCTGATTCCCTCTGTGCCTTACCAGTCACAGGACCTTGATGCCAACCGTCTGCCCTCTTGGGACCGACTTGATAATGGACACGGCTGGGTGACAGGTCTAGGCAGCTTCGCATCTCAGCGAATGCACAGGAATGTAATCACGGCAGCAGGGATTGCTGCGGTTTGTTCCCCTCTCCTTACTATTCTCAGGTTTTCTCTGATTTTCCGCACGCTGTATACCCAAAGTGCTAGATTGTGTGAAGCTGGGGCCTAGGGGACCGAAGAGTTATTTATAAAACATTTCTTCTGAAAGATCAATAATATTAGTGAGACCCAAGAAAAACATCCAACTCCTCTAATGGTTTGGAAGAGCCTAATTCAGTACATAGCACAAAAATGTGTATATTTATTGGTAGTACTCTTTTTCTCTTTTCCTTCAAAATCTCCAAATTGTGAAACTTAAAAAAAAAAAATCCCACTGATTGCAGGGTTGAAAATCAGCGGCTGTTAGAAAAACTAGTTGGACATGAGCATAACTGGTAAGAAGGAGGCTCAAATGAGAGTCTTGTGAGAACCTCACCTGTGCCTGAGAAGGTCCCTTCCCTTCTCACCCCAGCAGGGGAAGTGGGCTGGCTGTATTCCCTTTCTGGACAGGGAGTGTGGCCACCAAATGACAAAGGATGTGTGCTGCAGAGGGAGGGGCCATGCTTCTGTGGTCTCTCATCCTCAGTCTGGAGGCAGCCGTGCTCCTGTGGTAGGATTGCACTTCCAGCTCCTCCCTACTCCGGCCAACTCCCCCTGTCCTAGACCTGGGCAGTTGGGGCCAGTGTCATGCTTGCCACTGGCCAGTGCTCACCTTGACCCAGCTCTGTTGTCCCCAGAGTTGGACATCTCTACCTAAAAGACCATTTTCAACCGTACGGTTCTACACATCTATGATTTTCTCACACAGGCAGTTCCAAAATAGGAATTCCAATTATATTTTGAGCAAAGACAACAGTGCTGAAACCTGCCAATATGCCTCCTTGGAAGGAAGCAATAGTCACTTAGCAGTGTAGCTCCTGGGATCTGGCAATTACTATATATTCAAAACAATTTGTGACTTTATTTTTTAGGAATGGAATTAGGGAGCATTACCAATTCCAGCTCATAAATAATAAATAAACAAAGACCCCAAAGTTAAATTTCAGTGGCCCACACTTTGTGAACATGCTGATAAATTTTCATAACCCTCCCTAATAAACAATGGCATTTACTCACCAGGGATCGAACGTTGAGTTGTCCCTTTTGCTTCATGACAAATGTGATTTCTGGGTGTGTGTGTGTGTGGCCGTGTTGTATTTACCCAAGTGAAGTCCAGGAAGGATGAGCAAGATAAGAAAATCATTTTAAAGCCTCCTGTTATTGAAGTCAGCATTTCCCAGTGTGAATGAACTGGCCTTTGAGAAGTGTTCATGCTTAACCTCGGTGCAGCAGGGGCACAGGGAGACCCGGGCTGGCTCACAGAGGACCAAGGGGGTCAGAGTGACAGCCCGCATAGAGAGGGCCTTCTTGCACGTGCTTCTCTGAATTTCTCAGCACCTTGCTAGTGGCCTTTCCCAAATTTCTCACTCTCCCTCTGTCTGTCTGGGAGAGAATGGTGGTAGAGCCTCGCTTCTTCTTTTACCAAAAACTTTCCCAAGAGGTGAAAGCGAACGAAGTTAATGTCTAACACTTAGATGTTTGCATAGAATCATGTGCATGTTTTGAACTATGCAAATGGTTCCAGGGTCCGTAGGTCAAGGTAAGGGACTCTTCTCCTTGCTTTCAGTGCCCAGATTGAAAATCAGATCTTTCAATTCCCTTCCTAACTCAAAGGGGACACTACACACATGAGCAACTAGGAGAGACCTAAACCTGCACTGAGATCCATAGGGTAGCATGCAAATGTAGGCAATTTGTCTTTTCTTTTTTTCTTTGGATTTTAGCTGCATTTTTTTTTTCCTAAGAGAGAAAGAGGAAGAAAAAAACCCCCACCCCAACCCATTGTTGCAATCACCAGGGCCCCGCTCTGCCCCCCGCTAATGTGCTTCTGGAGGAGCAGTTTTTAAATGAGAAGTTACGGGTGCTGTTCTGATTGAAACAAACTAGTGTTGATTGCTGATCAGCCATCTGTAAAGGAGGCCACCTAGAAAGGATATGAGCTAATGAAAAAATGGGCCTGATTTGGGAGTGTGATGGGCTTCATGCCACCGGCCAGTGTGAGTGGCATGAGATTATAGCAGTGCTCGGAGAGGTAGATTGAGAATAAGTAACTTCTGTCTTAAAGATTAAATGGCGAATTTGCTATTAAATGTGAAAGACATAAAATGGAATTATGGCTCTGAGGATGCTAGCTGTGGCCATACACACGCACCCAGCAGACGGCACAGTGTCCTGTGCTCCTGCCGTCAACCACTCATCTTCCTGTTGTGGCTCAATTAATACTGATCCCCAAGTGCCAATTACAGACGCCGAGAGCGGAGTGGTGACCCTTTGCATGAGCCCACACAGCACCTTCCGTGCTGGGGTGCTTCCCTTGGCTCTCCTCTCTCTGGTGACCTTCGGAACTGGTAAACGTTATTGATGAAGTCATTAGGTGTCCCAGAAAGCCAATTGATAATTCTCAGGGATGTTGATGCTTGCAGGGTGGGGTGTGAGGGGCTGCCTGGGGCCGGGAGACCCAGTCTGGCAGCTCACACTCTATTGAGAGCTGGAAATGTTGGGGCCCAGGCACCTTGAAGCAGGGCCCATGGGGTCTCCCCCGCACGGTGGAAGGCTTAGGACTTGGGTGAAGGACCCCATGAAAAACTCTTGAAAGAACAGAACAAAAGGCCCACCATGCCCTGAGTTAGACATAGAGCTGGGCCCGGCCTGCCCGGCTCTTCCCTCAGAGGCCCTCGTGTGCTGGGCCTGCTTGTGCACCAGTTGTAGGCTGAGTGTCCTCTGGTCTGCACACCCTGTATGTAAGTCTACGGGGGTTTGTCTGGAATTTTAGTCTTGTCTCTCTGATAGCTGCCAATTTTCTGCAATATCAGAAAATACAAAGCAGCCAATTCTAACATGTCTGGTTCTGCTTTTCAGCTCAATCCAAGCCCAAACCCCTGTCGTTGAATTGTGCCCCATTCCCTGATGCCCAGAGCCAAAGGCTCCACCGGTGATGGCTGTGACATGCTGCTGGGTCCCTCATAGCTGGGCAGAGAGCCCCGGTGGCTCTTGGAGGTCAGACCTGAACAGCCTGGTTTCCCTGTCTTGTCCCACCTTGGATGGGGGCTGTGTGCTGCCCAGCACCTGCCGAGGTGCGCTCTCCCCAGTCCTTGTGTGGGGCTCGGGCTTACCTTCCCAGTCACCTAGATTCACTGCAGACCTTGGTCTATTTGCATTGACTGCAGCCCACAGCCTGGCATCCTAGAGCTGTGCTGGCTTCCCAGGGCAACCTTGACACACTTGATGGATGAGCGAATGTGTGAGTGAGAGAGCCCGCTGCCATTCCTTGTGACCTGTCCGAAGCCCATCCTGAGCTCCCAGCCTCTGGGCCCTGGATTCTGCTCTCAGGGAGCCAGTGTGTGCCTGCAGAGATGGGAAGTGGCGCCTGGTCTTTCAATCATGCCCCGTGCTCCCGGGAGCACACAGGCCAGCTCGGAGGTGACGGCTGTACCATGAGGCACTTTATTGTGTAAAGTCTCATGTTCTGCTATATTGCATCATTTTATATGCTTATGTGACTTAAGATTATAGGGCACAATCAATGAAATGAAACACGAGTAGTGAAATAAAGTGGATAGCACTATCTTTTAGATTGGATATGCATCATTAATCCCCCCCTCCTTTAAAATTTGCCCTATGAATTTACTGCACACAAAATCAAAGAACTAAAGCCACCAGCTTGTGTCCTTTCTGTAGTGTGGGGACTGCTGTCTGAAATCTTTCCTACCTGCCCCGGTGTGGCCTGGATCTGCCACCATGCCCCGCAGCATCGCGTTTGAGGCTCTCCTGACACGGCCTGGTGGCGATGCCAAATAGGATGATAGTTTTGTAATGACGACAGTGTCAACAGGGATCAGAGTGAGAGAACCAAGCTCATTTTCACTTTTGACCCAAGAAGGGACTCATTCCCAGATTTTCAGATGTGAAGAGCTCATGCACTAATTAGCACTGTCTCTTGCCCTCAGCATCAATTTTGAAAGTCACCAGTTCAAACTGAACATCCAGGAACTTGGCAATATAATCCAGAGGATATCCAAACAGATTTCAAATTAATCAGCTTATGCATCCAATTTGCCAGCTATAATAAGACTTTATATTTACATGACACTTTTTTTTCTATTATTGTGCTTACAGCTAATAATGCTGGAATAAATATTGATTAAATATAGTTCTGCACATAACAAAGACACGACTCCCACCCTCAAGATGGAAATGTTTCAGGCTGGCTATCTCATGAATTCTCAAACGTCTCCATTAGGAAGCCACTGAGTGTGCTTGGGACTTCTCTACCACCTGGTGTTGGTTGTTAAAGAGGAAACAATCTCTTGCCCTTCAAACACTGGATTTGCTCCTCTTCCCTAAACTGTTCTCCCTTTGGGACTAGTTTCTCCACTGCACCAGGTCTGGGCATCTTCTGTTTCCCTCTTTTGTTTTGGTTGCTGCATCGCACTGTGGTCCCGTTATACGTCTAGGTGGTCCCCTTGCACCACGCTCTCCTGATGTGTCCTCACCCACATGCTTCCTGGCCTCTGTTTTGACTCTGTCTTGGGTCCTGGTGCCTGGCTGCCTTTTGTGCTGGGTGGTCGCTGGTGTCCTTCTTCAGGACTCCTCTGTGACCTGAAGGTTCGTTTTCTAAGACTTTGCCTGAGGGACTCACCATGGCCCTGTGGAAGCTTCTAGGGTCTGATCACCCCTCTGTCTTAATCTCTGCCCAGAGAGGAAGGGCCTCAGACCCTGGTTGGACTGATCCTCCTCCTTATAACGGGAATGTTTTTGCAGTGACACTTCTTACGAAGTTGTTTATGGTGCCCTGTGAGAGATGATTGCACGGACTAGGCCTCCAGATCCTCTGAGCAGGGTCGTCACCTGACTATAGGGACATGAGGACATGGGGAGGCCTGGTAGCAGGGCTGTGATGATGCAGGGGAGGGGATGAGACAGCCAGGCGAGGCTGGTGGCCGTGGTGGGAGACAGAGTAAAGGCTATGAGAAGATCCACAGTAGAGAGCTCTGTTCAATTTTGATTTCTTTTTTAAAGATTTTATTTATTTATTCATGAAAGACCCAGAGAGAATGGCAGAAACATAGCCAGAGGGAGAAGCAGGCTCCTTGCAGGGAGCCTGATGCGAGACTCGATCCCGGACCCTGGGATCACGACCTGAGGCAAAGGCAGACGCTCAACTGCTGAGCCACCCAGGTGTCCCTCAACTTTGATGTCCTCAGCAAGTTCTGAAAGTAGCCAGGCACAACCCTTGCTTTGTGCGCAACTTCCTCTGATGTCCCATGGCTCTGGTGTTTCACAGGACACAGTGGAAAAGACTCACTTTGCATGCATTTTTATAACATTTAAAGCAGAGAATTCTTACTTTTGATATGAGGACTTACAGAATTGTTGCAAAGCATCCAATTGGAGTACGACCCTGTCCAGACAACAAAGTGCTTCCCTTGGAGGTGGGGGAGGGGGTGCTTGGCCCTGCCCTGTTCTGGCTGGTCTTGCCCTGATCTAATCCTGCCCTGCCCTGCCCTACTCTGCCCCATCCAGGCTCCAGCATAGCCTCAGGCCGGAAGATCTCTGCCTCAGACCTGGAGTCTGGCTAACCAAGGCTGAGGCCTTACTCCCCATATCCAGTGGTGCTTTTGTCCCAGCTTTGGAGGCAGCTCCCTCACCTCGTTGGCAGGAGCCAAGGCCCAGCCTGCTTTAACACCCCCACCCTGAGGCCCTGCACACCCTATGCTCCTCTCCTCAGCTCCCTGGAGCACTGTCCTGGGGGGTGTTAATGGCTTTGGTCCTGGATCCAGACGGGCCTGGGTTCAAGTCTTTGGCAAGTAAGTAGCTGTGGACCACGAAGACCCATCCTCAGGTCTCTAACAAGGATGGTAATAGCCACGGTGCGAAGGCTGCTTGGATAGTTGTTGAGTGTCCCAGGATTTTGGTTTTCACTGAGGTTATTAATGGACTTGAATATTTTCCCAAGCCCATGATTCAGTGTGGGTGGAACACACGTTGCACTTTCTGGACATCGCTATGGTCACTTAGCGCGACAACAACCTTCCGGCAGAGAAACGGGTGTAGATGAGGCCACGGCACTGCTACCTGAGGGTTGGGTGAGCGGCGTCCTTGCACAGAAGGCACTTCCGGGAGGAACAGGGAGAAAGAGCAGTGTCCTGCACGGCTCGGTGGCTAATGGAACTGCCACAGCTCCTTTGTGGTTGGGTCTGTTTGGAGTAGTTTTGAAAGCGAGGCTCTTTAATCATGACTTGTGTACACCTCTTGGGTAGGGTGTTTCATTTGTGCGTTCAGCCGTTTGCCGTCTGGGACTCTACTCATTATTCCATAAAACCCATTGTCAGTCAACAGCCATCAATCATGCAAAATTCACGAGTACCACAGATCTGTCAGGAAATCAAAAGACTGTTAGCGTTGTTGTGATTACCCATTCATGAGCCATTTTGACTGGAAACTTTGCAGACCTGCCCTCTTGCTGCAAAGAGGGGGGAAAGTTAAAATCAATCACTTAAACAATTTGTCAGCCAGGTCTAGTGCTCGCTGGGAGGAATCCACCTCTCCCACCACCACTGCCGGGGCTTTGGCCTCAGCCAACGAGTCTTCTGAGGACCAGAGGCCTAAGGTCAAAGGTCGGCAGGGACACCTGAACGTTGGGGACCTGGGGGCCGGCTCTGTTCACCCTGCCCACACCCCTGGACCCACAGGCTGCCGGAGAGAGGACATGGGGAGGGAGGTGATACGCTTTCCTTGAGGGGCCTCCCTGCTTGCCCAGGTCAGCTTTTTTTTTTTTTTTTAAGATTTTATTTATATATTCACGAGCGACACAGAGACACGTAGAGACACAGGCAGAGGGAGAAGCAGGCTCCCTGCAGGACTCGATCCCAGGACCCCGGGATCATGATCTGAGCCGAAGGCAGACACTCAACCACAGAGCCCCCCAGGGGCCCCTGCCCATCAGGTCCATCTGTGTGACAGGTGCACCTGCCGGCCGTGGGGCACTGTGAGCGGATGTGACCTGAGGGGTGCAGAGGGCCCCCCAGCTCCTCACAGGGCTCTGCCATTGCCTGAGCAATACTGCTAAGGGCACATCTGCTTTTCTGAGAATCACTCTGTGTGTCGTGCTTTCCCTTGTCTTTCTTTGAGTCAGGCCAACTCACAGAAATTCTGGAAGAGGAGCAGCTCTGGCCCAGGATCCTGGGACTGTCCTGAGGAGGGCTTCTGGCGCTCAGGGTTGACAAATGTGCCAGGCTGGGTGGCCGGTCGGCACCCTAAGGCCACCTGGTGTCATCTGAGGGCTCACGGGCGCGGCCCTCCAGCACGCAGAGGGAGTGGTGAGGTGTCGGGACCCCCAAACCATGTCCTCACGGGGGAGAGGCAGGTAGGGAGACAGAATGCTGAGCAAATGCAAAGCCGTCGGCCAACCAGCCAACAAATGGGGAGAATGTTCCAAGCGACCAAGAGGAAATGATGGGATTAGAAGGAAACACCATCGCATAAAATGAGCTCAGAAACAGCGAATGATTCTGATCACACGAGAGTCTCAAGCACTTTCTCTGGGAGGCCCCGGTGTAGGCCACCGGCGTCTAGCAGCCCCCAACGATGCAGTCCCCGCATCACCGGGAGGAGCCTCGGCCCCATGCAGCTGCATCTCATCCATGCTTTGCCCTCAGTGACGACACAGGGACTGATGATAGTGGAGTGTGTGGCGAACAGGTGCGTGGCATGCGGTCCCCGCCGCCCCCGGACAGCTGCCACAGTTACCCGATATCTCAACCTGGGTGTCAGGTGGGGGTGTGAGCCCCTCCCCGGGCTGGCGCCCGCACCCTCCTGGCCCCTGCCCGCCCCGCCCAGCCC
Source organism: Nyctereutes procyonoides (assembly GCF_905146905.1). NCBI lineage: Eukaryota > Metazoa > Chordata > Mammalia > Carnivora > Canidae > Nyctereutes > Nyctereutes procyonoides. The sequence continues at coordinate 3,701,362 of NW_026575082.1, read as the reverse complement.
CGGCCCCAGCCCCCAGTGGCCTGCCCTGAGTACCGCAGCCAACTGTAGCTGGGCCTTGCGTGCACCTGCAGCTCGGAGATGGCCATGTGCCAACCCACGGCTCCCGCCCGCAGTCGGCAATGAATCTCAGAGTGAGGGGGCATCCATGCCCTCGATACCTCCTGACCTGCCTGAAGTGCCACTCCTGTCTGCTGACTCCTGGAAGCCACCCCTGGATACTCGTGTGTATTTTAAATTCGGGGAAACACACCAGAAGCTGCGGGGAGAAAACGCAATTTCTGGAACCTGAGTCTTGCATAGCAAGTGCAGCCAGGCTTTGAGGGAAGAAGAGATTGCTGCAAAGGGCCCTCTGTGGTCCGCCTGACCACATCTGTACCCAAACCGAGGCTGATGTGTCAAGGGCGGGCCAAGAGGAGTCCTGCAAGGCAGAGCATTTGGGGGTGCTGGCTCTGGGTTCAGTATCTTCAGCGATCAACAGACGCTTTGCAGAAGCGACCCCATCCCAAGTCAGAAGGGAGGCGATTTAAAAATAAATTAATAAAATAGAAAGGGAGCTGGGTAGGGGGATGGGGTGACTGTGCAATGGGCATGAAGGAGGGCACGTGATGCAATGAGCACTGGGTGTTACCTGCACCTGATGAATCACTAAATTCTACCCCTGAAACTAGTAATAGTAAATTACTAGTAATACTAGTAATTTAGTGTTACCTAAATTGAATTTAAAAACAGGTTTTTTTTTAAAAAAAAAAAAAGAAAAAATAAATTAATAAAATAAACTCAAAAGGCCCAGCAGCTAAATAAGAGGAAAATCCTGGGTGGGGTTGGAGCTCTATGACCATGAGCTACCGTCTGAGTCTTCTCCAGGATTCTAAGTACAGACCTTGGTGAAAATAGGAAGTCCTTGCCTGCGCCCTCTGTGTTGCTAAACTCTTGTCTCTGGAAATGGCAGGAACACCCAAAGCGGCAGGCCATACAGACGAGCCTCCAGGTCGTGGTTAGCTGACACTGTGAGCCACTTTCATACATTCAGGTGACACCAGGGCCTTGCTCTTTACTTTGGCAGCATTTGGGCTGGAAATAGTTTGGGTGCCAGTGCTACCAAGCCTGGATCCCATATCACCGTGTAACCCGGGGGAGCTGGGCACCCTGGCCTCATGTGCCGTTTGGGTCCAATTGTGGAGACATCGGGTTCACCCCTGATAAAGAACCAGAAATGTCATTTATAGTTTTCAAAGTGATGCATCCCTGTGGTTCTTGGCAGTGGATGACACAGACTTCCCTGAGCCTCGGGGACTGGAGTCCTGCTTACTGTCACTTCTCCTCTGTCTTCTTGAGTATTCTCCTCTAGTGAACTAATTCATCAACCACCATTTTGGGGTTTTTTGTATTGAAAAGCTCATTATTTCAGAGGAAGTGCTCTGTGGATGAAAAAAAAAACAGTTACAATTGGATCTCTGGGATGGGAGAGGGCCTCTTGGTGTTAATTTTTTTTTGTGATATTAGTAGGAAGGGAAGAGAAATTCTCTCTCCTTCCCTGCATTAAAATCTGGAGATGCTGCTCAAGGAATCATGCTGAAAGACTCTCATGCTGAGTTGTGAATAAAGCCGGTGCTGCATCAAGTTTGAAGACTGCACTTTTAGGTAAGGGTTGCTATGTGACCAATGTGATTTTGTCTTCGTGGCTCGCTGTAGAAACTCCCCCAGGATGTCACCCACTGAAGGAGGCTGATGTGGGGTGCAGTGTGAGCTGCTGCTCGCCGGTACCCGGGTTAGTGCAGCCACCCTGACCCGTCTCCCACGTTGCGCCAGCTGGGCTCTGGTGAGCAACACCAGGAGAGGACTGGGGGGGAGCCTGGCAGCTGGCCTCCCCTGCCCGCATCCGACGGGATCTCGAAATGTGTTTGCAGAGAGAATTTAATGAATCGTTGATCGATCCAGAAATGTCTGTGAATGGACCAGTGAGATCTCCTGCTCCCCTCTGGGTTAGGTGATCCTGAGAAGGACACTGTGCATCATCGGTGAACCACACACTTTTCTTATTTAAAAATGAGTAGAACGAAACCTCACGCAGGACAGAGCAATGTTTCTCAAACTAACGTGTCCTCAGTAACTAGCCACTTGCTCATCAGTTATATGGTTCATGGGTCTAGAGTGGGGTCTGGGGCTCCCAGGAGATGGAGATGAGGCCGAGGGGGTGGACCACTCCCTGGGGCAAGGTCCTCCAGGGGATGCAGGTTTGCTCCTTTCAGCTGCGCATCTCCAAGTGTGACTCCATGTGGCTCTCACCTCGCAGGGCTGAGACGCTACCAGGGACTCTTTACAATTCAATTTTGGAATATGGTCTATGAATACCATGTGTTTCTGAATGCTTGACTTTTTTTTTAACCTTCATGAAACTCCCTTTACATAAATACTATTTATGCTACTCATTTGCACAGAAAACCTGTGCAATAGATAATGCTGATGTAAATTCTATCTCAACCTCAAACAAATCCTTCAAAAATTCTTAATTTTTTAAAATTTTAATCCCATTAATTATAGGGGGTGTTGCAGTCAAAGATGTTTAGGTCCTGGGCAGCCCAGGTGGTTCAGTGGTTTAGCGCCTGCCTTCGGCCTGGGGCATGATCCTGGAGACCTGGGGTCGAGTCCCACATGGAGCTCCCTGCATGGAGCCTGCTTCTCCCTCTGCCTGTGTCTCTTCCTGCGTCTCTCTCTCTCTCTTTCTGTATAAATAAATATAAATAATGAATATTTATATGAATGAATAAATAAATAACATCTTTAAAAAAAAAAAAGATGTTTAGGTCCTGAAAGGGCACATCCACGTAGACCTGGCAGGTGCCCTGAGGTGGAGTCTTTTACAACTTGTAAGACTCCTCCTCTTCTCACACAGCTTGGAAGGTGGGGAATAGGGATGCAGTCTACTTGCATGGGGGAAAAATGTTTTTGTCTTATGTATTTCCATGGTGGTTTTAACTGAATTATCTCATGGTACTGTATTGTTTTAAAATAAAAAAGGGGAGAAAACCCAAATACTTTCTTTGGATTGCTATATCCCTCCATCAGCAACTGAAATACTTGTAGACACACTTAGAATAAGTTATGTTGAACATTCTGCCCTTGATATACTAAAAAAAAAATTATGGTGGTATGGTTAATATCTAAAAAGCCATACATATTTAATGTATGAGCTTGGAAATAACAACACACATGTGAAGCCACCACCACACCATGAATGCCATACACCTATCACCTCCAAAAATTTTCCTTTGTTCCTATTATTTTAATTTTTATTATAAGAACAATTAACATAAGATCTACCTCTTAGCAAATTTTAAGTCCTTGACACAGTACTGTGTCCTATAGATGCATTATGCTGTATAGCAGATTCATCTTGTATAACTGAAACTCTGTAACCTGGGACCAAGACCATCCTATTTCATCTCCCCCAGCCTCTAGCAAACATGAGCCTCCTAAGCTTCAGAGTTTTGGATTCCTCGTATAAGTGTGATAATGCTGTAGTTTAAATGCCAACTTATTGCATTGAAACCAAAGAGGGTGTCTTAGTGAGGCCAGGAGGGCTCAGTGACTCAAGTTGGATAGGAAGCCAAGTTCGCCTTCCCTGCCTCTCTCGTTCCTTCTTACTAAGTCTAGGAAGAACACAGAAATAACTGCATTAGAGCATATGGAAAATTTCTTTAGTATCTTGTGCCCCATAAACGCTAAAACAAGTGATGACTATTATTAATCATTTTGATATCATATAGGTCTACTCAAGTGAAAAGTTCACCTATGGTACACATGTATGACTCAACACTATGACAATCTACAAAAGGCAAAACTATGGAGACAGTGGTAAAAGGATCAGTGGTTGTCAGGTGTTGGCGGCAGGGGAGATGAACAGGCGGAGGACAGAGGGTTTATAGGGTAGTGAAACTACTCTGTGTGATACCATAATGGTGGATGTGTGCCATTACAAATTTGTCCAAACCCATAGAGTGTACGGCCCCAAGAGTGAGCCCTAATGCAAAGTGTGGACTTTGGGAGATAATGTGTCAATGTAGGTTCATCACTTTTAATAAATGGACCCCTCTGGTGGGGATGTCAGTAGCAGGAAGGCCATACATGCATGGGGACAGGGAGTGCATGGGAACTCTCTGTTCTTTCCTCTTGGTTTTGCTGTGAATCTAAAATTGCCTAAAGAAATACTCTTATAATAATAATAATAATAATAATTCACTGATGTAGCTTGTGTGGCTCTCATCTGGTGTGCATGTATTTAAAAAAAAATCTCCCTGTTTCAGAGGTCAAGTGTTTGATCAAGATTCTTTTATATAGAAGCTATTAGATATGGAAAGATAAAAATCAGTAGGAGTTGGTTACCTACAATGTTCTGGAAACTGTAGCGAGTGTTTCTCAGGATGTAGTAGATACCCTGTAAGTTCCTAGTGAATGTCTTTGCAATCTAGTAGATTCCCTTTTCAGGGACCTTGGTCCATGGAATCTTTCACTAGAGAAATCTTTCAGCGGCCTATACTCTGGTGTGTGGAACAGACCAGTAAACAACTAGCCATGTGAGCAGATGGACCCAACTAAATGATGTACTGGAAGGGCAGGTGCTGGGCTGGGAATGCAGAGAAGAGAATCATGGTGGCCAGCTGGGGAGGAGGCACAGGACTGGAGAACCCTCATGAAGGCACTTGATAAGCAGAAGTTTATATGAATATCACATGGCAGGGTGGAAAATGTACTATTGGGTGCCTCTAGCAGGAGTATAACCTGTAATAGAAGGCCAGGAGTCATGTAACTGCCCCAAATTCTGGGTAGACAGTGTGGACTTTATTCTGTAGGCAAATGGGAGCCATTGATGTTCGTTGAGAAGGAAGTGCCTTCCTTCTTGTTCAGTAATGAGTGAGAAGTCACCAGCAAAGCAAAAATCATGTGCTTATTGCTGGGCTCAAGGTGCTAGCGATCTCAGCTCCTTTTTGTCAGTAAATGGGAAGAGCTGTTGGTCTAGAAATCAGTTCATTAATTCTACATACCCTCCGCGGTATCTTATTTTTCAACAAAATATTTCTGTGGAATCATTATAGCAGAACCAAGCTTACTGGGCAAATGCAGGGAGAATTCTCCTGCAGGTCAGCCTCTTCATAGACTGCTCAGTCGGTGATACAGGAACTGGTTATTTATTTAAAGTACTCTCAGACTTACATCAAAGTCCCAGGAGGAGTGGTATAAAGTGTCCATGTACTCATTGCTCAGGGGCCCTTTGGGACGTCAACAACAGCCCCACTAGTGCTCGATGCAAGCTCACAAGTTGCATTCAGATGTCTGTCTCTCTAGGGTCCTATGACAGGCAACAGTCTCCTCAGCTTTCATGACCTGGATACTTCTGAAGATTATAGGCTACTTATTTTTGTAGGTCACCCCTCAGTTTGGATTTGTCTCATGTTTCTTCACCGTGAGACCCGAGCCATGCACCTTGGACAGGAATGTCACAGAAGTGATGAACTCTGTTCTCCCTGCCTCTTACCCAGCGGCACAGGTATAAGCGCATCCCATTGCTGCTGACTCCCCTGTGCCAAACTCTGTCACTAAAAAGTCACTTATGTCCTTCATTGTAATTACCAAGCCCTTTCTGGAGAGATACTTGGAGGATCTGTAAAGCCTTTCTTGACCCATGTTCACGCCCTATCTTTAGCACCCAATGATGGTTCTCACCGGAATTAATTATTAATGTGATGGTTGCCAAATGGTGATATTCTAATTACATCATTGTGATGCCACATTTATTGGTTGGCTTTTTATTATTAAGAAGAGTTCTTTTCATCTTCCCATTTATTCATTTATTTATCCAGACGGTCACTTAGATTTATCCACATGGTCACTCTTTTATCCAATAGGATATCATCCATTTACAATTAATTTGGGCTTCCTAGTGATTCCAGGTTGGGGTAGTGGTAATACTCTAAAGTTCACTTCTATGTCCCTTTAACATATTCTGATCATTATTTGGGCAGCTTCTTTCCTCTGGCACAATAAATGATTCCAAGCTCATCTTGTTCTTTTCCTACTCTATCTGATATCAGCCATTTCTCCAAAGAAATTTCATTCTTTTTAGGGGAGAATTTCTTTTAAAAAAAGAAGAACTAGCTGGTTAGCATAATCATTTCTAAGCAGAATGTTGCCACTAGGTCTTCAAAGCTAGAAAATAAATGTATTTCTGAAAATATGAAAGCATATATGTAAAATATAGGCATATACACACCCACATTTCTGTCTTTCTATGTCTATGAATCCACCTGCCCATCCATTATCTGTGTGTGTGTGTGTATGTACAATCTATCCATCATCCACCTGTCGAACTATTTATCTAACGAGGGCTCAGAATGTACGCCCATCACTCTAATTTGAATCCAACACTACAGGGTTCATTATAGCTTCCTCTTTTTTTCACATCTGCACATCTTGTCCAACAGTCCAAGCACTGGCTCCTGTTATGTTGATGTAAATGAGGATACATTAACATAGGTACTCACTCCCCATATGGGTCCAGTCTCCCAGCCCTGCCTGCTGCTTCCTACCCACCTGACATCCTCCCAGGTAGCATCCACTGCTGTTGGTCCGTGTCTGAAGCTGCGTAATAGACTTTTACCTGAAACCAAAAGGAGGAAGGGCAGAAGGAAGGAAGGAAGGAGAAGAAAAAAAGGAGGTAGGTATCCCCAGAAATGTTCATCTCAGAACACCTCCCTTTCCAAGTTAGTAATCAGGACAGGTAAACACAGCCTCCTTTACCTGCTGTCATGGTCATTGCCCGTGGAAGGATCACCCGTCTTGGGACTGACTTCGGTTCTCAACAGAGAGGTAGCCAGTGCCAAGCATGGTTGGCCTATTTGTGTGTCTGTGCCTGGGAGTACCTATGTGTGTCTTGACAAATGGAAGCAGCAGGTGTGTGGACACCACAGCATAATTCTCCATAGAACGCACTTCTTTAAATCCAGATTAAATATACAATTTGAAGCCTGACCTTTCCGAGTAATTAAAGATTTCTATTTTATGGTTTTTATAGACATGGTAGGGTGGAGGCAAGAAGAAACCTCTTTAATGATTAAGGTGGATAGAGTGTGGAGGGTTTTTTTTTCTTTCTTTCTGCTTGAGATTTAAAGGGACAAATGCTGGGCAGAATGTGGGCAGGTGGCTGTGGTGGTTTTGGTGACCGTGGTCAGGGTGGAAATAGAGCGTGGCTCATGGGAGGAGAGGCCCGAGAGGAGCTCTAGCTGTCCCCCGGTTACAGAAGGGGGGGTTGAGGTGGCCTGGCCAGGGCACAGCATGATGGGATCCTGTGAGGGGTGGCAGGGTGCTGGGCGGCCGGGCGGCGAGATGGAATGGCATCCAGTGGGCACCCTTGCTGAAGCCCACCACCTTCTCTGTTTCTTCCCTCAGTGCCCTGGATGAGCACTGCGGCCGTATTCTTCCCACATTAAAGGTTTGGAAAAGGCTCTGTGAAGCCTTTCACCAGGGCGAGAGGACCCATGCAGAATGATGCCACCAGGGCCATGCAGGGACAAGTGCAGCAAATATGCTGCCAACCGTGTGTCTTTCTCCCTGTGTGCCTCAGTCACACCAGTAACACCAACTGGTTGGACACCCGTCCAGCTCTGACAGTCTGGGATTTTCTGTGCTGGTGTGGATTAGAATTCAGTGGATCCCATCCAGGCAGAGGCCTTCCGTAAAGAGGAGAGATGCTAGTTTGCTGCTGGGTGGAGAAGGACTTTGGGGACTATGTCCTGGGATTGCATGGGGGCACCTGTAGCTCAGTCCTGTCACCCCTTGCTAGACCCTGGCCATGCTCACTGTCCTAGAAATATGGAGCTGTGTCTGTGCTTCTGCCCAGAAACCCTGAGCGCTGAGGCCACTGGACCCTTCCTTTGGCAGTAATTTTCCATGCAGAGCCACTCTGGTGCCTTCCGCCCCCACAGGTGTCCTGACAGCTGTCACCCAGGAAGGCAGCAATGGAGCAGTGGACATTGGTGGAGCAGTGTTGGGACAGGTCCATCACTTCTGGCTTCCCTTGCTCTTGCCCCACTGAGGGTTATTCTCCCCCTTCCCATCAGTGCTCAAATGTTTCTCCACCTGCCCCAAAACCAAACAACTCTTTCTCAGGTCCAGAAATCAGCATGTTGCCCGGACGTGTCAGTTGGGGTCAATGCATTACCTCTGCTGTGCCTTTTATATCTGACTATCAAATAGAGGGTGAATTTGTTATTTAAAGAGTTAAACTTATTGTCTTGTAGACTTATGAGGCATCCTCACGCAGGCAGAAGTGCTATTTTAAGGACGGTGGTCTTCCTGTCTTCTACAGGGGCACAGGGAACATGTGTCCCCCGCCCTGGGCTGAAGAGCAAGGCCAGAGGAGCCCATGAGAGTAAGATCCAGGATAATCCAGAACAATGCCAAGGCTTCTGGAGCTAGAACCATGTGTTTCTAGAATGCCTTCTACTGGGCTTTTCCTCTTCTTGCTTGGTCTCTGTTCATGAAAGAGAATGTTACGTTTAAAGGGGATGTCATGTCAGGCACCAGAGCCAGAGAGAGGAAGTGGATAATTGAAGCCCTGTATCTGTTATACCAAGTTCTGTGATGGTTGACATCAGTAATGACAAGGGGCACCGTCATTAAGGAAGGGACAAAGGGGAAACAAGCCTCACCTTCATCAGCACGTCACAGAAGTGCACCCAAGCCCAATAAATCCTGAAGTTCAGACTATGATCTCCATTTTGCATTTCACAATGACCCTGTTTGGAGGTGACACTCATCAACTCACCTTTAACAAACTACCGATATTAATAGGACCATCATGACTCTGATCTGAAGAAGAACTGCATTTTATCTCCACATCCTCCTCAAATCCTTTTTTCCAGAACATCCTTTAGGAAAGTCAGATTTACTCACTAAGAGAAAAATAGATTGTAAATGAGGCAAATAAGAGAGTGATGATTTAGGATGTGGTCGATCTTCAAATAAGCCAAAAGAAAAATATTGAATCAAACGTCAGGTCATCACAGTTTCCTTCTTAAGTTCAAACCAAATCTTCTTCAGATTCAGGCCCCAGTGTGGGCTAACGGGTCTGTTTAGTGCACACCATGTCTTAAACTTCATTCTACCATTTTAGGAACTTTTCCCAGTGGAAGGGATTGCTCCCATGCTTCTCATGCCTGAGTACGTTGATCCCTTTGCTGTCAATGACCCTATTTGGTAGCACATTATTTTAAACATCCATTACTATTAACATTAGCTAATGGCTAATTACAACAGAATTCCTATCGAAGTGCATAAGAGAGTCATATGAATGCCAAATGAGTACATTAATGATTGGTGTTATCACAATGAATACGAAATGATTTCATAATGACTGGGGAGGTAATATATAATAAAAAAGGATTGCTCCCACTTTTATACACTTATCACAGATTTAAAACCCATTCTTGGCCTCCATTCAGAAGCCATGAGTTACCTGAGAGCTTTTCCCTGAAGATTTCTAGGAACCTCTACATCTTCAATCAAAATCTAAACACTGTTACTCACCCCAGTGTTCAACTTTGAGGATAAACGTCATTGTGTTTGTCCTTACAAAGAGCTTCAGAAATGCTACCTCATTGTCATAAGTAAATTCAGTTCATTCATGTATTCATCCAATTAGCCTGTAAACATTCTCAAACACATATGATGCTCTTGGCATTGCACTGGGTGCAAGGGCTGCAAAGAGAAGAAGAGAGAATTCTTATCATTGACAAACCCAAATGGGAGAAGATGAGCAAGAATATAATTACAACAATGTGTTTTGTGTATTGTAACAAGAGAGAGAGCGAGTGCGCACAGAGTGCTGGGAGGGGAGGAAGAGCCATCACACACATTGCCAGGGCTTTTGTAGGAAAGTGTCACAGATAAGGAGACCTCTGAAGTGGACTTTAGTGAGACAGTCATATGGGAGCACATTGATAAAGGTTGGGAGCTTTAAAGGTCATTTCTAATAGAAATCACAGTGGGAGCAGAAGCAGATAGGCATGAACTCATGCACCATACTTGGAAAAGGGAATGCAGGAGACAGGATATAGGGTGCTTGGAAGTAAAGCCACAGATACAGAATGAAGCCTAAAATATTTGTCATGGCCTTCTAAAAAGTTTTGCAATCCTTGTGACTCACATTTTATGAGAAAGTGTCCATTTACAAACCTAAGAAACTCGGCAGACCTCAAGCAGGGTAATCAAAGGAAACGGCACCTAGCCATATCAAGGCCAAACTTCTCGAACATCAAGGAAAAGATGAAATGTTGAAGCAGCCTGAGGAAAAGAGGTATCACACTCTGCAGAACAATGATCCAGAGGACAGCTGAGTGTTCGTTAAAAGCAACGAGGCTAGAAGGGGACAGAGTGACTTATTTGAAGGGTTAGAAGGGAACACTGCTAGCCAGCATTCTATAGCTAGCACAACTATCCCTCAAAATGAAGATGAAGTAGAGACATCTCAGATAACTGAAGATGGAGAGAATTTGCTACCAGCAGATCCATACGACAGAGAAAGCTGCTCTTCAGGCTGAGGAAATGACATCAGACAAAAAGTGGATACTCAGAAAGAAGGAAGAGTGCCAGAAATGGTAAATGTGGGTAAGATACATGCAGTGCATACATATTTGTGTGTGTATACATACATGCACGCATACATGCTTTGTGTTATTTCTTTTCTTTTTTTTTAATTTTTTATTTATTTATGATAGTCACACACACACACACACACACACACACACAGAGGCAGAGACACAGGCAGAGGGAGAAGCAGGCTCCATGCACTGGGAGCCCGATGTGGGATTCGATCCCGGGTCTCCAGGATCGTGCCCTGGGCCAAAGGCAGGCGCCAAACCGCTGCGCCACCCAGGGATCCTGTTATTTATTTTCTTAATTCTGTAAGATATAGGATGTTTATTTCTTATTTTTTAAAGATTTAATTTATTTATTCATGAGAGACACAGAGAGAGGCAGAGACACAGACAGACAGAGAAGCAGGCTCCCTGTGAGGAGCCTGACAGAGGACTGGTCCCAGGACCCCAGGATCACAGTCTGAGCCAAAGGCAGATGTTCAACCACTGGGCCACCCAATGCCTGAGATATAGGATGTTTAAAGCAAGTTATAATATCATATTGTGGGAGTGAGAGCACATATAGAGGGTTATTTGTGGCAACAAGAGCATGAACAACTGGACACTTGGACACTAAATATAATTCTACTGTTGGGAGCTTAGGAGTTTTTTGTGCATTTATGTGCAATATTACCTCTGACTAGACTGGCTATGTTCATGGTGCATATGAATTCCTTAGAACTACTCCTAAAAATTCTGCCAGGAGTATAGCTGGAATGCCTAGAGGAACCTCGAGATACCCTGCTAAAAATAATGGATTAAGCCAACACAGGACAGAAAAGGAAGAACAGAGGGATCAAAGGAGATGGATAATAGGAAATTTAAAAACAAACAATAAAAACTCAGTAAACCTAAGCAAGATCATATGAATGGGATGGTGGTGGCTTCCTGCCGACATACTGCTGAATTACTTCACTTCCCAGCTCTTACCTCATCTTTGTAACTAATTCTTTGCATTTAATCTGTTTTAAATAGAGTGATCTTATTTTTCTATTTTGATCCTTGTTGTTAGATACCCAGTGCAGAGGGGTTGCTTGACTGAATAATGTGCTGATTATAAAATGGAATATCCTGTAGCAAGTGAACCTGATGTGGGGAAAGCATCATGGCAACTGTATAGCTAACAGAACAGCAGGCTCTTTGACTGAAATTTCTAATATTCACCCACATATTAATAGTAGTTAATTCTGGCTGTGAAGATCACAAGGAATATTTGTTCTTGTCTTTGGATTTTCTTTGTGTTGGATTTTTTTTTTCTATTGAAATGAATTACATTTGTAGTTAGAAAAATGAAGTAAAGAGAAGAACTTGGTGAAGACTGATTGGAGGTGATGGTGGAGGCCATGAAGGAGACCCCTGGACCAGAGCTAAGGTGTCTCATGAGCCTGAGGACATGGAGAAGGGATGATGAGGTGTCAAGGGTGGTCACTGCCTGGGAAATAGGATGACGGTGTCAGCAGAGGCAAAGGAGGAAGAGTCGAGGTTCATGCCAGCTCCACTCTGTGCAGATTTCCAGGAGGCAATGGGACAGGGTTCTGGCATTTGGGAAAGAGGTCAAAACCAGAGATACAGAACTCACAGCTATTCGCATCTTGAAATAGTTCACTGAAGCCCAAAGAAGTGAACATGCTGTCTCAGGAGAAGAATACAGGATAGAACAAAAGATGAGAAAAGCACCCCTTCATTTTGTGGTAAAATGCCAATATTTGAAGAGTGGGTGAAGGAGGACAATCCCGCCCAAGAGATGAAAGCAGAAGACTCAGAATGAAAGAAGAAAGCATAGAATGTCTAAAAGCATCGTTGAATGCTCATGTCCAATAACTTTCCAGAACTCTCATATCACGTCTTATGCTGTCTGCGAGATAGGATTTGGGAAGATTGGAAAGTAATCCCCTAAAATGGCATCTATGTTTATCTTTGGGTGTGGGAACACCAAAGAATTTCAGCTATCTTGTGCTCTTTACTATTGTACCAAATATTCTAAAATTTACATATACTGCCTGGGCAAGTAGAAGAAAAACAGTCAATGTGATTTTTGAAAGGGATTTGCTGGGGGCAAGTCGACAGGACTTAATGAAGTAGTTCACTACTGGGAAGTTTCTTTAAAGTGGGTTACTGGGATCAGAAAGCCATCAGAGTTGAGGACGCCCACTACAGAGGGAGGGGGAGAAAAGCCTTCACGAAGGTGGCAGGTCAGGTGGGCCCAGGGGCTGAGTCTGGTGGGAAGGTGGAGGAAGGCATGTGCCAGGGGACCAGAGGAGCTTGATGGGACGTCTGACGGAATCAGCCCAGGAGTTGGTGGTCCGCTCTTACTGAATCCTCTCTGTGTGCAGGCTGATGGAGGGGGGAGGGCTCCCTAAATCATGTTTTCCATGAACGTGACACTTGCACATGGCCATGGGCCAGAGCTGGACATCTCAGCCTGGGGATGGGGGGGGTGTCCATCAGACTTTGGTGACAGGGAAGGTCCCAGACGCGTTGCCCATAGCTTCCTCTTGAACTTCCCTGTTTCACAGTAACCAGAGGACCAGAACTTTCTGGAAGCCCACCTGTTTCAAAGACAGGCCAAGGGGCTTCTTGTTTCTCTGCCAAGATTTACTAGCCTGCTTAAACTTAAAGTAGAACCTTTAAATACTCATCAAAATTTAGATGCGGTCAGGAAGGAATTAGATACAGATAATGTTGTTGCGGATAACGATAGCACTTGACAGACCTCTCCCGGGTATCCACAATCAGGGGTAGTGACCCCACTTGAGCCAGAAAGAAGCTTCTCTTTCTGTTGAGGTTGGGGGGATGGCACAGGCCTTGTGTGTTGGCCACTCTGGAGTTAAATATGCTCTGAAGAAAAAAGGACATCAGAGAGATTTCAAGCACCAGCGCGGGCTGTCCTGCAGCCTCCAGAAGAGAGGAAGGAGAGGGTCCCTGAGAGTCCCCCACCCTCCTGCAAACCAGCCTTGAGGAGAGGCCAGGAGAGCGGCCAGGGGAGGAGTAGGTCTAGGCTCCATGGGCGAGGGGAGCTGAATGGGCTGCATCTCCCATCCTGGGCCCTTCACCCTGAGGGCCTTACTTCCCACTCCTGGTAAAGCCTCCTTGGAAGGGCGAGCAAAGGTGAGACCCCTGGAGACACGGCCCTCACTTTGAGCACCCTCCACCAGGCCGCAATCGAGCTGTTTGGCTGTCGCCGTTGAGCTTAATAAAGAACCTCTTTTATGGGATGGAGCTAACAGGCTGTTGTTAATGGCTGAGACTTTTTTTTTTTTTTTTTTTTTGAAAAACATTCCTGCAGCATTCCCTGGAGTGAGACTCGGGACAATATTAAATCCAATGAATCACCCAGCCTTCAGGAGGGCAGGGCGGCAGCCGCGCAGCCGCCTGGAGTGATGGCTCAGCCGGGTGTCCCCGGGGGCTGCGGCGCCTGCCTCTCGTTAGTGAGGGGAGCCTCCTGTGCCAAATCGCCTTGCCTCTCTATCTCATTTTTGGGGGGTCATGTAATTCTTTCTGGCAGTTCGGGAAGAAGCCGGCTGGACACCATTGTCAGCTTATTATGCAAAGCGTTCGAACAAACTATTGCCAAGCTATTGTCATGGTTGACACTTGACTTTTTATTTCTTTTTTTTTTTTTTAGGATCTGGGGTTTATTTTTTAAAGTTTATTATTCATTCATGAGGGACACAGGGAGAGAGGCAGAGACACAGGTAGAGGGAGAAACAGGCTCCATGCAGGGAGCCCGATGTGGGACTTGATCCCGAGACCCCAGGATCATGCCCTGAGCCAAAGGCAGACGCTCACCCATGGAGTCACCCCAGCATCCCAACACCTGACTTTTTGATTTGATGATTACCCTCCTGATTGTACCTTGCTTCCATGTCAGGCTCGACCAACACAATCAGAACTGAGCAGCTGGGGAGGGAGAGGTACACGGACGGGCCTGCACAAGTTTGCTGTGGGTGAGTGGTGCTTGCCGGGCCCGACCACACCCCACCACCCTTCATCTCCAGGGACCTTCCGCTCTGTGCCTCGCCACCCACTGGTCTGCTTCTGTGAAGGCCCCGAAGGCCACTCTCCCAAAAGTGGGCCTGAGTCCTGGGCTGGCTGAGGGGCCTGCTGCTCCAGATCTTTTCTGGAGGATTTTGATTCCATTCACCTCCATTGGGATGGCCCCTCGCTCATAAGACTTAATATGATTGTACTCATAGGATTTAGTTAGTTCGTCCGACCCATGATAAGGACCCAGGGAGAAGGAATCAAAGTATTAAGGTCCTGGAGCTGCTCCCAGGGTGCTCCGCAGGCTGGCAGCCAGGAGCACTGCCTGGGACTTGTTAGCCCCACCTGGGGATCAGAACCCCCCTTAACTAGGTGACTCCTTTGCACGTTCAAGTCTGAGTAGCGCTACCTTTGGGGACATGTCCAGGATCGGCCGGGGAATCGAACACCCCTGCCCCTGATTCACGGTGTGCCACCAAAGCAGGGGGCTTTCCTGCTCCCCCAGATGCACAGGCTCTCCACAGAGGCACACAGCCCACAGAAACTGTTTCTCAAATGCCCAGTTGTCCAAACACTTTTCCAGCTGTGACTCATCTGCATGCAAGCCTTCCAGCCATGAGTCATCATTTATTCTTCACGAGGCGTCGTCGAAGCCTGCTGATGCCACGTGCGGGGCTGACGGGGCTGATTCATTGACGATGCAGAGATTAACCCCACTCCTCCCGATGTGAGTGGCACAGGAGCGGTTTCCACAGAGCCCTGTGTCGACAGCACTGAGCCTTCCTGCTGCACGGTGCCCTAGGACGGGCGCAGGCACGGGGAGATCCAGCCTCCACAGGTGCCCCGGGAGTGACCAGACCTGGCCACCAGATCTAATCTCCCTTCTCTGCCAGCAAAGGAGCCTGCCACATCTGGGTGTGGTGTCCTGGCCACCTCTCTGTGCGTAAGGAGGAGGACATTACAGGGACAAGTGAACTGAAGAAGTGGCTCCCAAGAGTTTAATTTTTTTAAAACAAGGATACCGAGGGGCACCCGGATGGCTCTGCTGGTTAAGGCCTGGATGCTTGGTTTCGGCTCAGGTCATGATCTCAGGGTGGGGCCCAGCACTCAGCAAGGAGTCTGCTTGAGATTTTCTCTCCCCCCTCCCACTTGCAGGCGCATGCTCTGTCTCTGTCTCTCTGTCTCTGTCTCTCTCTTTCTCTCAAATAAACAGGTAAATCTTTAAAATGAATGGTGCTGAGTGCCTGTCCCTGAGCTAGCAGTTCACCTCTGTGATCATGGACAATGGTCTCACGGTTGTGCTGGATGTGAGACAGCAGCAGGTGACCGTGACCCCAGGGGATGAAAGACAAAACAAACTGCTTCATCAGTAATGAGAACTTTGTGTGTGTTTAATTAGAATCGTCATTATAATCTTTTTTTAAATCCAAGGTTCGGGCTTGCGGGCTGCGGAATAGGCAGGCACGCTCCCGTCCCTCCGCCTTGACCTAGAGCCCTGCAGGCGGCTCGCGGGGGCCCAGGGGCACCTGCCCCGGCGTCGGGACCCTGCTCACCCCGGTGGCTCTTCGGGTTCGCAGCCAGCACGACCACGCCGGACAAGCCACCCGGGCGGCCGAGGGGGGCTGGCCACAGACTTTGTTGAACTGCCTTAACTTTGAGTGTCCTTGCCTCTGTCAGGAGGTGTCACAACCTTAGACGCAGCTCGTGTGGGTGTTAATTATTTCCTTTTCGTTTCCAGCTGGCGCAGAGCGTTAGCACCTTAAGTGGCTCAATTTGATCCCTGCTCTCGGGAACAAGGTAATTAAGTCAGCTGCGACTTAAGGAGCCGCCCCGCCTCGACTTGTCGCCCGTCTTCAGACAGGGCTCCATCCTAAATCATTTGATAATGTAAGAGGCTCGGTGCAGTTCTCTACTTGACGGAGGGTGAGTTCATTAGGTCACAAATCAGTAATTGATTCTCAGTGTGTCTCTGCTGGTTTTATTACAGTAATGAGGACTATCTTTTTTTCTCATCTCCTCTAATATGTTACCCAAACCATCAGCTTCTCAGTTTGGTGTCAGGATGACTTTGACAGGTTGTTAGCAACTATATGAAGTACAGAACATCACAGAAATGTCTCAAACTGTGTTGCTGTGTACTGCGCGGAGCCTTAGGTGGTCCCGAAATCAGCAAAGCGCTTGCAAGGAAAGAAGTTACAGCAGCGATTGAAAACATGACTACGGGCTTGATGTCCTAATGAAGCTCTTTGCACCATCAGATACGTTTCACTCACAGGGCAGATTTCGCCGGGCCGGGTGGCCTCTGCCACTCTCCTCCAGAATGTTCCCAAGCAGAAACACGAGGAGTGAAGCTCAAGAGCAGAGCAGACACTCTTGCTGCGAAAGTTACAGGCTCCTCTTTCTCTCCTTGCGGCTCTTTGTAAAAAGTGAGCCACTATTTTTGCTAATGTCTATACAGTCGGATGTCGTTGTGTTGTAGAAAGGGAAAATCCACTGTGTGACATTCACTGGGAGAGAAAGATGGGTGTTATTTATGGTAATTCTCTCGCCGGCCTAGTGACTTCTGACAGGAGTTACACAGACAAAAGGGAGGAAAAAGACATTTTCTTTTTGTGTGTGATTTAATCAAAATGTTTGAAGAAAATTGAATATTTATTTTTTTATCCAATGCACGTGTTTTTGAATTTGCACTTTCCAAGGGCACCTGGGTGGCTCAGCAGTTGAGCGTCTGCCTTCAGCTCAGGGCGTGATCCCGGAGTCCTGGCATCGAGTCCCACGTCAGGCTCCCTGCATGGAGCCTGCTTCTCCTTCTGCCTATGTTTCTGCCTCTCTCTCTGTGTCTCCCATGAATAAATAAATAAAATATTTTTAAAAAGCTTTCTAGATTTTTCTGTTTTGTTTTTTATTTTTGTTTATTTGTTTATTTTTGAGGTGTTGGATTTTGCTCACAAGAGTTAGCACTGTTTGATGATAGCAGGAATTTCAAGTTCAGGATAGCAAGGAGTCTTGGAATCATTCTCTGACAAGGCCAGACCCTGAGACCAAAGGCCACAGAAATAGTGATGTCTAATGGACTGTTTCTTACAGCCTTTCCCTGTCCTGTAGGAGGAACTACAACTCAAAGTCAATATTTATGAACCATCACAAAGAACCAACACCAGAACAATAGACCAGGCAACGCTCCTTTAAAATCAGAACTCATGAGACCACTGGGTAGGGAACAAACAACCCAGGGGTGTGGCTGTTCAGCCTCAAGGGTGATTTTTGTTACACAGCAAAACATCTTGCTGATTAAGTCACCAATGATGATCCTGGGGAGTTGACACCACGTGATGCATCCCAATTTAAGATTCACAAGCAGGGAAGACACACATTTCTCACTCCATGCTTGACATAGAGGAACTGAGGCCTGGTGCCCGGCTTTGCCTCACCGATGTCAAAGGTGACATTGTGAACTGGCTCCAACCTGTGGAAGCCACTTCTGGAACTGTCCATTTATCCCGTGTTTGCAGCTTGAGATCATGAAAAGCTTTTATCAACACTAAAAATAATATTTAGCAAGGCTCATCGATCCTTCTTTAAATAAAGCACCTATTTTAGGTGAGGTTAGCAATTTTATTCATAGGATTAATTTCATCCCACAAACTGCTGTGCAATGTCTGACAAAAGATCTTTTTATAAATTCAACTCTGGAAAATAAGTCATAATCCCATCTGCTCCCTTCATTTCTCTCCACTCTGTAGAAGAAATTCAACAATACAAGGTCTCCTGCAGACTGAGACAGGTGAAACTGATATTAATAAATCACCAGCAAATATATAGATGAAGGTGACAGTGGCTATAAGAAATCGAATCATTACACTTGTCCCGCTGCTCACAGCTGAGTGACTGGTTTTTGGCATAGAGCTCAGACACCAGAGCATCTGAGTTTCCCAATGACCCTGGTCCCCAAGGCCTTCTGAGGTTCCAGTTTCAACACTGCTCTGTCTCTCTCACCTCCGACGCGGGAAGCCCAAATCCCCCAAGAGAGGGAAGTACATCTGAAAACAAACAGTGCTTAGAAGGCTTCTCGGTGTCCTTATTCTGAGTCCCTGCAATAGCTGAGTGCAGGCAACTCCGCTATAAAAAGGAAGGAAGGGAGAGAAAGCACTTGCAAATTAAAAGTAAGCCCTTAAATAAAATAGCAAATTACTATGTAAAACCTAAGTCGAGCAAGATTTCTATTTGCCAGCCTTCAACTGGGTTTTGAAGGAAAGGGAATCCCCGCAGCACATACTAAGAATATTTTGCCGCCTGCTGCTTTTTCTGGCAGGATCTGCTTGGTTTGTGGGAAGACTGCTGGTCTGATATTGGACTCTGCTGGGAATCGGGTGGCAATGTTGGTGTGGTGACCGTCATGTGAGAGGGCACCAGGGTTTAGAAGCAACCTTGCACCCGGACATACGGGCCCTCACGCTGCTCTCACATTCGATGCCAACAGACCGTCCTGGCTCCCGTGGGCCACAAAGCTGGTTCCCCAGTGACAGTGACACAGAGATGCCCGTGGCCCCCAAAGGCTACACTCTGAAGGTGTGGTCTCAGGAACCCCTGGAAATGTCTCACCCAACACACTTGGCAGATTCCTGGTTGATACCTGTTCCCAGATCAGAAATAGGTTTTTTTTTTTTTTTTGGTCCCTCTTTTTTTTTTTTTTTTTTTTTTTTGCTGTGCTTTCTACCCAGAATGTCCTCTTGCTTCTACTTTTATTCAAATCCCCACCGTTTTTCAAATCCAGGGCAGTCTAACTGTCTTAGTTGGCTAGGGCCGCTCTAACCAAACACCACAGACTGGGACGCTTACACAACAGACATTTCTCACAGTTCTGGCGGCTGGAAGCCCAAAATCGAAGTGCTGGCAGATTCGGTTCCTGGTGAGATCCAATTCTTGGCTTGTAGACCACTACCTTCTAGCTGTGTCCTCACATGGCAGAGGGAGGTGGGGGGCGGGGAGAGGAGCTGGAGTGGGGTGGGAAGACAGATGGGGGGTAGAGAGGGAGCGAGCTCTGGTCTATGTCCCCTGTAATAGGGGCACTAACCTCATCGTGGTGTCCACTTTAAGACTTCATCTAAATCCAGTCATTTCCCAAAGGCCCCATCTTCAGACACCATCACATCGGGGGCTAGGGTTTCAACATATGAATTTGGGAAGACACATACTCAGTCCATATCACTCACCAAATCCATAAACTTTCTGGTTCAGAGATAGCCTCTCCATTCTCTCCCTCCTGGGCCTCCTCCTGTCTGGACACCGGGGACATACTAGGACTGGTAACTGGTGATGCCTGGGCTCCAGTTGGCACTATTTGGCCACTCTGCCTAGTGATATGTCCCTCGGGCACCTTGCATCCAGGAAGTGTGAGATGGAACCAAGCAGACTTGTCTTTGAAATTCTCCCTCGACTCTCACCTTCGCCTCCAAAATCCCAGCCAGTGCGAGACACTTGTTTGTCCAAACTTCTCTCTTTGCTCCAAACCCAATCCATCCCCAGTTTGCCACTGCAAACTCAGAATACCTTCGACTCTGCTTTTATCTCTGCTGATGATCTCCTCTGAAACTATCCTTTCTCACCGATGCTTTCTGAGTTGTGTGTTAGTTAGAGAAGACACAGGGCTATCAGCCTGCCTCTGATCTTGCCCTTCCAATGACCCCGTGAGTTGCTCCCAAAACTTCTCATAGAGCAGGGATTCAGAGTAGGGATCCATTGTGACTCAGGTATTTAAAACCCTTCAATATCTCCCCAGTGCTCTCATAATGAGGCCAGACACTTAAGGCCATTTATGGTGTGGTGTGATGTGTTTACCCTTCTAAACTCATTCCTCAGCATCTCTTGCCTCCTTCCTCCTCCACTGCCCCACCCCTGCTTTGCGATCTACATTCCAGCCAGCTTGAACAGAGCACACTCCACAGTTTCTAGAATATGCCAGGCTCCCTCTGGTTTCAGGATCTTTGTATAAGGTCATTTCTTGATTTAGGATTCCTCCTTTTCCTTGGTCCTATCCTCCAACACTTGCATTACAGCATCCGCATTATGTAGAACGGGGACAGGTAAATTCTAAGCACTTAAAATACATTTAACGAATTAATGAAATTAATTCAACACATAGATATTCAAACAAGTGCTGTACTCTGCAGACTATTTCCTTTAGGAAAAAAAATATTTTGCAAAGAATCAAATTCCTGCCTGAAATCTGCTAAGGAGAGCTTCTTAGAGTCTCTCCTCTCCTTTCTCTTTCTCTCTCTCTCTCTCTCTCTCTCTCTCTCTCTCACACACACCACACACACACACACACACACACACACTCAATGAGATTATCTAGTATGGCTATCTGCATTTATTCCTGGATGGGTTCAAGGTTAGTACTGATTATAGAAATAAAATTTATTACCAAACAATGACAATTTTTTAGCAATGAGAAGATACACACAATGTGCCTCGGTCTCAAAAAGTATTTTCATCAATATTGAGTTATTTTTTTCTATTTATTGAATAAGCCTTTATTGGCTGGGCACTTGCTGTATGCCATGTGGGCTATGGTCTATGGTGGGGCCTCAGGTGGGGGGCCTTTTCTGACAACATGCTTTGATATGTCTGCTGTACCCTGGTGCTTCCCTTCAATCAGAGAAAAAAAGGAGATGAAGGGGGCCCTGGAGACAGAGGTCAAGAGAAGACAACCCAAGTCACCACTGAGGCTCGGGGGGCGGCAAACTTTTGGGGAACAGAAATGGGTGATGAGAATTTGTTGGGTTGCCTTACCAGTGGTGGGGATGGAGAACCTCTAGCTCACCGGCCTCATGTGCAACCGCTCAGCACTAAGACAGCCAAGTGCTCCTTGCTGTCATCCAGTTCCTGTTTTTGAAGGCAGTTAGAACAGGAAGATGAGGAGCCCGTGGCATTCGATGTATACAAATGTGGCATCTTAATGGTTTGAAATCCTAAGCCAACTTCCACGCATAATCACCAGTGTAATGATGACTCCACATTTCCATAACCATGTCCCTATTGATGGAAACGTGGTTGTTTGCAGATTTTAATGGAGATACGGCATTCCATTTTATGAATCTTTCATAATTCATTAAGCCATTCTCTTACTGATAGATATTTGGGGAGTGGGCAGTGTTCCCTATGACAAACAGTACTTGATCAGCATCCTTGTGCATGCCTCTTTATTTTTTTATTTTTTATTTTTTGATGGAATCATAAAAGTGAGATTCGCTGGTCAAAGGGCATGCAAATGTCATGTTTTACCAGATATGCTAAATTGACCCTTACCAGCTGGTTGTTCCTGCCAGAAATTAGGACAATGCCTATTTCATCCTATCCTTGGTAGCAGTAGGTCTGGCAATATATTTACAACTGTACAATCTGACTTCAGAAAAGGGTATTTTATTGTCACTTCCACATCCCTTAGTCAGAAATGTGTTTGAGCATCTTCTCGTAGACATTTACTGCTCATACTAATTCCCGCCTGCATGTACTCCTTGTCCCTTTGAGGGACTGGTCATTTCTCTTTGATCTGCTGGATTTACTTGAATATGAGATAGTAATACTTAGATGTCAACACTTCCCCTCCACGGTCTGTCACTTGTCTTTTAATTTTGTTCAGTCTGGTTTTCATTGGGGAAAAAGGTTATAGGTCATGTTATCCATTTGTTTCATTTTGTTTACTCGCATAGTGAGATCACACAAATATTCTCCTATCTTTTCTTTCAATGCTCCTTTGGTCCTTACTTTTTACATTTAGGCCTTTGATTTAACAAGAATATATTTTTGTTTGTAGTATAAAATAGAGGTGTTAATTTTTTTCCAAATGGGTAGTCAATTGTTTCCAGCCTAAGTATTTTTACAAAATTCTTTCTGCACTAATTGGAAGGGCCACCTTGATCATAGATTGCAGATGTAAATATCCTCAAATTGATTTTGGAGCTATCTTTTAGTCCCATGGGTGGATTTGTCTGGTTCGGGACCCGTGTATTTCTAGCATCCTTATTGGAGGTTGGGAGGCCTGTCAACCCAACCCCCTCTTGTTCCCCAGAAGGTAGAGCTCACTGCAGTGCTTTTGTTAAGAGAGACTTCAGATTCTCACATATTCTGGGGGAAATTATTATACTAATTAAGTGAAACTCCAGGTTACCAAATCACTCCTAATGGGGCAGAAAGGTCTCCCAGAATTTAAGTTCTCCTTCATGCACCTCATTTGCGTTTCCATGCAGACAGCATCCTCTTTGGAGAAGGGAAGAAGCCAGTCTTGGAATGGCTTCATTTACTGTTCTGGTTTCTGCTTCCAGAGAAGGGAGTGCCTGTTCCTGTTAAATCTTCAGATCTTACAGGGCAGTGGGAAACTTCACATTCCCGCAGCAGGAGAGCAGAAACTGGAGTGTGGGTGTAAATCTCAGGCTGCTGATTGTTGGAACCCACAAGCTCTACCTTGTAAATAATTCACTTCGGTGCAGGAAATCTGCATATGAGGATGAAATGTCATTTATAACTCATAGGATATCGGCTTGGCTGGGAACAACTTTCCCATCCCTCCAACTCATTAGGCGCTGCTAAGGAAGAGAGAACGCAGATGATGTAGAATAAACTCCCCACAGTAAGCCCATGACTGGTACAGACTAGTTAGCAATACTCTACCTGAAAAGAAAACTCGAGGATCTGCCCCATACTCATTCAGCTCTCCATGAACCTGGCACTCAGGGCTTAGCTTGGCTGTCCCTCCCTTTCCCTGGTGCCCCCCAGGCCCACCCTCCACCAAAATCCCTATGCAGACCAGGAGGAGGTCTGGCTGAGGTGTGTCCTGGGGAAGGGTGCATGCTCACTGTCTGCAGAGAGAGTATGTAATGTTCCAATTAAGAACTCAGCTCCCTGAAATTCTGGAATCTCACATTGATGACTTATGGAGAAACAAGAGGGTCTTGGTAATGAGATCTTTTTCTCTCTTTATTAAATATTGATTGAATATGGAAGAAATTCAATTTCCAATGGAGTTGAAATCTTATTTCTAGGGTGTTGGTAATAAGACTTTTATTTTTTCATTTGTTTGTTTGTTTCAAACATCTCCAGAGCCAAAGAAATAAGGGAGACTTGGCTCGGTTCTCGCTGCTGGTAGCTGAAATGTGGCTGCCCCTATGATAGAGTGTTGCTGTGGTGTTTGTTTGTTTGTCGTTGGTTTGTTTTTGAGTGAAGCTAGGTGCATTGCAAAACCCCAAAAGCCTGGCTGTGGGAGGAGGGAGAGGGAGGACTTTTTATCTGTGGAAGAAAAAATAAAATTGATGTTGCCTCCCCACTCCATAAGTTTGACACTAAACCTCTGAAAACATTTCCAGCTAACTGTGCACCTAGCTGATACTCAGAGACCTTAATTACACACGACAGTAATCACTCTAGAAATAAACTCAGAGAAGGGCTGAGGTTTCTTGGCCTTCTTCCCAAGAGACTTATTTACAAAAGGACCAGGAGGGACTCATTATGAAATGGTTTACCTATTAGAAGGTCCCATGTCACTGGCTCTGAGAGGCAATTAGAGCTCTGTGGGCCCTCGTGGAGGATGTGCTGGCTGCCTGGAGGAGAGCTCGGTAGAAGGAGGCCACTGCAGGCCCCATAGTCCATTCTGCTCATCCACATGGCCTCATGCTCCATTAGGAAGGATATTAACTTCTTCTGGCCCAATTCCCCTTTTACAAAATGATCCGGTAGCTCTGTATCCCTACTCTATTAGGCGGTTGTAAATTGCTTGATGAATGTTCTAGAATTGTTTTTTGAAATTGCTAAGATTATCCTTTACCCTCTTTCAAAAAGTGTGCAGATGCTACATTTATCCGCTTCTGATCTCCAGAGACCGCCTGTGTTCTCCTGACTCCCCCACAGCCACACTCCTATGGGAAAGGACTGCGAATGTGAAGAAACACCAATGTGGTGTTCATTTTCAAAACTCGCAAAAGGAAATAATTACGGTTGCTGTTTAAGTGTGGCTTTATAGCTTTGTTGTATAAGCAACTCTTGGTTCAAATACATAAGAAGTAGATATATTTAAAGTCATGCTTCAGAAGAAAAAAAAAGTAAAAATAGGTGAGGAAAAGGTAATGCACCTGAGATAGCAGGGACCTGTTCAGGGTTTTTTACGTGTCGGTGTCAAGAGGCAGGTTTACTGACAGTTCTATGGGATGAACTCCGTATGATGTTGAGGGCACAGCATCACATTGTTTCTCAGGTTTCTTATCCCTTTACAGTAGAGTCAGTCAAGGCCTAAGTGAGTTATCAAAGAGAGCTGTGATCCATCTGGCTCTCATGCTCCCACAGGATTTCAGCATATAGATCACTGACTGAATTTTTTAGTTTTCAAAAATATTTTTGCCAATGTTCTGGGAAAAGTGTCCCCAATCCTACCACGTGTCATCAGTTTGGCAGAAGTAACAACTCACATATAAGAAGCTTTGTGAATTTTATCCCAAACTTAGGTGTCCTAAGAAACCACATTGACCAACAATTGGTTGGAAGATTGGTAACGAGAGCATTCTACTGGTGGCAGTTGACCTGGTTGGGGAAATGGCCAACTTTGGAGCTGCAGGAGCCCAGAGCAAAGTTTCATTTAGTGGAAAGAGAAAAAGAAACAAACAGCAAGTGTAGGATATGGCTTCAGAAGCAGCTTTCCCTAACTATTCTCTTTCTCTGGCTGAGGAATTTTTTATACATTTTCGAGAAGTGGGAAAATTAAAGAAAATGATTTTTTTAATAATAACTTTATTTTGTATTGGTGTTCAATTTGCCAACATACAGAATAACACCCAGTGCTCATCCCGTCGAGTGCCGCCCTCAGTGCCCGTCACCCATTCACCCCCACCCCCCGCCCTCCTCCCCTTTACCACCCCTAGTTCGTTTCCCAGAGTTAGGAGTCTTTATGTTCTGTCTCCCTTTCTGATATTTCCTACCCATTTCTTCTCCCTTCCCTTCGATTCCCTTTCACTATTACTTATATTCCCCAAATGAATGAGAACATATGTTTGTCCTTCTCCGATTGACTTACTTCACTCAGCATCATACCCTCCAGTTCCATCCACGTCGAAGCAAATGGTGGGTATTTATCATTTCTAATGGCTGAGGAATATTCCATTGGATACATAAACTACATCTTCTTTATCCATTCATCTTTCGATGGACACCGAGGCTCCTTCCACAGTTTGGCTATTGTGGACATTGCTATAAAGAACTTATTAGACTCAACACCAAAGAAACAAACAATCCAATCATGAAATGGGCAAAAGACATGAACAGAAATCTCACAGAGGAAGACATAGACATGGCCAAGACACACATGAGAAAATGCTCTGCATCACTTGCCATCAGGGAAATACAATTCAAAACCACAATGAGATACCACCTCACACCAGTGAGAATGGGGAAAATTAAAAAGGCAGGAAACCACAAATGTTGGAGAGGATGCGGAGAAAAGGGAACCCTCTTACACTGTTGGTGGGAATGTGAAATGGTGCAGCCACTCTGGAAAACTGTGTGGAGGTTCCTCAAAGAGTTAAAAATAGACCTGCCCTTCGACCCAGCAATTACACTGTTAGGGATTTACCCCAAAGATACAGATGCAATGAAACGCCGGGACACCGGCACCCCGATGTTTATAGCAGAAAATGATTTTCTTAAAAGGAACTGATGAATGAGAAAATAGTTAATATGGGGTTTTATTCTTCATGTGGCTGATGGCTCTCACTGGTAGCAGGTTATGTGCACAGGGAGGGATATCACTTCCTCGGTGTTATTAGGGGCACCAAGATATGGAAAGGAGGACTCACTATTACCTGCTATTAACTAGATGAAGCTGATGTATCTTATCAGTCATTTGAGAGAGGCCCCCACTCCCGTGTCCACCTGCACAGGGAGGTGGGACTAGGGCATCATGACTAATTTACTGTCTAGCTTCTCCTGAGTGGGAAGCACTTATCCTTAGGGCCAGAATGACTGCAGCTGGGGGCAACTGCATGGTATGTCCTCAGCCATCTCGTCTCAGGGATGGACCTACCTGGGCTGCCTTTCTTTTTCTTCTTTTTTTATTTATTAATTTTTTAAATTGGAGTTCGATTTGCCAACATATAGCATAACACCCAGTGCTCATCCCATTTTCATTTTAATAGTCCACCTGTTGCTAATTGGCCTCCAGCCTTGAGACAGTCAAGTGTTTACCAAAAGGAAAACGATGGAATTTCTTAACACAGCTGACATTTTTATTATAGTTATGAGAAGGCGGGACTGGTGACTTAATTATTGTTGAAATATATGTCATCGAGTCCATCTAGAGACATTTAGACTCATTGTGGACCCAATTACTATCTGGAGACACAAGATACTAAACATCCGGTAAGGAACACCTTCCAGAAACATAGTTTTTAACAAGGAATTAAATGTGAAGTTCTTTTTTTTAATATTTTATTTATTTATTCATGAAAGACACAGAGAGAGAGAGAGAAGCAGAGACACAGGCAGAGGGAGAAGCAAGCTCCATGCAGGGAGCCTGACATGGGATTTAGTCCTGGGTCTCCAGGATCAGGCCCTGAGCTGAAGGCAGCGCTAAACCACTGAGCCACCCGGGCTACCCCTGAATGTGAAGTTCTGATCAGAAAAATGGTTCTTGAACCAGTGAGCGCTGGTCAAAAGACAAAAAATTGGAAGCCCTGTTCTCCTGCTTGGAATGTTATAGGACAGAGTTCACACTAGTTTCACACCCAGGATTGGCTTTCGAGGCACTGTGATGACTGGTGTCTATGCTACATGACCTGTGAAGGGATGGGGTCTGTGCATACCCCAAACGTGTTCCCACTGGCTGCCAAGCTTCACCGTCCTCTGATTTATTATTAAGTGTTGTTTTACTTGCCAGCATTTTGTGCTTCAACAGCCCACCTGAGTGTGAATTAGTTTATCAACTGGCTTTCTTATGAAAAGACTGATGATGCTACCTGAAAAGGCTTAGCACAAGGGTAGGAAGCAGCTGATGAAAACAGAAGAAAGGCTCTGAAGATGAACTCCTTTGCCTCGGAAACTTTGCCCAGGCTCATCACTCAGCTGATTCAGTAGGTTCCTGATCTAAGCGAGTCTCTTTGTCCTCAGGGTGACCTCAGACTTGAAGAACGACGGGAGAAGTGAGGAGTGTGGGAAGGAAGGACACACACAGGCACGTGCCTCTGAGCCCCCAAATGAGGGGTGCTGCCTCCTTCAGCTCAGGGTCTTCGCCTCCTGTAGCTCCTGGCTGAGCTGGTGCATCTTGGCATGTGATGTGAGGTGCCACCTCGAGCCTGTCCCTGATTATGGACCCTTCCCCACCTTCTGCGGCCTGGACCCTAAACTAGTGAGCTTTAGGGGTCACGCATGCTCCGCCAGCTTCCACTCGCTCAGATGTTGGCTGATGAAGTTCGTGGTGTGACAGGGACTTCAGTTCCCTTCACCCTCATATGAGGACCAGCTACACTTAGTTTGGGACCCGAGCACTTTAGGTCTTTACCTTTATGATGTGACAAGGGAAAGGAATGGACGGCAAGACGGAGGAAGGAGAGGAGGCTGCCGGTGACCTTCAGATCTTTCCCTGCTCAGAATTTCTGCACGAAGCCCTTGTGCTGTAGGAGCATGGAGCAGACACCTGCTCTTTTCGCAGTGAACCAGACAGAGAGGGGACTTTGCAGAAATTTTGTCTTGGGACTTCAATCTTAATTGATAGCTCTCTGGCCATAAGCTTCCCTGCCAGAAACTATTTGTCATCCTCATCACCTCTGCCAATAGGTTGCCCATAGGGTGGTCTGTAGCCAGCACATAGGCTGTCCGTTGATGAATGTGGACAATAAAGGTAAAAATCTGTTGCAACTTTGACTCTGCCCTGTAATGAAGAAGAAACTGTCTTTCAGGATACAGCTTGAGCTCCTCCAAGTCGGTTGATCCTGTAGATGTGACAGCTGCCCCCGGATGGCATCTCGGTTGGGCTCTGCAGAGTTGGACGTGCAAGAGGGGCAGTCCAGAAGGCAGGGGCCCAGGAGGGCTCTGGGGTGGGGGTTGGCTGGCAGACATCTGTGTCATGAGCCAATCTTAAGGCCCAGACACTAAATGTGGTGACCCGTTCACCTCCATGGATGCTTCCTTTGTGTTTATTTCCCTCTGGCTACCCAGCCCTTCCTGCAGAGTCCTGTTCAAATGCCCCAGCTGCTCTCGGCTGCTCTCAGCTGTGGGTAGTCGGGAGCTGTGCGCACTTGCTAGTCTGTGCGGTGGCCGCAGCAGCGACCAGTGGGACAGCTTCCTGATCTGACTCTGAGGATATAAGAGCTGATGTCACAGCATCTGGTGCCCCATTCCTGTGGCGTTTTCCTCTTTGTTGCCAGCCTCAGAGGATCTGGGTATCATTTTATGAAAGTGATAGAATTTTCTTGTCTTAGTGTGTCTGGGTTACAGTAACAGAGCAACTTAGCCTGGGTGGCTTATAAACAATCCAACTTTATTTCTCATGGTTCAGGAAACTGTAAGTTTGAGATCAGGGTGCCAGTCTTATGGGGTTCTGGTCACAGCCTTCTTTGAAAAAGGTGACTTTGACTTCTCATGGTGTCACATGGTAGAAGGGTTGAGGGATCTCTTGGAGCCTCTTTTATAAGCCAGGAATACCATTCCTGAGGGGATCCCTTATGACTGAATGGTTTCCTGAAAGCCCCACCTCCAGATCCCATCATATCCATTGTTAGGATTTAACATAGGAATTTTAGGGGACACACACATTCAGACCATAGCACTTCCCAAACACATAGAGTTCTGAGGTTTATCAACCTGTTCTCTGACCCACTGATGCCATGTGAAAATGTCTCCAGAACACAAGCTTTGGGTGTGATGGCAATGCTCTTGTGAACTTCTTCCTGAATAAAAATAAATATTGCAATATATACTTTAATGAAAACGAATAATCTAGTATTCTTCTTTGGCTCTAGGCAGTGCATAAACATTTTCCCGCATCAGACTTCTGAGTGTTCTCCTTAGCCTAATGAAACACTCCATAGGAGTCCAACATTTTGTTCACTGAATTTCAAATGTAGGCTTTCTGGGTTGTTCATTTAACTTAAACTGAGAGAGGTTCTAATGGAAGAAGAAACACACAGAGTTGTGAGGCGCTAGGCTGAATGAGCGAGATTGCTTTAGACCCATCATCTTAGGAGAAAGCCTGAGTGCCAAGACTCAGGGAGGGAATGGTAACCATTAGATGCACATGGTGGCCTCTTGGAGTTCTTGTAAAACCTCATGTAAATTTTCACGTGGATTTCATAGAAAATGGGATCTAATGTGTACCCAAAATGCTTGCTACATCATCTCCATAATAAATACATATACATAAATATACATTTCTTCAAGGCACCTGCCAAAGACACATTCACACACAGTCTTGGCCTGTAGAAGCTTATGATGAACATAGAATAGCATCAGCTGCTGAGAAAAAGTGCCCAGGAAAGTGCTTACTATGCTAGACATGCAGCAGGTGCCTAAGAAAGTATTTGTTATTAAATGAACAGTGAATATGTATATTAAATAAAAATCAAAAGCTCAATAGCTCAGGGGTGTGGTTTGGCACAAAAACAAGCAACATGGTCTTGCCCTCATCAGGTTTTCTCATCTACTTGGAAGACAAGTCTCATCAACCAGAAAAGAATGAACCATGGTAAGCAGAGTCACATTGATGCTACAGACAAGCAAAGAGCAAGGACAGATGGCAGATGGTGTCCTGAGAAAGAGAAAGAGTGCTGTAGATCCTAAGTTGTGACCGCTGATAGAAGCACATATATGCAGGATAATATCTAGGATTGTCAATCTTTCCTTTCCAGAGTTGGTGACTCAGAGAAAAGAAAAAACTATCTAAAAATTAATCCTTAATTTCCCATAGATGCTCAAAACTTGAACTGCTGAAAGATGACGGTAGTTGTGTTGGTAGAAGGGACTAGACCCAATTCAGTGAAACACATGGTCCCATCTGTGACAGTTGGGATCGGTGTTGAAAAAGGATGAAGTTGCTCTCTGCCAAGTAGGTTTAGAGGGAGGAAAGACTAAATCATGTTTTCTTGAAGATCATAGGCAAATCAGGTCACTAATACAAAAACACGGTAATTCTTTTTTTGTGGAGAAGACAACAGGAAGTTAAAAGTCATGACCAATAGAATGGCTAAAATTAATAAGTCAGAAAATGACAGATGTTGGCAAGGATGTGGAGAAAGGGGAATCCTCTTAAACTTGGTAGGAATACAAGCTAGTACAGCCACTTGTAGGTTTCTCAAAAAGATGAAAATAGAACTACCCTATGACCCACCACCGCACTTCTAGGAATTTACCCCAAAGATACAAATGTAGTGACCCGAACCCCAATGTTTATAGCAGCCATGTCCACAATAACCAAACTATGGAAAGAGCCCAGACGTCCACTGACAGATGAATGGATAAATAAGATGTGGTCTATATATACAATAGAATAGTACTCAGTCATTAAAGAAATGAAATCTTGCCATTTGCAATGACGTGGATGGAATAGAGGGTATTATGCTGACTGAAATAAGTCAATGAGAGAAAAACAATTATCATATGATCGTCACTCATCTGTGGAATTTAAGAAAACAGAGGATCATAAGGGAAGGGAGGGAAAAATAAAACCAGATACAATCAGTGAGGGAGACAAACCATAAGAGATTCTTGACTCCGGGGAACAAACTGATGGTCACTGGAGGGGGATGGGGTAACTGGGTGACAGGCATTAAGTAGGGCATGTGATGGGATGAGTGCTGGGTGTTATGTACAACTAATGAATCACTGACCTCTACCTCTGAAACTAATAATACACTATATGTTAATTAATCAAGTTTAAATTAAAAAATAGTGTACAGATAAAGTAAAAAAAAAATAGCCTTAAGCAGCAAGATCAAATATTATCTGCTCTTAAATGAGTTTGCTCCTGTGTCCCTTCATGGGTGACCATTAGTACTGTTTGTTCCTTCAAACTGCAGTTCATTTGACTTATTTTGCTGGAATTCTTTTGGGGATGGTAGAACTATAAAGTGAGAGTAGCTTTAAAAAAAATCATGACTAAGAGCCAAAAAAAAAAAAAAAGATATAATTTTCCAGTTTTCCAAAGAGCTTGGAGTTTTTGCCAAGACATGTCTGGGATCTGGTATTGCTTTTCTGCCTCTTTGTATACGTCTGCAGTCCTGGGAAAGAATGTGATGACCCAGAGTGAAGGTGAAGGTGATAGAATTCCACCCCTGAGCAGCTCACCTAACCTTGGACAGCTCACCTAACCTCTCTGGGCCTGAGTTTTCATTCCTACAGTTTGGGCAGGATTGCCAGGAGGCCGAAGTGACATGACAAGATGTGACTTTGCACGGTGAGATAATAAACAGCATTCACTGGGAAAAGATGGGTGTTTCTTAAAGAATCCTTGAGCACGGTTCTCTGTGGATTAACAATGGGAAAAGGGGTTTTCATTCCAGAGAGCTTTGTGAATCAAATGGAGCGCAAGACCAGAACAAAGGTGACCAGAAATTTCAGAAAGTTCATTCCAAACAACTAGAAATTGTACTGAGATGTTTGCCCGATGATGTTTAGCACATCTCCCAAAAATTCTTTTTGAAAACTTAGGCCACATGGTGTGTTAAGCCAGGCCTGTCCCGTTCCGATGTGAAGTCCACTGCTGAGGCCAGGCCCAGGGTCAGATGAGGGCACACAAGGTTTGCTGGGTGATGGTCTCCAGCATTTTCCAGCTTTCTAGCCTCCCTTCCCCTCCTCCTTCTCTGCTGGCGTTCCTGGGTTGGATGTCTGTGGTCCTCACACTGTCAGAGTCCTGAGATCTCTGCTGAAGCCTCTGTGACTGGACCAGGCTGGATGAGTTAGGAGAAATTCCTTCACACACGGCGAAGCGAACGTTAAAAAGACCACTCCTCCAGCGCTGGTTGTGCTTAGGAGAGCACCATAACCATATGTAGGTGTTTAAAAATGCCACTTGGTGATTTTTATTATGTCGTGCTACAATCTTCCTATGTCAGTTGGGCTCCTCCCATGCCTATTAGGAGGCATGAGAATGAAAGATCCCACAATTTATGAGCCGAGTAGCAATGGAGGATTAATAATCAGGGGCATTTCGTTAAAGCCTTAGTTAGATTAACCCCTGTTTTGTCCCTGGGTATGCTCTATGGAGAGGATTCATTCTTTTGAAGGAGGTCCAGGTTTTTCTGTTAACCTGCTTGATTGGAGAATATTGCTGCCATATTTAAGGATTAGTGACACCACAAAGGCTTTCGCTTTCCAACTTCCTCTTCTCATTTTTTTAATTCCTTAAAAATAAAGAATAGGGGCATGTGGGCGGCTCAGTGGTTGAGTGTCTGCCTTTGGCTCAGGGCGTGATCCCAGGGTCCTGAGATCGAGTCCCTCATCGGGCTCCCCACAGGGAGCCTGCTTCTCCCTCTGCCTGTGTCTCTGACTTCTCTGTGTCTCTCATGAATAAATAAATAAAATCTTATAAAAATAAAATAAAGAATACACCAGGGGCGCCTGGATGGCTCAGTCAGTGAAGCGTCTGCCTTTGGTTCAGGTCATGATTTCAGGGTCCTGGGATCGAGCTCCACATCATGCTCCCTGTTCAACGAGGAGTCTGCTTCTCCCTCTCCCTCTGCCCTTCCCTCCCACTCATGCTCACTCTCAAATAAATAAATGAAATCTTAAAGAACATAAAAAAGAAACCTGGTTTTCTCTCTTTTGTGAAAGAAAAGTTTTTCTCTATACTGCCACAGCAGAGGAGACTTTCCAAGCATGGGGGGATTAGGTCAGTTTGGTGTTGTGAGAGAGCCTGCCGTCACCCTCATCCTCCACCGACAGGTCTGCAACGTCCCAGGCAATCCAGAGAAATGGAAACCACCAGCCTGATGTTTCTGAAGGGACGATGGCACGGTCCTCCGAAAGGTAGATCATTGGTTGATGGAGATGATTCATAGACTCTATGGGTGTGTGCATGTCAGAGACCAGTGGTGGTCTTTTAAGGACTGAGCTAAGGAGAGCAGGAGGGTTAGTAGGACAGCTGAGCTGATCCCACCTGGCTAGACGGGGTCTGCTGTGCACACTTTCACTCTGTGTCACTCACTGTTTTCAGGTACGTTTACTCATGACTCCCTGCTCTCGATTTTCTTTATAGATTCTCACTGCACTTTGGTTGCCTGGTCTTCCTCCTGTCATCCTGCCAGACTCTGTTTTCTGAGTTTACAGATGCCATTCCAGCCATGAGCCCAAGTCCCTGTGGAGGTCCTGCACACACACAGAGATGTGTTCACTGCTGGGGAGGCCTTGGCCCCCAGTTCTTCAGCAGCAGCGTGGTCTTCCAGAACCTCGCCCACCACATCAGTGTCCTGCACTCCAACAAATCTCCTTTGCCTGACATCTCCCTCTAGACCATGACCATGGTTATGGGCCACACTTGGTTATTTTAGGTTTGTGTTTCCTTCTCTCACTCCTGAGCACCCCAATGAAGGTAGCCCCTGGAGGTGTCTCTCGCTGCCTACTTCCCCCTGCTTGTTCGCTCACTTCCATCTGACACACGTGGGTTTCCCTGCAGACCACATGCAAAGCTCTTCCTGGTGAGCCATGGAGCCACTGACCCTCACACCCCACCACCTAGGACGTGCCATTTCCATATTCACCTCCACCTCTACCTTTCTGTGGTTTCTGAGTTTCTGTTGATGGCACCTCCAGTGTTCCGGCCAGCTGATTGTTGTTCCTCACCCTTCTTCCTCCCCTCTACTCCCGCTGTTCTAACTTCACAGTGTTCTCTGCATCCTTCCTTATCTGCACTTGCAATTCCACTGTTCTGTCCCACCTGAGACCCTCAATACTGCCTGAAGGATACATGATTGCAATGCCTGCTCAAAAGTCTCTCCATCAAACCAACTACTTCTCCAGCATTACTTGATTCTTGCTTCTAAATCATGTTGTATTTATGCTCAGACAGCCCTCAGACCTTCCAGGGCTGCTCACTGGTTACAAAGCTAAGCCTAAATACCTTAAGTTAAGGGCCGTGCCTTAAATATCTGGTCCAGATCTACTTTGCAGTGATGTCAAACTTCACTCACCGTCATATAACCTCCCTCTGGTCCCTGGGTGCTTCTAGGGTTTCTCCCATTGTGTTATTTGCTTACATGAGTATTTCTGCCTGTAACAACAAACTCTTCTACCTGAATCCCAGCTCAAACACAATTTCCTCCAAGAAGCCTTTCTTGGTCTCCAGAAATACTCTTTCTTTGGGCTTCCCAAGCCCACTGCTGAGCTGTACCTCCTGGAGACATTTGCCAAGGTGTCTAAATGCCCTGAAGCTATTGTTGTTCTTAGATGCCTTGTTTTCTTCTCAACCCAAACACCACGGCATCCAGGACTTTTTCTTCATAATGCATGTATCCCTCTCTTTCTGTATGAACTTCCTTCTCTATGGTGAGCCCTGAAAAATTGTTTGTTTCATTCTCTTGGAAGTAAGAACAGAAGCCTGTCTAGGGACTGCCTAGCTTCCCTAAGGGGCATTTTATGCATCCATGACTCTGTGAAAATCCTTGTAAGAATTTTCTCATTTAGGTGAGATTCCAGTCTATGGATTAGAAATAGAGGGGGTAGCATGAAAGATCTGCAAAACGTGAGTCTTCTTTGGGTATAATTTTTTGAGCAATTAAAAAAAATTCCATGTCCCTTTCTTTTGATGCTTTCAAACCTTGAACTGGGGTAAACCTTCGGCCCTTTCTTTAAGGAGAAGAAACACCTAAACTTAAGAATTTGTGGTGGCTAAAATGCTTCTAATATGTAAGCTAACAGAATTAGTTCAAGGGCAATTATAAAAACCTTAAATATCCAGTAGTTAAGTATAATTTGCATAATCCCAGAAAGGAATATGTTTGAGCTTTCAGGGGAAAAAAACGTAAAAACATCAGCATTTACTTATTTATTTTTAAACATTTTATTTATTTATTCATGAGACACACATACACACACAGACAGAGAGAGAGAGAGGCAAAGACACAGGCAGAGGGAGAAGCAGGCTCCATGCAGGGAGCCTGATGTGGGACTCGATCCCGGGACTCCAGGTTCACACCTTAGGCCAAAGGCAAGGGATTAAACCACTGAGCCATCCAGGGATCCCCAAAAGATCAGCATTTATTGTTTCACTTTTTGATTGCTTCTGAAAAATTGTATGGTATTGCTTTGTATGAATAGGTCTCCATGAGTAAATTATGATCAAAATTCAAAGCCATCATAAATTAAATGTGTTTTTTTTCCTGCTTTGGTATACAAGACTTTCCATTAAGCTAGCTCCATATAATATACCTTGGATGTGTTCAAGAAAGCCCTGTAAATTATAGTAAGTATTTAAAATGGTAAGTAGACATTGGAAAAGGCCACATTAGGATTAATGAATGAAAGGGTTGATACTGAAAATGCACTTGTAAATAAATAACATGAAAAGTAAAGATGACACATTGTTAGGTTAGAGTTACAAGTAGGGATGACTATAAATTGTAGGGTGGCAAAGAGTGTTCATGGAACTTCAGTTTCTGTGGAGAAGCATGTCTCATTTCTTTCTAGCAACAACTTCTCAGCTTCTTCTGGTCTGTATTCGACCCTGAGGTTTTCCTGTAACTTGTTTTCAGATTTGGGAAGCACCCGAGATTTCTCTCTCCCTTCCCACCAGAATTTGGTGGATTACTCACTCACTAGTTGAAGACAAGTAGGAGTGGAGTTGGCTTTGTGTAGGAAATTGCATTCTCTCAGCACCAGGAGCTAAATGGGCTAGGGAAGGAAGCAGACTCAGGATGCATGCATGCTACTGCTGACAAAAATGGAAACACCAAGTACACTCAGGTGGGGTATGTTTTAAATATACATGCTTGTTTTCCTCAAGGAAGGTTTGGGACAATCAACAGCACTTTGAGGAGAGAGTGAAATAGGACAATGTGTACTTGGAATGGTATTTTTAAGAATTTGTGTGGCTTTCTCCATTTGAGTTATTTCACTCAGCATAATACCCTCTAGTTCCATCCACGTCGAAGCAAATGGTGGGTATTTGTCGTTTCTAATGGCTGAGGAATATTCCATTGTATACATAGACCACATCTTCTTTATCCATTCATCTTTCGATGGACACAGAGGCTCCTTCCACAGTTTGGCTATTGTGGACATTGCTGCTAGAAACATCGGGGTGCAGGTGTCCGGCGTTTCACTGCATCTGTATCTTTGGGGTAAATCCCCAGCAGTGCAATTGCTGGGTCCTAGGGCAGGTCTATTTTTAACTCTTTGAGGAACCTCCACACAGTTTTCCAGAGTGGCTGCACCAGTTCACATTCCCACCAACAGTGCAGGAGGGTTCCCTTTTCTCCGCATCCTCTCCAACATTTGTGGTTTCCTGCCTTGTTAATTTTCTCCATCCTCACTGGTGTGAGGTGGGATCTCATTGTGGTTTTGATTTGTATTTCCCTGATGGCAAGTGATGCAGAGCATTTTCTCATGTGCTTGTTGGCCATGTCTATGTCTTCCTCTGTGAGATTTCTGTTCATGTCTTTTGCCCATTTCATGATTGGATTGTTTGTTTCTTTGGTGTTGAGTTTAATAAGTTCCTTATAGATCTTGGAAACTAGCCCTTTATCTGATATGTCATTTGCAAATATCTTCTCCAATTCTGTAGGTTGTCTCTTAGTTTTGTTGACTGTATCCTTTGCTGTGCAAAAGCTTCTTATCTTGATGAAGTCCCAATAGTTCATTTTGGCTTTTGTTTCTCTTGCCTTCGTGGATGTATCTGCAAGAAGTTACTGTGGCCGAGTTCAAAAAGGGTGTTGCCTGTGTTCTCCTCTAGGATTTTGATGGAATCTTGTCTCACATTTAAATCTTTCATCCATTTTGAGTTTATCTTTGTGTATGGTGCAAGAGAGTGGTCTTGTTTCATTCCTCTGCATGTGGATGTACAATTTTCCCAGCACCATTTATTGAAGAGACTGTCTTTTTTTCCAGTGGATAGTCTTTCCTCCTTTGTTGAATATTAGTTCACCATAAAATTGAAGGTCCACTTATGGATTCTTTATTCTGTCCCATTGATCTATGTGTCTGTTTTTGTGCCAGTACCACACTGTTCACTCATTTGGGGAATATAAAAAATAGTGAAAGGGAATAAAGGGGAAAGGAGAAAAAATAAGTGGGAAATATCAGAAAGGGAGACAGAACATGAAAGACTTCTAACTCTGGGAAACGAATTGGGGGTGGTGCAAGGGGAGGTGGGCGGGGGGTGGGAGTGATTGGGTGATGGGCACTGAGGTGGGCACTTGATGGGATGAGCACTGGGTATTATTCTATATGTTGACAAATGAACACCAATAAAAAATAAATTTATTAAAAAAATTTGTGTGGCTTTGATGGAATAGAGTGGAGACGCTTGGAAAAGTATCTTGAGTATATTAAAGTTATGGCACAAACTTTTAACAGTCTCCTTTGGTGCGTGATCTTGAAGCTTATTTGAACTCTGGTTTCCTAAATTATCCATACATATACATGAATATGCATATATGATGAAAGGAGAGAGATTTCCTCCTGAGATGTTCATTTGCTCCAGCACCCAAGTCTGCATAGCTCCAATTATGTGATTTGCATACTTATTAGATTTCTCATTTGCTAAAGAAGTAACTTGAAGTTGAACCAATAGAAATACTCTTTTAAGAATTTATGCCCAGGTGCTTCACTCAAGAGAGTCATTAGCATAAGTAGAAGAGTGAAGGCTGGACTGTGTATCATAGAGAGAATAATAAATGTAGATGGAAAGTGTAGAGTGTCATGAAAAGAACTGACCGGAAGCCTAAAGTTCTAAGGGATGATGAGAATTTCTAGATTTAAAATGATTATCAGAGAAATTCAATTTCTGACAGTGATGGCGTAGCTTACACCAGAATAACTCTTCTACAGGTAACGAAATATAAAAACACTTTCACGGCACTGGAGAATGATGGAAAACAGGCAGAGATGGGAGGACACTCAACCTACGAATGAGAGAAACTCAATGGACATTATTTGCACATATTTTGTTTGTTTATTTTGACAGAGGGTACTCCCAAATCTGCATGGGGCAACATGGCTAGAACTCAGGGAGAAATTCATACCCTAGTTGGCTTAAGAAGTCATCAGGCATAGTTTGGGTATGGTAATGGTTGGAAAGTGAAGAGAGAATTTTAGAAATCAGGAAACCACAGAAGACATAGCTCCCAAATCTGTGTAGACACTCTTTGAATGATGAACTTAGGGGAGACTACAAGATTTCTAGCAAAAGGTAACAGATGTAGGACTAGAAGGGCTGAAAATTTTCCATTGCAGCCCACTTCAAGAAAGAGTTTGGAGTTCAGTCAAGTTGATTGCCCAGTAGAACAAAGATCAGTGTGCTTTTGAGGGACATATAATCCTGTCTCTAGATTTGGCATTCACAAGGTCTAGTGTAATAAAAAAAGATTACTTGACATCGCAGAAACCAGAAAATTTGGCTCAGAGTCGGAAGATTTTAATACCAATAAGATCTAGATGTTGGATTCAGCAATCCAGGACCTTAAAACAACATTTATAAATATGTTTAAGGATATAAAGGAAAATATGGTTTTAATAAGTGAACATATCAGGAATCTCAGCAGAGAAATAAAAGCTGAAAATAAATGGAAATTCCAGAATGGAGACATGTAATTCCTGAAATTAAAAAAAGAAAAAAAGTTGTTGAGTGGATAAAAGAAGTGATGGAATTAGGAATCCACATTAGGGGATGAAAGTCAGATGAGGAACAAGTGTTTTTGTAGCCTCAGAATATCCCTGCAAATTACTTATCAATTATAAATGGAGAAATAATAACTTTACAGTTCAGAAACCTAGGGAATGTTTCAAAGCAATCAAAGGCAACATTGCTAATATTGGAACAGAGGGATATCATGTGGCTCCTCCTACAATGTGATGAGGACACAGTCCTTCTGTGGAATTTCTGCCAAAAGGGCATAACCTGAATCCAATTATAAGGAAATACCCTTAAACCCCAGTTCAGGGACATTTATGAATTAAGTGGCCTATAGTCTTCTAAATATTAGGATAAAGAAAGACAATGGCTCAGCAATAGCTCCTGATGAAGGAACCCTAAGGAGACTTGCAAACAAAATGCATTATGAGATCCTGGACTGGCTTCTGGACCTGGGGTAGGATATTTAAAGAACACTATTGGGGTAGTTGACAGGATTCAAATATAGACTGTGGCATAGATAACAGAACTGTTTCAAGTTAAATTTTCTGGTTTTGATCATTGTTCTATAGGTATGTGAGAGAAAGTTTTTGTTCTTAGTGAATACACATTCAGGTATTTAGGGGTAAAGAAGCCTAATGTTGCCAAATGATTCTCAAATGGTTCAGAAAAAAATGTGCAGAAGATGAGAGCAGAGAGGTAGTGAGGACAAAGGTGAGCTCCTGTAACTTATGGGTGACACATGGGTCAGAGAAGGCATTTGGTATTTACTTTGGGTGAAATGGAAAGCCATTGGGACTTCTAAGCTGAGGAATGACATGATCTCATGTATATATGAAACAGGCACTCTGGAAACTGTGGGAAGTACATTAGAGAGGCCATGGTTGGAGG
The DNA here is from genome assembly GCF_905146905.1 of Nyctereutes procyonoides. Lineage (NCBI taxonomy): Eukaryota > Metazoa > Chordata > Mammalia > Carnivora > Canidae > Nyctereutes > Nyctereutes procyonoides. The sequence continues at coordinate 3,660,982 of NW_026575082.1, read as the reverse complement.
TGACTGCAATGCTCCAGGCCTAGATGTTGGTTGTTGGAGCATTGTAGGAGCAATGCAAATGGCAAGAAGTGGCTAAGTTCTGGGCTTATTTGGAAGGAAGAGCAAATAAGATTTGCTGATTTACCCCACATGCATTGGAAGTGAAGGACACCCTCAGGATGGTGACAAGGGGTCTGATATGAGTAAGCGGAAGAAAGATGATAGGGAAGATGTAAGAGGGGATATGAAAAGCTCAGTTTGGGACATGTTAAGTTTGAGACAGCTATTAAACAGGCAAGTGGAGATGTCCTGGTGAGGGTTAAGGTTTTAAGTGTGGAGTTCAGGGCAGGTGCTCAGGCTGAATGAACAAATTTGGGCGCCGTCAGCATGCAGTTGCTCTCTAAAAGCAGGTGACTACAGGAGGTACCAGCAGGCTGAGTCTAAGTGGAGAGTAGAAGACAGTTAAAGACCGAGCCCTGGGCAGGCCAACCAAGGTCATGATTCCCACTTAACAGTAGCATTTGTGATGCTAGTCAGGGGATAGATTGGGGAAGAGGCAGGACACTTGACTCACTGGCTTTCCCTGAGACTGACTCTATCCTGACTAAGGGCACCAGAAAGAATTTGCAAGATCTCTCCCCTTTGAAGGAGGTCCTCTGCAAATGTTGGAGCCAAAAATGATAAGCTAATCTGCATGCACCCACTTTTGCATTTCTAAATAAAGGTGCCTGTTGGGCAGGTAGAGACATTAGAGACAGAAGACGACATCTGAGTAAGAAATCCTCTAATTGTCTACGATTCCCAAACAGGCTCACCCTGGGGATCACAGAGGCAAACAATAGTTTCTGGAGGCCCTCACTTCAGTCATTGGAACTGACCCCTGCAGGATCCCCGCCAAGGACTTTGGAGTAACGCCAGAGTTTGCCAGTTTTCCCACACTGCTTCTTGGGAGACCGGATGCTGGCTCACAATTTTGGCATGCGAATGTCTATCTGCAGATGTTCACCTGTCTCCCTCGCCCTTCAAAACAAAGTAAATATACACAGATACAAGATGCAATAAGAGATATTGAGCAAATTAAGTTAAAAAATGCTCCCTAACACTCTAGAGGCCCAGACACTAAACATATTTTTCCATTTGAGCAGGTTTTTGTGCTGAGTTATTAGGAAAAATGCACTAAACATTACTTCACCTTCAGCGTCACCTTCATTCTGTCCCCGTTGAACTAGGCTAGTATTTATCTCATCAGGGAACTGAGTAAAATAAGTAACTAGGCAAGGAGGGGGAGATGAAATTCGGGGTTGAACACCATCGGCTTATTGATGGCATCACGTCCCCAAGTGTCCCATTATCCCTTGGAGCAGCCTCGCTCACGTGCTAAATAGGAGAAGTGGTTATCCTGGGGGGTAATGTATGATCCCCTGGGGCTTTCTCCACAAGGAAATTGACCTTATATGGGCATCTATTGGCTCTCAAAAGGGACTGTATTTTATTCATTTTCCTCCATCATATGATTGGGTGCAAATGAACCCACCCAATCCAGAATCCCTTTTGTCAGTTCTGCTCTCTGCTGATGATGCAAGGTTTTGTGTTTTGGGAACCTCCCCTTGAATGATGACCTTGATCATTTTAGGGGCAGGTGAGCTTCATTAGTTCTTGCTGATGGGGCTAATTTTTTTCCTGTTCAAATCCAAGGCCAGTTAGCTTTGATCTGTTCTATGGGCAACGTCACTACCCTGCGTGAACATGTTGGAACTTGTGGGTCAAGGGTCACAGGAGGGCCAGGAGAGAAATAGTGACAATGGTCCTTTATCCCCTGGAAAATGCCTTACTTTGGGCCCTGAGGGTGAATAACATCCCTCCATGGGAAAGCAGCCCCTTTATTGTGATGAAAGCTCTACCAGAATGCCTTGGAAAGCACCTGTGGTGGGGGGGACCCATGGGGATGGGGACACGAGGGCTGATTTTAAGGAGGTTTCTCACTGTTTCAGGTAGGTTATTGCTGATTTGTCTGTTGGTTAAACCTTGCTACGTGTCTCTTCCATTTATTCTGAAGATTCACCCGTCCAAGAGGCAAATCTTTCCACAGGTCTGTGCCTCCTTAAGTAATTCAAAAAGCAGCCTTGGCAAGAGATTGAGTTTGAAACCACCATTCCCCCAAACCTTTAGGAATCGCAAGGTAGGATGAGCCAATGAATGATAGACCTGATTAGGTAAGAACTGTACTTGCACGGCTCATTACACGTGTGGGGCTGATGTGACCAGGGAGGAGACTGAGGGCGGGTCCCTCATGACCCCAGGGGCTCCCCTCCTTTCCAGCAACCCTCCTCCTCATTTCTACTGTGTCTAAGCTCAAGACATTGTCTGGTTTCTGGCCTCTTCATCACCATTGCTCCAAATTCCTTAAAATAGCAATCTTTCCTCTTTCTTTGGTGTTCAAAAGTGTGAAGCAGGTAGTTCTAAAGAAATTCAAGTCACCACCATAAATCTTAAGTGATTTTAGAAAGATATATAAGACTCCTGAATGATGACATATTTCCAGAAGATCGGTAAAACATTTCTGAGTGATATATGGCTGGGCAGTTGTGTCTGCGCCGTGAACCTGAGGGAGAACATCCAGGGAGCACAGTATTTTATGAGTATTATTGGTCATATCTTTTGTTTTTAATCTGCCACAATTGCAACTAAGGAGGGCTGGCCACACAGAAAGTGGGCCTCTGGGATGCCTGGCCTGGCAGGGAGAAGCTCTGGGGTTTTTTATTTGCCACCAGGACAAAAGGTGGGTGGGCGCCTTGGTGTGTGTGACAGGAAGTGGGAAGTGGGGGACCTCCCGTGTCTGAGAAGTAAATGACAGTGTCTGAGAATGGCTCCAGCATTTAAAAATAATTATGGGGTGTGCTAAAGGGGGGGTCGCTGGATTTATTCACAAAGTCTGTTCTATATTAACTAAATTTGTGATTTTGATCACTGATGCACAAGAAAACAGGGGCGCCTGGGTGGCTCAGTGGTTGAACATCTGCTTCAGCTTAGGTCATGATCCTGGGGTCCTGGGATCAAGTCTTGCATCAGGCTCCCTGCAGGCAGCCTGCTTCTCCCTCTGCCTGTGTCTCTGCCTCTTTCCCTGTCTCTCTCACGAATAAATAAAATCTCTTTTTTTTTTTTTAAAGAGAAGCCAATACATACACATGCATACACATATAGGGCTGCAAAATGCCCAGGGTGGCAGGCCTTTGCCTTCAAGCTCAGGACACCTCCCTCTCCAAGTGCTGGCGTGGGAAGGAGGGACCCAGATTCGCTGCAGCGGACAACCACATTCAGCACCAAGCAAAACGCCGTTGTGCTAGGTGAGTTGGTCAAAATTATGCATTTATCTGGCCTCCAGGGCTAAGTATAGAAAGGCTAGGCTAGGAGGGAGGTCCTGCTGGTCACGCCGATGGAGATGAAAGGAAAGAATGTTTTCTCCCCTCCACTGGGAGCTAATGGGGCGTGCGGGGCTGCTCGCAGCCTCACCCGGGACTGCACTGGTGCATAGCACGTCTGGCAAAGCTACTGTGAAGCACGTTCCACCACCACCACCTCATGTGGATCTTCAGAAACAGCTTCTGAAAATAAGGGACAGTGTAGCTAAGTGTGCATGTTCCTGCAAGGTTCTGTTAAGTTAGCTGCAAGGCCTCCAGGATCAAGGATCCCTTTTATAAAACCACAGTTGTCTGGAGTGTCTCCACTTGGTCTCGCAGGGAGTTAACTGCTTTTACAAGCTGGTAAGCAGCTCTTCCACGGCTACAGTGGCCTGGGCACGAATAAGCCTCATCCTCCGAGAAAAAAAAAATAAAAAAGATCAAGATCAAACCCAAGAGAGATGTTGTGGGGAGTAGATTATGTTATACCAAAAACGGAAAAATGAACTTCCAGGAAACCCACAGAGGAAAAGCTCCACAAATCATAGAGGTCTACCAGTAAGATACCCCGAATTCAAACACTGGTGCAATTGTATTTGTTGTATGCAACTTTGCTACTCACCTAGTTTATGCACTTAACTGGAGTGATTTTCCACAGGGAAAAATTGAGTCATTGTGACAACCTGCTTCCCCAGAATGCAAACAACACAAGAGTCATGTTCTTAGATCTGTCACGTGGAGCTTCTTGGGAGGCCTTCTAAGCCTCTGAGGCAGGACCGGAGATGCACTGGCCTGTGTCCCAAGTGCGTGGTGGGGGAAGTAGAAACGGTACAGGTGAGGAGGGGTCTTTGAGGATACGCATTTAAAATGTCTCAGGAGTTCTGGATCAATATTGTCCAATAGCAAATGACTTATTACACATCTTATGTGTAAACTTAGAATTCTCAACCACCAGGGTCTTTCTTCCAGCTCCCTCCTGTGATGGGTCTCCTATACTTTGCAGCACCAATCTCAGTTCATCATTTGGTCACCTTGAGACCCAGACACTAGCCTGGTACCTATGGCGTCTATTTCTGATTAGGCCATACCTTCCCTAAATTAGTTTGCTCTAACCAGAGAATAATGATATTGATGATAATTGAAAGAGTCCTTTCCTTCTATGCGAACCATGGGAGCCTAGTGAAGGGTGATGGTGTCCATCTCCTGAGGCCATGGGCTGCTTTGTGGTCCCCTGTGAATTGTATGCATCTAATTCCCCCTTCAAAGGTGTGGGGAGAAGGAAGGTCATCCTAAATGCTACATCCTACAATCCAGCGAAACACAGAGTTGGGTCGAACAGGAGGGATGGATAATTGTGGAATTAGAGGTAGTTCCCAGGAAAATCAAACCCCTACACACATCAAAGGTTCAGAGAAGTTTTTCTGCAATTTAGCTGCATAACACACAGGTTTTCTGAATCTCCATTCAGCTGTTTCAAATGCTGGCTTTAAAGGGTCCCCTGAGTCCTATAGCACACCCGTGATTATAAAAATATTTAAAGCCACAGAAAGAATATATAGCTGTGCAGACACATGTGTTGATTTATTGTGTACCATGGTTTGATACCACACTGGAAGGCAAGGTTTCAGGCTGACAAAAGCATCAGAGTAGCAGGCTTCAATCCATATATTACGGTACCAGCTCCAGAAAGGGAGCACAGTCTAAAACAAGGCTATAATATAGGGTTTCTGAAAACTCCTCTACATAAGCAGGAGACAACATAAAAAGTTACATGACTATTTATGTGACACAGAGTCGTATTCGTAGTGATATGACCACATAAATAGTATTGTGAATTTTTGGAATATGGAAATTAAAGAAAAATATTTCAAACCTAAACCATATATTATGAAAAATAACAAATCTTCCCAAATGCCGTCAAAGAAAAAGAGATGAGGTGGGAGAAGGGACAAAGTTCTAGAAATATCTATGAGTTTTCTTTATGGATGAAAACTTCTTTTTTAAAAACCATAACAAGATGCATAAGATTTTATATACAGTAAATGTATTATGAGAGATTAGCTCACTTTTTTAAAAAAATGTCTTCTACAACTTAGTGCTAATGTTGAAATCTTACAAAATCTGTGAGTTTGTTTCTTGGCGTAGATGTGCCAGGGGTACTTGCAGTTTCCTGTGTGGAGTGTTGGTCTAGGGAGCCCTTCATGGACCATTCCTCATCTTCCCTCTTCCCTCCTCTGTCTTTGCTCACTAATGCGCAGCTCCCCACCTAGGCTTCTTCCTGTTTCTGACACCTGCCGAGCCTGTCTGGTTGAGGCCTCCACACTTCCTGTGCTTAGTCTGGAATGTTTTGAGCTTGGAGCCTTGAGTCCACCAATCTTTCCCTGTATCTCCCTGGATTTTTCTAAGAAGCAACCAGCTGGCACATTCTTCCATGTGACTCCAAGAAAACCCAGCCATCTTTTTCAAAAAATCTTCCAAGATAACCCAGTTACCTTTTTCAATAAGCTTCCTCCCAAAGGGAAGATGCCGTGGTACATGAGGACAGACAGAGGGACCAAGAGGGTGGCCAGAGGGGCCCTATGATGTTTGAATTATTTTAGCAATAACCCAAGAACGGTGCTACACATGTAGAAGATATATGGTACATGTGTGGGTTATGAGTTAACAAATTAATGAAGTTATAAAATAAATGAATGAACGTGTTCCGCTGATATGGAACACAAGGACTGTATTATGGAGAGTCTCTTGTAGGCTATTCTTATTAAAATCAATCATGAGTAGCCAAAATGGAATATGTGCAGAACAGAAAATAAACACCTATTTTATGAGATATAACTGTATCTTTAATGTTCCTATCAGCATAATTAAAACCTTCAGAAATCTTGAATTTGTAAACAGTGATCACAAATTGATATCATATATATTTATTAGCAGTGTTCAAAAAGTGTAGCAGGTTAATTACTGATACATTACACACAGTTCGATATTTTCATTAGTAGTATAATATCTAGTTGGAAGTAAGTGAGTAGCACAAAATCAATCCATCATTAACTATTTGTGAACTAGTATACTTAAAGATTCGAATGTCTGATGATTTTATACAAAAGAAGTGATTTTGGAACATTAAAAAAAAAGTTGCCATCCCCTAAAATCTATTGCCAGATCGTTAAAGTTTTTGGAGAAGAGGTTATGAATGGTCAAGTATAATGAAAGGAGTTTCTGCCATTTTTTTCTTCTTTTTATAATTAGATTACTTAATAAAATATCACATGAACCAAATAAAATTATTGTTTCTATGAAAAGTTGGTTGAATTTTTTTTTAAAGACTCAGTAAAGTTGATACGACATTGCTTCTGACTGAAGTGTGGACAAGCAAAGTACTCACTTTTGAAAAAAATTCTTTAAAGTCTAAGATCCTGCACCAAGATTGCTTTGCTAGTTTGCTTCTTTCTCTTTCCATTTTAAAGAAGTGTATAAAGGGAAACACAGAAGTTGAACCATGGGTGTAGTTGATGCAAAAAAAAAAATAAAAACCAGAAAACAAATGATGATTAATCTAACTTGAAAAACAAATTTTGGCCCTCATTGGTGAATGAATGCAGGTCGATAAATTTTGCTTAAAATTAAAAAAAATTAAGTGAGATGACATTTTTAATAATTTTCCTCATTATGGTATCTAAGATGACTTCAGCTGTACTTGCATAAACAGTAATAGATGATGAGAACTATTTGAGCGTATCTTCCTGCAAATAAATGTAGGTAGGTCATTTGGTAATAAAGTAGGAAAGACAATGTTCCAGGATTTTTATGTTTATGACATTCATTTGCCAAGGCAAATGATTTAATCAAGTTGTCTTACTTTGATAAAGCTAATAATGGCAAAAAGTAAGAAAATGATGACTTGGAACAAGTTTCTTGGAAAAAATCAAATTGACATCAAATTACCTTGTTAGCGTGACTGGATGCTAAGTGACAATGTCAATATTTCAAAGTTCTGAGGGAAGAAAATTTGAACTTAAAATTTCAGACCAGTAAAACAAGTGATTAAGCATATGAATAAAAACACTACTTGGTTATAAAAGACTTGTAACATTTACTTTACCTAGAAAAGTCACTCTGGGAAAGCTGCCCCCAGATTGGAATTGGATGCATTCATTTCTTCTTCTTTCCTCACAAGGAGTAACTAGATAATCTCTAAAATCCACAAATCAGCACAAATCAGCATTTTACACACTTTTGTACTATTTGGCATCACAGTCATGTTTAGGCATTATTTGTATAATAAGATTTAACTTTATAAAAAATGTTTTAAAGTATAGCAACATTTTTAAGTTCTATGGTACTTTACGGTTTACCGAGAAATTACGCCCACGTTGTAAAAGTTACTTCTTTCTAATCTATCATTCCAGGAACTAAATAAAGTAGAGGGAAGAATAAGACTGCTTTTAAGAGAACTACAAACTTTAGGATCCTATTTTAAAATGTCTACTTATAGAAATGTTTTTTGGAAAATGTGTGTAATAAGGCACTTAAAATTCCTCGACTTCATATTTCAGCATACTAACAATTTCAAAGCCAACTTTAAAAAAAAAGAACACAAAATTGTGAAAGCTTAATTAAGCACCAACGTCAATATTTAGGATAAGAAAAAGAAGTCACAAAAATTACAAAGCTATAAACACGAGAATATTACAGGCTCCAAAAAATGCTTTACAATTGCATATTTTATTAATCAAAAATCATGTGATTTTTGAATCGGAACTGGAGGCATCAGCATGAACTTGTGGTTTTAGGTATACAGATGTGTACATGCACGCATTGTTAGTACACATACATAAATGCATTTCCCAGGTCTGTCTGCTGACAGGGCTGAGGAGAAATTACAACTCACAGCCATGAGCACATAGAGCCTGTATCTTGCTTTCTAAGTACCATCTCCAATAAAAGGTACCACAGCTCTTGGGAGAGCAGTTGGTTCCAGAGCTGGGGTACAGGAAATACCACATGCCTCTGGCACATCTTGTGCATATGGAAGATAAGGGGTAGCTTGAAAAATGGTGGGGTTATGTCAAAAGGGCACAGGAACAAATGTGAAGAAACTCCCAATGGCTACAGTTGGAATGATTTGAGCAACAAAATTTTTTTTAAAAAATGTATTAGATTATAACACATAGAATAAATTAATATTCATGGGTCTACACTGACATAAAAAATGAATAAATAAATAAATGGGAGGGAAGTGACAAATATCCCCTACAGAAGAATTCAAATTAATAAATGTAAAAGAAATGAGGGACATACAAGATCACCCGTAGGCAAAGCTCTTAGTAATAATGTGGGGAAGAACCACAGATGGCCACCAAACTCATTGGGCAACACTTGTAAGAGAAGTAATATGTATATGCATGTACTCAAAGCTCTTACCCCATGTATTTATAAACTACAAGGGAAGAATAATGATTTTACAGGAGAGGAATATGGTAGACAACACTTTAACCAAGTGATCAAGATTAACACCCCAAGTAATAAGAGATTTTGACATCCTATTCCCCGCTGGTAGGATACATTGAAAAGAACGCTACATCACTTCAATGGTATTCTTGCCCCAAATCATAACCTCAGTCTAATCCTAAGCAAACACCAGACAAGCCAAATCAAGACGCATTCCACAGATGAACTGAGCAGGTCTCATCAAATGAACGAAGATCATGAAAGACAAGGAAAGTGAAGAAGCATCACTGAGTGGAGTTGTTTAGGGAGATGAAACAAATACATACAACGTGCATTCTTGGATGGGATTCTGGAACAGAAAATGGACATTAGGGAACTTTGTGTAATATTTGTGTTTTAGTTAATAGCATTGTGCCCTATTAATGTCCTGATTATGAGCCCTGTATAGTGCTTGTATAAGTTGATAATGTTGAAGCAGTTCTTTCCACCATAGGTGATCTTGTCCCTTGAGACATTTGCCAATGTCAGTAGCCATCGTGATTCTCGGCACTGGGGGAGGGCTGCTAACTGACATCTAGTGGGTGGAGGCCCCTGGATACTGCTGGGGGAAGCTGAGGGAACTAAATGAACTCTCACACCATTCTTGTGAATTTTCTGTGAATCTAAGTTATTTCCAAATTAAAGGTTAATATTAAAGGAGTGCCTGTGTGGCTCAGTGGTTGAGTGATCCTGGGGTCCTGGGATTGAGTCCCACATCTGGCTCCCTGCAGGGACCCCACTTCTCCTTCCTATGTTTCTGCCTTTCTCTGTGTCTTTCATGAATAAATAAAATCCTTTATTTAATAAAATAAAAAAGCTAATGTTAAAAAAAAAGTTTTCAGGAAATACCATAAGAGAAAATCCTTCAGATATTGGGTATTTTACTCTGAATTTTCTTTCTCAAAAGTATATCTTAACTCATTAAATTTTCATTGTCTTAGAAGTTCCAATTTTTCTCTTCCCCAGTATTGTGAGATTTCCAAAAAGTCAGCTAACCATACAAATTCCATTGCTATCTTATTTAATAGCTCTATTGAGTTATCTTTCCATACCCTAAAATTCATTTACATATATAATTCAATAATTTTGTGTATTTACTAAATTGTGCAACCATCATCACCATGAATCCAGTTTTAGAATTTTTCTTCACTCCATTACATTTTTTCATACCCTTTTACAGTTAACCTATTTCCATCTCAGGCCCAGACAACCATTAGTTTATATATAATCTCTATTATAGATTTTTCTTTTCTGGATTTTTCATATAAATGCAATCATACAACGTGTGGTCCTTTGTGATGGAGTTCTTTCACTTAGAATAATGTTTTTGAGGTTCATCCATGTTGTAGCATGTATAGGTACTTTGTTTCCTTTTATTGCCAAGTAGTGTTTGTTGTATAGATAAACATGAGATTTTGTTTATCCATTCATCAGTTGATAGGTACTTGGATTGTTTCCACTTTTGGTTATGAATAATGCCTCTATGAACATTTGTGTACAAGTCTTTGTATGAACATATGTTTTCATTTTCCTTGGGTAGATACCTAGGAATAGAATTACTGGGTCATAGGATACATTTATGTCTAACTTGTTCAAAGACTACCACACTGATTTCCAGCGGGCCTATACCATTTTTCATTCTCACCAGCAATATATATAGGGATCAACTTTTCCACATCTCATTGAAACTTAGTTTTGCTTGGTGTTTTAATTATAATAATCCTAGTGGATGTGAGGTGGTATCTTACTGTGGGTCTTATTCATGTTTGTCCAGTGATTGATAGCCTTAAACATCTATTCATGTGTTTATTGGCCATTTTGTGCATCTTCTTTGGGAAAATTTTTATTTAAATCTCTTGCTTATTTTTAATTGGAGGTAATGATCTTAGTACAGAATTGTAAGAATTCTTTATATACTCTGGATACAAATCCTTTTTAGGACATATAATTTGCAAATAGTTTGTCCCAGTCTTACCTTTTTAATTTTATTAATGGTATACTTTGAAGTGAAAAGGTTTTTAACTTTGATTAAATTCAATTCATCAACCTTTACCTATATCACTTGTAATTTTGATGTTTTACTGACTGAATAATTCTTAACTAACTCAACATCACAAAGATATACTATATCTCTTTCAAGAATTTTATAGCTTTCGCTCTTACATTTAGATCCTTATCCATTTTGAATTAGTGTTTGTGTATGGTGTGAGGGAGGGGTGTAGCTAAATCAATTTTTCCCTAGTGTAGGGGTGATGGAATCAATTCCATCCCCAATCGGATTGCCCCCACTGACTTTTCTAAGTTGGATTTTTTTCTAATATGTTATCCTGGCAGAAAGAGGACATTGACTGATTTTTTTTTTAAGATTTTATTTATTTATTCATAGACACAGAGAGAGAGAGGCAGAGACACAGGCAGAGGGAGAGGAAGAAGCAGGCTCCATGTAGGGAGCCCGATGTGGGACTCGATCCCAGGTCTCCAGGATCACACCCCAGGCTGTGCCAAACTGCTGCATCACCGGGGCTGCCCGACATTGACTGATTTTTATTTTAACTTGTATTTAGTCACTTTACTAAACAATCTAATTTGATACTTTTTTTTCTATGTAGTAAAAATCATCTTCAACCGATGATGATTTCACATATTCCTTTCCAATAATTTTCTTCTGAATATATTTTTATCTTAACTGCATTGACTTGGAATTCCCAAGTGATATTGGGGGAAAAAATAAAGCTAGTTGCTCTTACCATGCTTTGGCTTCACTGGAGTACTTCTAATGTTTCCCCATCTTCTACAAAATATTTGCTGTGAGTTTTGGAAGATCTATCACTTAGCAGGCTTGAGAACTTTCTATCCTAATTTACTACATATTAGTAAAAAACAGGAACAGCTGTTAAATTCTATTCAGCATCTCTGTTTCTTTCTCTGTCTCTTTTTTTGCATCTGATGAAATGCTTATGTAAATTTTTTATAACAATTAATGCAATAAATCATGTTAACAGACTTCCTACATTTGAATTATAGAATGGAATATACTTACTTCTTTAGAGTGTGTTATATTTTTTTATTTTGTGGGATTCACCAGGTTAATACTTAGAATTTCTTAAACCTATATGAATAAATGAGTTGAAACTGTGTTTTTTAGTTTCCTCTGTTTACCTGGCTCTGTTTTTTGTGTTAGCTTCATAAATTTGTCTGGGAAGTTCTGTCTGCTTTTCATGCTGTCAGGTAGTTTAAGTGACAGAAGGGACTATTGTGTCCCTTGAAAGTTGATAAATAATTCTGTGCCTGAAAACTTTCTGTGGTAGATACTTGAGAATCTTTGAATTTTCTTTTAAAATTATTAGTGTGATAGGTGTTTTTGTTTTACCATGTCTCCCTTTTGGAAGATAATTTTGGTGACATGTTTCCCTAAAAATAATCTATTTCATTTGTTTTGCACGTTCAGATGATTGGAATGACTCTGTGCATATGTTATTGTGTTATGATTTAAAAATTTTTATGTCTATCTGTTTACTACTCTCTTTTCCTGTATCTGTTGTTGGTGATATATATTTATATTCCCTCTCACTCTTTCTCTCAGTTTAGGCTGTCTGTTTTATTGGTCCTTTCAAAGAACTTCTGTTTTGCTTTCCATCAATTTCTGGTACTTATTAACCTCTCTATCTCTTCTTTCTAGCACATAGCACTTGCTCAAAAGAAGTTTGTTGAAAAGCATGTTTTCACAATGAGGAAATGTTTCCACAAAGTGGAAAAAGAGATGTGCAAGAGTCCTATATTTCTCAGACATCAATCCCCAGATTACTGTTGCATCTAATCTTTTAATAAACATTTAACTTGTTCCTTTTGCCAAGCAGAGTATATTTTTATGACTTAAAAAGCAAACCTGAAAAAAAAAAAAGCAAGCATGGCATCTCCCGAGATATTTAAACTGCCTTTGTTTTGGGAAGGCCTCAGCGAAATCATCATCTGTAAGTAGGGTTGCTTGAAAAGCATTCAGACTGTCGGAGAAATGGCCAAGGACTTTAGAGTTTCAAAATACATGAAGGGTCCTGCCCTCTTCAAGGCACATTTGGAATGGAATCATGCGTGATAATGGATGGAGCCCCGTAAGGAGGTGCCTTGCTTGCTTCTTTGCCAAGTGAAAGCTGATGGCCTGCATGCAGTGGTCTCCTACCTCTTCATGCTCTAGGCCTCCCCTCAGAACCCTTGCCGGGCTGCTCTGGGCTTATCCTAGAAGACCAGCCTTTGCAGTGGTTGCTCTGGTAGGGGGGATGGGGACAGGAGAAGGGCTCCTCACAGCCAACCTGCCCAAGAACCAGGGAGATGAGCACATCCTATGCCCTTAGCACTGGCATCAGGTGCACTGACGGGGACGTTTTGAGGAAAGGTCTGCTTGATGGCTTCCCTGCTCCCCTCAGACGTTAGGCAATAATATAGCTTTGCTTTGTCTCCAGTTGCAGGGACAGCCAGTGGATCTGCAAGGCTCCAGTGCTGCGGGTTGAAGCCTGGTGGCACCACAGACTGGATGCAGAAGGACTGGTTCTGGAAGAGGCAGGGCTCAAAGCAGCAGGGAGCAAAGCAAGCTGTGAAGCCTTGTCCCACGGTCCTGTTCTCTGCCCTGGGTGGGGAAATGGGGTGCTCCGTGCATGGCCTCAGATAGCCATAGTTAAGACCACTTCAGGGCTGTGTCACTTCACATTTCTTTGCTCTCAGCTTTGGGGTGGGGGTGCGAGTGGGCAAAGTCGGGGGGCAGGGGAAGCCAAACTGACCCTGCAGGAGGGCCCCCTGGTTTCAAGAGCAGAGAATTCTCTTGACAACGCATCTGGAAACCCACTGGAGAAGTTGTGCAGTCCTCCTTCTGAGGGTCGCACACCCCAGCCCTCTACACCCAGGCTCTGTACAACTTGAACTCTCCTAGAGTTGTGTCTTGTTTGGTTTTTTAACTTGCGAGATCAGACACAAGTCAGACATAAAAGGAGTTTTACATCAGCTTGCCGTTAGCTTCTCCCTTTGAAATTTCTAGCTGGTCATTAGCTTTCACTTAGCAACACTCTGGCCATGAGGGCAGAAAGTTGCTTTTCGCTCCCACAAAGGCCAACAGCCTTTTCCAACGCGGGCAATGCCATTATTGGATCATTTTTCCCACCTGGGCCACTACATACAGAAGTTGAGGTGCCCCGAATGCTGCTTCCGAACACCAGCCCCATGTGGTGCCCGGGCCCTGGGGTGGGGGCGCCCACATCCGTCACGGGGCTGCCCGCAGCTGTGCAGGCCCCAGCCCATCCATCACCCCGTGACACGGCCACTGCTGCGAGGAGCTTCTGTCCCGCGGGCAGCCCCCCGCACCCCGCCTGGGCCAGACACTCCTGCCGCACCCCCGCGCTATCATTCAGCTTCTGGGTGAACTCTGGTTCACCTCCTGACCTCCCACTCAACCCAGACAAACATGAAAGTGTGAGCGGAGCCGCCAAGGGGCCGAGAGGCCTCTGAACCCGTCCTGCTCCTCTGCGGCCCCACATCAAACAGCCCAGCCTCACCCCTGCTGCTGCCATGTGTCCTCACACGTGGACGGGTGGCCCCTGGGCAGCTGCACAGCCCCCGGGGGGCCAAGGCCCGCGCCCTCCTGGGCACACGGCTGGCCTGGCCCCACTTGAGTCCACTGCCCATGGGGGGGGTAAGGCCCCGGGCCAGAGAACACTGAGTAAAACACACTTGCCAACTCTGGGAGAATTTTCAGGGAAAGCTTTGGCCAGAAGCGCCCCCCCATTTCCTGGGGAGACCACAGGGTAGCCCTCCTGTGACAGGGAGCTTGCAGACCTGAAGGGGGAGGTGTGCCTGGGCTGTTCACTCCGCCTTGCTTTATAAAGTCAGGATGAGGCTGTGCTGAGAAGTGAAACACCCTTTTCCCCTCCTTTTCAAGAATCAGGTGCTAAACAGGGAAGGAATCCTGCCCCATGGGACAGTGGGAGGCAGGGAGCACTCCCCGGTGCCCAGGGCCAGGGGCTGCCCTCTCCCTCCCTGTGGCTCCCTGCTCCAGCCAGAAAGCCTGGGTATTCCCACACCAGCTTTGTCTCAACCTCCCCACAGTTGAGATTTGACTTCACTTCCTCCCTGGGGCCTTTTCCAATGAAGACCTATTCCAGCACTGGTTCTGCTTTGCTCTCTGACCCTGAAACTCTGAAGGTAGGGAGCCCAAACTCCTTTTAGTGCTTTTCTTCAGCACCAAAGAGAAAAAACGAGAATTCTGTTCACCTTAAAGTCCTGAAGGAGTGTGACCATAGTTGGCTGGGCCCTACCCTCAGGCCGCAGGGTCTCTAGGAGGAGACCCCAGAGGGCATGGGGGTGGTGGCCAGGCCAGATCCCTCCTGTGGGGTCTAGAACTGGGGCCGTTCTGGAACTTGGAGGCCGGGGGGTGGGCAGAGCCTCCAGGAAGCACATGGCCCCATAGGAGAGCTCTGGGTTCAGTTCCTTAGGCTTCTGGGAGAGGAGAATCTTGAATAGAAATAAAACCACTGCTTTGTAGTGACTTGTTGCATGTAATTGATAAATGTATGGGTATGTGTTGATTCTGACCGGCTGCCTTAGTCTATGAACAACACCTGGATTCTGGATTCTCGGGTCATTCCATAATTCGGTTTTATACATCTGAGTATTTTTCCATCTCCGTGAGGTCTCAAGTTATGATACTATTTCTAGTCATTTTATATTCAACCATGCTTTCTTAAAACCTAGCGTATATAGGTATATTGGGGACTTAATTAGAGAATGGGTAAAAGTCACGGCATAGTCGGACTCTATCTCAGGACAGACTGAATATGGAATGATTTGATACGAGCATAAAATATAGCTTTGTATTTCTATATTCCCATGTTACATACCAGCTCAAATATATAGAAGACCTCTTTTAAACTTCATTTATTAGAATAATGTTTTCAAAACGATCATTTGTTTTGGATTGAATTCTGTCCCCCTCCCCAAAAGACTGAAGTCCTCATCTCTGGACTATGAAGGTAGCCTTATTTGGAAATAGGGTCACTGTCTAATTAGTTCCAGTGAGGCCATACTGGGTTAGGTGGGCCTTGATTCAATAGAGCAGGTGTCCTTATAAGGAAGGAGAGAAATGTGGAGACAGGGACCCGGGGGGGGGGGGGGATGCTGGGAGGCGGAGATTGGAGTGATGCATCTGTAAACCCAAGAACACCAAGGGTTGCCTGCAAATGCTAGAAGCCAGAAGAGGCAGGAAGAATTTTCGTATCGGTATCAGAGAGAGCATGGTCCCGCCTACATCTTCATTTCTGCCTTCTGGTTTCCAGAACTGTGAGGGAGAAAATGCTTGTTGTTTTAAGTTGTGCTGTTTGAGATACTTTGCTGCAGAAACCACAGGAAACCATACGAACGTCTAAGAAACGGGCATGATTATCTCTCACTTTCCAGACACACCTGACACTACAGCCTCTTAGCTTCCTATAGCGTATCCCGAGCATTTTTGTCCAACTCTGAATGGCCATCCCTGCCTGCCTGGACAGCCTTTCCTCTTCATTTGGTTCCTGTATACCTAAGAGCAGTGTGGTACCCAGACCAGGGCCCCCCAAAGATGTCCAGGTCCTGCTCCTAGAGCCTGTGACTATGTGGGTTATGTGGCAAAGGGGATTTAAGGCTGCAGACAGAATCAAACCTACTAACCTGCCAACTTTATTTATTTATTTATTTAATAATTATTTATTTATTCATGAGAGACACACACAGAGAGAGAAAGAGAGACAGAGACAGAGACAGAGACAGAGACAGAGGGAGAAGCAGGCTCCATGCATGGAGCCTGATGCAGGACTTGATCCCTGGTCTTCAGGATCATGCCCTGGGCCAAAGGCAGGCGCTAAACCACTGAGCCACCCAGGAATCCCCTAACCTCCCAACTTTAAAACAGGGAGATCATCCAGGTGGGCCTGGTGTAATCAGGACGGAGCTCAACAGTGGCAGATGGAGTCAGAAGAAGCCAGAGGGACCGCAGTCTGGGAAGGAGTGCAGGTCGCCCCTGGAAGCTGGAAAAGGAAAGGAAGTGGGTTCCTCCCGAGGCTCTGCAAATGCCCTCAGTGCTCACGCCTTGCTCAAAGCCCCATGAGAGTCACATTGGCCATGAGAGATGCAGGGTGGCAGGATGATAAATCTGTGCTGTTTTCAGTCACTGCATTTGGGGCAATTTGTCGTATCAGCAATAGAAGGCTGATACAAGCCATCAGCCAAATAGTTCTTTCTTGTTTTTTAGAAAATTTGGCTTTTGGTGTGGGAGTTGCATTTTAGATTTTTTAGAATTTTATTTCAGAATATTATCTCTATCTGCATGAATTCGTCTCATCTTATGCTCAAGAAAAGACTATCTGCATGAGTGTTTGCAACAAGACAAGCATAATATAGTGTAAAACCATTTCCCTCCTGTGGTTTTTGTCCTTTTCCTGGAAAAGATTTTATATACTAGCAGTATGCTGTAATGTTCCTGTTTTAGATCAACATTCGTGTTCATGTTGCTATTTTCAGGAGCTTGAGATCATTTAAATCATTTAATGTGATTGGAAGTGTAATGATGAAAACATGGCTCCTAATTTATCATGAATTTGCTGCATTATCAGGTTAAAACCTTGGCTCTATTCCTTCCCGTGTCCCACCTCCCTCCAGTCCTTTGTTATTTGAGCTTCTGGGTCTCGTCATGCATGTGAATGCCAGCATTTCTGTGTGCCCACGGCAGGACACGTGCCTCATGGTGGCCACTTTGTTCAGATCTGGTATGAGGTTAGGAACCTGACTGGCCAGTGGGCTTGGATGGGCCATCAAGTCATTTATGCACACCACCTGGAGGTGTGTTTGAGGGATTGAATAAAAATATCAGATTTGTAAGGTTTGTGCTGGAAAGCTGTAACAAGTGTGTCTCCTCTTGCTTTGTGATGGCAGTGGAGGTCAGAAGTGAGTGGTCCTGCTCTAAATGCAGGCGAGTTGCTCACAGAGCTGAAGGGAGGAAGGAGGATGCCCTGACCATCAGTGCTCCCTTACCTTCTTCTTCCCTTTCTCTCCCTGTCTTTTTCTCTCCTTTCTTTGTCTTGTTCTGGAGGCTCCTCAGGGCAAAGGAGCATGTGTGCTTGCATGGGGTCTGCAAGCATGATCCAGAGCAGCCCTGCTTCCTGAAATGAGGATTTCTGGCCTCACCAACCTCACGAGGCTCCAAAGTGTCTGCAAGTATTTTAGCAGGAAAATGATGATTCAGGGAACTCAGGTGCCTCTCCTCGCTGTCCTCCACCGCGTTGCTCTCCGGGCTTAGCTCCTGTCGGGACCTGGGAGTCACCACCTGAAGCCTTGTTTCCAGATAAACGGGCAGCTAGGTGCCCAGTAAGTGGGCAGCCAGGTTCACGGAGACAGCCTTGGGGAGCTAGATGCACACACACAACACATACATGCACAGGACACGCAGGTGCGCAACACACACATGCACACAAACATCGTGTGCACACTCACATCGCACGACCCCCACATGTCCACTCTGTGGGACGGTGCAGCAGCCACACCGAATAACCAACCAAAGAGCCGAAGAAAACCATTTACTCTGCAGAGGAGCTGGGGCCTTACATGAAGCTTCTGTCTCCTAGAGAATCTGGAGGGGGGTCACTAAGCCAGGTTTCCCTGGTGGCCAGGGTGACAGTGACGCTCTGGCCTCTCCTTGGTCCTTCCTCCTCGCTGACCCACGCCCCAGGTGGCGGGGACACAGCGGCACTGCTGGCTGTTGGCTCAGCCGACGATTTTGGGGTGTGCGCAGGGTGACAAATGAGTGAGGGTGTGCTCAAAGGTTATTCAAATGTTTCAAATAAAGCATATTTGCGTATGGAAAGGCCAGGGGACATTAATCAAATGTCAGCACCAAGACACTTTGTAGGCTATTTGTGGTATGTGTTTGCTGAGCAGCGGCCTGGCTGGGGCTCCAGGGGGACGTGTCCCGGCCCCATGTGAGGACACACACGCACACGCACACACACACACACACACACAGAATTATGCAGGGAGGCTCCAGCAGCCTTGGGAGCTCACAGGCGGGCACACAGGCACAGGTGCCTCGCCCAGCCCACTGGCGTCCCTCTAAAAGACACAAAGGGCCACACCATCACACCCCTGACAAGGCCCCAGTGGGCTCCCATCCCTGCCCCCCTTGGGAACTTAGATTCAAAGAAGGAAATATTTTGCATAAAAATGATTTTCCCAGAGTAATGACTGAAATGATAATACGCTGGCGATGGGCATCCATCATGGTAATGACCTCCCGAGCTGCTGCGTTCACAGGACGGTGGAGTCCCCCGGCCCGGATCAGGGGGACCCCCGCTCCCCTCGCCGCCAGCCCTCCTGGCGGAGCCACCCGGCAGCGCCACGCTCCCTCCTTCGCTCCTATCAAAACAGTACAGCAGCCCTAGTCACCAACTCAAGAGTCTTTTGACAGCGGCAATTAAGCAACTTAATTAATGAGTGAATAAAAATGATAATATTTACTGAATGGGAGCATCCTGTTTTGCATTTTTATTCAAGCTCCGCACCTGAAGAATACCA
Organism: Nyctereutes procyonoides; assembly: GCF_905146905.1. NCBI lineage: Eukaryota > Metazoa > Chordata > Mammalia > Carnivora > Canidae > Nyctereutes > Nyctereutes procyonoides. Next base: position 3,641,534 of record NW_026575082.1, on the reverse strand, counting down.
CCGAGGAAAGCTCCCCCACCCCCCAGCGTCACCGAGGCTCCCAACCCTCTGGATCTCATCTGTCTCTCCGTCTGTCTGTCTGTCCATCACCTCTTTCTCCCTTCCTCCTGCTTCTTCCTCTCCACCTCCTGCTTCCTCCGGGTGGAGCCTGGGGAGGCCTGCAATGGAGCCCACACCGGGCAAAATGCACAGTCTCCAAGGGGAATAAAGTTCCATCTTTGTCGTGGTCTTTGTTCACCCCTAAAAAACCCTCATTCATACATGAAGGACAATTTCGTGATACTTTTCTGAGGCTGAACTTTACATCAAAGTGGGTGATTAATTACTGATAAGGGTATAATAAAACATTAATGCATTTTGTAATTAACCAGCTTAGGAATGACATCCTCCATTTCTTCATGAGTGACAAGCTCACAAACGCGTGCACACACACACACGCTCAGGGAAAACTTAAAAAAAAATCCTTTATTTGGCTATTCATCTCAGTAGTACCCTCAATGCATTACATTCTTTTTAAAAGCCACATATATTTTCCTCAATGAAATATATAATCCATCTCGGGTGTAGGAAAAGCCCCATACATAATTATTTCATCGTGACAGACAGTGAGTTTTTTAGCTATTATTTTTGACGGTGCTGTCATGGATGCCAAATGCATATTGTGGTGGGAGCCAGCCAAAGTCAGGAAAACCCACCTGGAGAGCAGCCTCCTTTTTTCTCTCGGGAAAGGTTCCCCACGTTTGACAGGCCCACCATCCTGGTTAAGCTTAATTAGTCAAGAGAGAAACATAACTGACTTCAGAGTGTTACGTTTGGGGCTCCCCCTTTTTCTCCCCTTTCCACTCAAAATGTGACATTCTTTGGAGAAGATAAAGTTCCAGAGGGGATCTGTGTTCCGTGCCTTCTGACCCTCATGCCATCCCCGCGCAGCGGACACGCTTCTCCGGATGCCCACCACCATGCATCGTGCCCACTTGCGCCAGGGGAGCTCTGCCTCGGCCGAACTCATGGAAGAACATCACTTTTGAGACAAATGGGTTGATTTCTGGATGAAAGTGGTTAAAACAGAAGCACAGAGGATCTGGGTTGGTGGCGAGAAGACATCAACCAACAGCAGAGCGCAGTGGAGGGTGGTGTACACAGCCCCACTGTCCGGGCCTCTGCGGGGCCCTCCCACACCCACGCTGGCCTTGACCTGGCCCACGGGACCTGCCGGAGACAAGAGGAGTTCAAAACCAGGCTTTTGGGGTTCCCCTTCCTTCCTCGGACACCTGCCACCACCATGGGAACACTGGCATGCTAGGGATGTAGGGGACACATGGGGACCCCACCCCGGCTGCGACCCCTGCCCTCCAGCCCAGCCACCAGCTCCAGTCCTCAGAACAGCACAACCGACTCACAAACATGTGAGAATGGTGAACTGGAATTTCAGATGACAAGCCTCTGAGTCTTAGGACAGTCAGTGACGTGCTCGTGTCAGCTCACTGATACGGGGGGCATTCAGCTGAGCACCTACTGCATGCACAGCCTTGTGCTGGGCCTGGTCGGCAGGCAGAGAGAGCACGATGACAGACTCATGCTGAGCAAGCGTCGGTTATGAGAACAAGAATATTCAAGCCTGTGCTGTGGATGGAAGGCTGGAGACGCCCAGACCATATTTCTTCTCCTTCACGTATTTCTTGTACATTTTTGATCTTTCATGTGTTCACATGTCTCTGGACTTCCTGGTGGTAAGCCTGCGAGGGTCTCCTCCCCATCTCCGCGCGGCCCTGCTGGTGGGTGGCTGGCACCTGCTCACCAGCGCCTTTGCTGCTGCGGGAGGACAGGTGGGAGACATGCAGGAGTGACAGGGAAGGGACTGGCTGAGGCCCGGAGGCTTCCCAGGACGAGGGAAGAGTGGGGGCCACACACAGACACCCTCCGGGGACCCCGCAGAGGCACCTCTCCAGCTATGAGGCTGGAATCACAGTTTAAGTCACCGAACCCGCTGCATCCGTTTTGTTTAAACAGTTAACTCTTGAAGAGCAAGACAGGGTGCGTCCCAAGCCAGGACTTCACGGTGGTGAGCCTCAGCGAGACAAGGCACCAGCTGACACCTGGAAGTAGGGACTCACCTGTCTGCAGGCTCTGTGAGGGGCCCAAGAGGACAGAGGCGCAGAGGGCTGCGAAGGCACAAGTGTCCCCGTCCCCAGGCCCAGGGAGAAGAACCAGCACCATGGGTGGAGCTTTGGGTCTGTCAGCGTACCTGTGCTTCGAGCCATTCCTTACCTGTCAGAGGTCATCTTAGGGATTATATTTAGGAAGGATCATATTTAGGAATACCGTTCCTGATCTTTCTTCACTCCCTTGGCACAGTGAGTATTCCCTGCAGGGCAGTAAGCACTGCTTTTGTTGTTAACACTGTGCCTTCATACCCTGTTTTCCTGAGAAACTCTTGAGTACTAGGTGGGTTGGGGTCCCAGGCAGGAGGGAAGGATGCACTGGGAGGGCTCCCCGGGGCTGGCAGAGGGTCTCACTGAAGGGTGACCATAGTGGTGTGAGACCCTTGCACGGCATGACCCTCAAAGGTGAACTTGCTGCCACCGCCTGGGTATCACCGCTGAACCAAACAGTCCCAAGGAGGAATGGCTTTGCCGCCATCCGTCAGAGCTTATAAGTCATTAGATTTTAAAATGAAAAAAAAAAAAAAGAAGGCTACAAACAAGCACAGTAGGTGCCAATGACTCTGGATAACAGTCTCTGGGCCTTGGAATCCTGTCCTTGCGTGAAACACCAAACTTCCACAAGGTCCACAGTCCTTCAACCGAGTCTGTCTGTCTCTCTCTCTCTCAGGACTAAGATGAGCAGCAAATGTGAAAATGTTCATGCAAATGAACTGAAATCTGTAAAAAGCTAAGCAAATATAAAGCACATTGGACTAATAATGTTTCAATAACTCACATTAATGGAGGGCTTGCCACGTGCCGGTCACTCTCCCTACACGGTCTATGCAGTCTCTCAGCTCGTCTTTGCAGCAATCCTGCAAAATGCATACCTGTTTTTTCCCAGTGGCTCAGTGACACCTGATGTCACGATGCTGTGTGTTATCTGCTGTGTTTCCTTCCTCGCTATCTGGCTGTCCATACCCCCAGCACAGGATCACAAAAGCATTAACCCAGGGGCTCTCTCCATGGCTGGTTAGGGTCTCTCCCACTCCGTAAGGTCTCGCTGGTCAGCTTGGGGGCAGTAGGCCACTGATGGGATCCCAGCAGCAAGTGGCTGCAAAGTGGGTGAGTGATGCGAACAAAGCCTAGCTGGGCAGTAAGTGTTTTGTTCTCCCCCAAAGAGATCACATTCTTGAGGAAATCCTGCACTCTGCTCGCTCCTGCAGATGTCAAATGTTTGATAAGAAGGGGCTTTCCCCCAAAGATACAGATGTAGTGATCCCAAAGGGCACCTGCACCTCAGTGTTCACAGTGGCCATGTCCACAATAGCTGAACTGTGGAAGGAGCCTCGGTGTCCTTCAACTGATGAATGGATAAAGAATAGGTGGTCTGTATACACAATGGACTTTTACTCAGCCATCAGAGAGGATGAATCACCACCATTTAGTGATGTGGATGGAACTAGAGGGTGTTATGCTGAGTGAAATAAACCAATCAGAGAAAGATAATTACCATGTTTTCACTCATATGTGGAATATGAGAAACAGCACAGAGGATTATCATGGAAGGAGGGGAAACTGAATGGGAAGTCATCAGAGGAGACCAAACCATGAGAGACTCCTAACCATAGAAACAAACTGAGGGTTGCTGGAGGGGAGGGTGGGGTACAGGGTCACTGGGTGATGGGCATTGAGGAGGGCATGGGATGCAATGAGCACTGGGTGTTGTATGATGAATTATTGGATACTACATCTGAAACAAAGATGTACAATATGTTGGCTAATTGAACTTAAATTAAAAATAAATAAGAGGGGGTCTCCACCCCACACCAGCCATTTGGATTCAGCGAGGCTGCCTGCAGATGTGCACACGGACTCCAGTGTGGACCCAGCCTCCGGCTCTGTCCACGGTGAGCCTTGCTGGGCTGGATTCGACAGGACCCCAGATCCCAGATCACTTCTATCCCTGAGGGCCCCCATGATTGCCCTCTGTCGCCATTGCCACCTCCGCTACAGCATTAGCTAAACATCATCACCAGCAGGGGGTGAACTCTAGTCAATGCCACAGTCTTTTCCTCTGCTTGTCAGGTGCAATCCGGGATTCCCCCCTTTTATTTCCCGGTCCTTGATACCTCCTTTGTAGTCCGCCCTAAATCTGACAACTGGACTTCTGACAACATGGGCTTCATCTGGGGGCCACCACGCTCTTACACGCCACTTTGAACCAGCAGCCTGATTTCCCTGGAAGGGCCCCATCCAGACGAGCATGAGCTGGCCACTGCAGGTGCTGGCCGCCAGCCTCTCCGGGTAAGCCAAAGCTGAGCCCCTGCCCGGCACCCTCACCTGGTCAGCGTGTCGGGTTACACAGGAAACGGAAGCATTAAATACAGTTCTTCCCTCTCCCACCTGCTAGCTAATGAGTGACATCATTTAACACTGTTTTGAAAAGAGAGATTTCAAGTTGTTTTGAAAACTGAAGGAGAAATACAAATGTTTGAGTGTTAAACATTTTGCCCAAATACTAAAATGTTAATGTCTTTTTATTATGACAGTTTCGCAGGAAAGTGAGCTTCAGCATGCTTGTGGTTGTCAATGAAAATCTTAACACTGAGTTTGGTAAACATTATGGCAGTAGAGAGACAGCTTGAAAAAAAAAAGTTTAAAGAAAAGAAAATGAGGTGTTCAATTTTCTTCGGATCTCCCCAAAGTCACTCAGCATTTTACTTTCTTTTAGTCCTTTAGCTAAAATTTTTAAAAAAGACTTCAAATTCTATCCACAAGCTTCCTATGGTTGCTATTCATTTCCTATGATTAAAATATGTGATTTCAAAAAATAAAACATGATTTTAGTAAAAGATTTGGAAAATGCAACGATATGAAGAATAAAATGAAAATCACCCCAAACACCAAACCTTAGGAATAATCATATACATATCCATATTATCCTGAAGCATATACATTATACCCCAAATGTTTAAAAACAAAATTGGGGGAATGCTTTAATTAGAAGGTTGTATTTTGATTTTGTCTTTAAATATGATGATTTCCAAAGTAGGGGCTTTATTTCTTTTATTTTTCCTTATTATACAAGCATATACACTCTTTCTAAGAAAAATAAAAATATAGAAAAGAGATGACTATTACTATCTTTTTAGTTTTTATTTCTATTTGTATACATTTGAATGAAAATAGTATAATTATATGTAACTATATACACATATATAATTTAGTAACATGATTTATTCTATAATAATTGTGTTTTATAACTCTGTGAATGATAATCTACATGATTATCTATATTAGCTGCATGATGTTCTACTGTTAAATAACTTATTTAACAAATACACTGGTATCAGACACCTAGGATTGTTAGTTTGTTATGATTTCTAATGGAGCTACAAACATAACTTGCAGCTAAACATTCATAGATACTCCTAATTATTTATTTCTGAAATAATATGTATAAGTAGAATTTTAGGGTCAAAAAATGAAAACACAATTTTGTTATGTTCAGCAGGTACTCTATCATATGGCTCCACCATAATTTATTTAACCATTTCCCATCTATTGACATTTAATACACTGCAATGGATAACCTTGTACCAAATGTCTGTGCTGATTATAGATGGTTGGGGTAGCTTCCTTGAAGGGGATTACAGGGCCCGAGTAGGTAAAGAAGTCAAAGGTTAAAATGGAAATTGCTAGATTGCTTACCTGTAGAATCTGGGTCTGATAAAGTAGAAATAAATTATCTCTGTATTTTCACCATTTTTTCCCCATTTCAGTGAGAAGTACTAGCTATCAAAGAGACCTAGTACCAATCCTAATAACTGTGTGAGATGGGATGAGTGGTTTGGAAAGTACCTGATTAGACAATGCATGGGTGAGCTGATAATTTAAAGGTCTGCAGACAGGAGAAGAGAGAGAAAAATGGGTGGAAAAGGATGAGCTGATAAAAGAAGCAGCCCCACTCAGACTCTTTAGCTAGCTGTCATAGTGATCAATCTTTATTGGAACCCAGGCCACTGGTGTCAGCATCTTTAGATAATGCTCTCATCGGAACTATGCACAAAATGACTTTTGCAAGGCAAGGTCAAAATTTGGGTGCAGGGCAAGCAGAAGCAAAATGAGGAGTTCTGTATTGGCACAGAGTGTCCCAACCACTCACAATGGAGTTTGCGAGTCTTGTTCACCTCCTTCCTTTATATAATACAATCACATGACTGACTTGACTGAAAATGTGAACACTCAGTGGAATAATCTAGGAATTTTGTGTGACAGTAACAACATTGATAGTAAAAGTTTTACAAAAAATAATAAGCTAATGAGAAAAAACTTTTTTTTTTTTTTTTTTTGCTAATTTTCTGGCTCTTTGTCTTTCTTCTCTTTCTTGCCCCAGATGAAGCATCATCAACATGGGTCAACCAAGTGCAGGAACAGGTCCCTGCTCTAGGATATGTGCTAGGCTTTGGAGATACCAAGAACCAAAGCAAGGTGCTTGAGGTCAAGAAGCTCACCATGTATAATTGCAGTACCATGTAGCAACTATAGTGGACGTGTGTATGTGGGGGTTTAGCTACTTTTTTTTTACTCTAGTCTCTCACAAACACCTGGAAAAATCATATGTAAGGGGCACACAAAACATCTTCCTTGAAGACATTTGGAATTTGCCAAAGTTTGTTCCATGGGCTTTCTCTGAAGGTTCACATTACATCCTTGGTTCCCTGGCATTGACCTATAACATGACTCACAGAAGAGAGTCCTTCAGGAAAATGAGAGAAATCAGGAGGCTGGAATAGGGTCCTGCACAGGGAAGGACAGACCCTGTTCCTGCCTTTCTCCACTGAGTGCATGGGTGGGGCTGGGGGTCATGCTATAAGTCAAAGGAACTCCATCCTTGCCCAGATAGCTTCCCTGTGGCAGAAGCATCACGTCCCGCCCTTGTCACCACATCTCACTGTCCACAATTACTCATCATCTCTACCTAGACAGCTCTGGAGAAGACCATCAATTGCCGATGCAATTCAGCAGATACACTTCATAAATTTTAATTACATTCCCACTGAAAATGAATGGTCAGAAAATATAAAACATCTGCCATCCAGATCATTTACATTTTTCATACAATAAATCATCAACAACATCCAAAACCATGGCTTAAATCATGTGAGTGTGGTAGGTCATGAAGAAGGGACGCCATCCATCGTGGGATAACTGTTTGGATCCCAGCCCTTCTTCCGGGGGTGAGAAGCAGGACAAGGAGACACGGAAGCCACCCAAAAACCTAGAGACTTGGTGGAGAGCATTTTGGCCTGGACCTCATAACTGTAAGTTCCCAAGTCTTATCTAGAACCTGCTAATTGATATATTTACTACTATTTTGTCTGTAGTAAAACAGGAGCTTATGTAAGTAAAAGAGTATTGGCCAATTATGACTGGGAAAAGCAGGCATTTATCACTCAAGTGGCTTGTTTATCTACCCTGCAGGTAGTATAAAGAGGCAGCTTCATTTTCAGAAATCAATTTTTATTAACATTATATTCATAAAACTCCCATTTGCCTCTAAGCATCTTCTATGTCGTAAAGCATGAGGTGGGGGCATTCCCATAGTGACGGGCCTTCTTGGCAGCCCTCTGGCAGGCAGGGGCTCTACTGCTAATGAGAGACTCTCAGGGAAACAGCAGCTCCACTAAGGTGTCCTAATTACCCCAGCCACAGACAGAAAATGACCTAAAATGGAGTCCCGTGGAAACAGATTAAGTGACTGGGAGGGAAGGTCCGTACAGATGCCTGATGCACCCCTGAAGCCTTTTTCATTCGTCTGTGAGTTTTCTTTTTTATGTCTGGCTTCCAAAAGCTTCCTCCCCCACAGAATGAGAGTGGTGATGGGGAGCATTCATTCTCCTTCTAGTAGACAGGACTATCCCTGGCTCTGGGGGAAAGCCTCCCAACCTGCAACATCAGTGCAGGTGTGGATGAGAAGAAAATGGATGTTGACCTGGGGTGGATTCAAAGGTGAGTTGGAGGCGTGCATGATGGGGAGCTGCTGGCTCTCTCCGATTCCTGATACTACATCCAGCAGAAATCGCGGGTGACCATTACCTTTTTAAAAGCCAAAGACATATTGGAGCTCTATTTCAATACCTTTACTTTGTAGTTTGAGGACATGGGGACACAGAGGTACAATGACCTGCCCTGTCATGCTGAAGCAACTAGGGCCCATCTTCACACTCTGGATCTCCCGAATGCAAGTTGATGAGCATTTGCTCATGTTTCCGTTCTGTATTTACTGAGCACCCTTATAGGCTCTTCTGACTTAAATGTATGCCTTTAGAATAAAGCATTAATTCTCTGTGCAAAAGCTTTTTATCCTGATGAAGTCCCAATAGTTCATTTTTGCTTTTGTTTCCCTTGCCTCTGGAGGCAGGTCTAGCAAGAAGTTGCTGTGGCCGAGGTCACGGAGGTTGCAGCCTGTGCTCTCTTCTAGGATTTTGATGGATTCCTGTCTCACATTTATGTCTTTCATACATTTGAGTTTATTTTTGTTTATGGTATAAGAAAGTGGCCCAGTTTCATTCTTCTGCATGTTGCTGTCCAATGGCATATGAATATTACTCAACCATCAAAAAGAATGAAATCTTACCATTTACGATGGCATGGATGGAGCTACAGAGTATTATGCTAAGTGAAATAAGTCAATCAGAGAAACACAAATACCTTATGATTTCACTTATATATAGAATTTAAGAAAAAAACAGATGAACATAAGGGAGGGAAGGAAAAATAAAATAAGGTAAAAACAGAGGGAGGCAAACCATAAGAGACTCTTAAAAATAGGGAACAAACTGAGGGTTGCAAGAGGGGAGGTGGGGGATGGGGGAACTGGGTGATGGGCAGTAAGGAGGGCACTTTATGTGATGATTGCTGGGTTTTACATGCAACCGATGAATCACTAAATTCTACCTCTGAAACTAATTTAAAAAACATAAAGCATTCACATGTGTGTGGTACAGAATTTTAGTGGGAAACATAAAGAGAACAGTATAAAATATGGCCCACTTCTCAGTAAAAGAACCCAAACCTGTCTCCAGAAGAGCATATGAGAGCATGATGTGGTGTGTGAAAATGACAACTGCAGTGACATTGGTAAGCATTATGGGGGGGGGGGGCAGGGCCCTGGGCCACGTACAGGAAAGGCTGTGTACCTGCTGCACGGGTTTCTTCTCACCCTGCCAGTCATGCCCCTCTGGCCTCGATTCCATGGGAGGATGCTACAAACACGCACCTTTTCAAGGTTGTTTTGACCACATTGGAGCAGGTGCTCCAAAATCGAACACACAACTTAACTCTCTTCTTATCCCTACAAGGGCTCTGTTTCCAGAGTCTGGTTGGGGCATCATCCTCTACGTGGTGTATCTCCCTGCATGTGGGCTCGGGACATCCAGGCAAGTGTACTGGCCTTGCCCGGGGTGCATCCAAGTGTGCCTGGGCCTATACTTGTGGACATCCTCAACCCAGCCCCTTCCTTCAGAGGCTGCAAGGAACCCCAGACTGACCCTTGCTTTTGCGTTTCTCACTGAAGTGAGCTGGGATGCCCAGTAATTTCAAACAATGTACGTGATTTAATACACATGAACACCTGATAAATTCATTAGAAGGTATCATTCAAAGTTAACGGCATTTTTTCTCTCTAGTATAGTCATTGCTTTGGTAGACCCTTTTTTAAAATAAAATTTTAAAGTTTACTGACTTTTTTGTCTATTCTATTTTGAGTGAAGATGTTCTGGCTGACTAACATTCTCTTTTCAGATTCAATTGGATATGGTTCTCCACTGTTTCTTGGCTTTAATTATAGTGGAATGTGCCTGTGAGTTGTCCCACAGCTGCCACGTCCTTGTGAAGGGTAGCTGCTTTTGCAAGCCTACCGCTGGATAGCCTCAGTGAAAGTGAACTAGAAGTTGCCATATTTGTCTAGATAATTAAAAATGAGATGTGGTAAAAATGGGTCTGAAATTCAGATAGGCGCTTTCTATCCTGCTTGAATGTAACTTGAAAGAATGCAATTGGTTTGGCATTAGCATATTTATGCTTCCTGGAGGAAAAATATTTTTCATTGTAACCATCTGACAGGTCTAGAATCCTCTAGAAGACTGAGAGTCCTATCTACCTAACAGGCAAATATTCCACGCACCTGTAAAATTTAATATCGAATGTGGATAATATTTTCCTTTCTATTCAGTTGGGTGGATGCTTCTGGCAGTGTCAAATTGTGAATCTTTACTTCTTTCTCATAATTTTCTAAAATCAAAATTAAAAAAAAAGATTAAAAAAAAAACCAAAAAATATTTATAGGATGAGATCCCCCCCCCCCTTTTTCTGGTCTTCTCTCAAAACTTCATTTTTGGGAGCTCCTGAAACAAATTTATTTAATTCCAACATGTATAAAGGCCAAACTTTTAAACCTCTCTAAGCAAATGAGATAAATTTTGGCTAAATGGAAAACATTAACCATTAAAACTTTTCCTGGTCTAGACTTCAATGAGAAAAGGTCTTAGGGAGCACCTAGGCGACTCAGCGTCTACCTTCAGCTCAGGTCATGATTCCAGGGTCCTGGGATCAAGCCCTTCATGGGGCTCCCTGCTCAGCAGGAAGCCTGCTTCCCCCTCTCCCTCTGTTGTTCCTCTTGCTTGTGCTCTCTGGCTCTCTCTCTATTAAACAAATAAAATCTTGGGGAAAAAAGGGAAGAGGAAGAGGTTTTGGGGGAAATTTGAGTGAAAAACAATAAAGTTAAAGCAAAGGAAAGTGGTAGGTGTACAGTGGGGAAAGCACAGCCCTAGGGACCAGGGAGCCCCTTGCCCTCACCAACATTCCACAGACATGGCATCTGGCTGGAGGGTAGCTCTGAGTTTGTGTTGAATTTGTAGTTTTCAGATACAAACAGAGCCATCCAAATATAGTCAATCACAAATCTCCCAGGCAGCCAGCGTTGTGTCTACCATCACATCAAAATAGAACTTATGCAGGAGTGTCTGTGTGAGACTCTCCCATGGTGGAAAATACCAGTCTGGGAGGTCTGTCATCCCATCAGTAAGCTCACCTGAGGACCTGGAGTTGGATCAGAGAAGGGCAGGACCAAACATGTAGATTGTTATTTTAAAGCACCCATTAGTATTTTCTAAGAATTGTTGACAAATGTGTTTAGTAAAATGATAAAGGAGGACAAATTAATGAATGAGATTTGCTTATATTTTAATAACAAAATAATTTACACTATGGCCAATGAATAAAATTAACAGTGTAGATGTTCCTTATGCCAGAATCAATAGGACCTCTCTGCAGGACACACAGCAACGGCAGTCCCACTCTTTCGTGTCAGACCACATGGTGCTGACACATACATGGTATTTCATTTAACCTCCTCCTCACTTGACTTGGCTTTCAGATCAGGAAACCATTGCCAAAGGCTTAACGGCCCTGTAGATGGGGTCAACTTGGCATGCCGCTCTTCTGTTTAAATCCTACGATGATGTCCTAATGTCTTCAAATGAAATGTAACTACGTGAACAGGTTATAAGAAATTTATACCTAAGGTGATGTCCTACTCCGTGTGTCAACAATTGAAAAAATCAGGTCTACTCTTCTATTTGCTCAGACTATATAGTTCTAAGCTTATCAATTCCTGAAAATTCCCTAATGTCTTAACGATTACTTTTTTTAAACCACCGACTGATGACATTGGTAATCATCCCTGCTATCCTCTGGTCAGCCTGTTTTATCATGTGGTTTTCCTCTTATTTTCCAAGTCATGTACAACTTCCAGCTGAGCCTCTGAGATTTTGGTTCAGTGACTCAGCTTCTTTCTCTGTAAGAACCTTTCTTGGTCACTTTGCTAATGTTCTGCTTGGATCATGAACATCAGCCGACTTTGCAGTGCAGCCTCACAGAGTCTGCTCAACTTCCCTCAGTCACAATTTGTTTCCCTGAATTTTGTATGCCTTACAGATTTTCGACTTTGGTGAAGTTTTCTTCTGCCAGGAAGCATCTGTGTATAGAGCAGAGTGGGTGGTTTTTGGAAGACTTGGGTGTTCCAACACTGGGCTGAGGAGATACAAGCCACTGTCCCAGTTCTCACTGAATCCACATTTCCTACTGGGAATGGGGTCCTTTAGACGGAGGGGTTTTGTTTGTTTGTTTATTTTGTTTTTTTTGTTGTTGTTTGTTTGTTTTTACCAATAGGGAAAAATTAACATCTCTTAACAGGTAATCTGTCCTCATATTGTGACCTTGGTACTGATAACTTCCAATTAAGTCAGTTTATTTTTTCCTGACATCACAAGCTACGTACTTCTTACACGTTCCTGCCCTGACCAGCAAATACACTGCTTTTTCTGGTTATTGCTTTAAACCATAATGGGGTCCAGAATTATGTATCCATACTGAGTTAATCTCATCATCTGAGCCCAATCAGTCCTAGAAGCAAAGGTTTCTCATGTTCAAGACTTAAACCACTTTGGTGTGTCCCTCTGGTCTCAGCTCTAGATGCCTTTGGAACTGTCCAGTTTGGACAAATAGTCGGGAATAGACATCTTTCCTCTAGTCCCTAGCCTCTGCTCCTATCTATCTAACTTCCTGATACTTCCAAATATAGATTAGTTAAGAAAGGAAACATGAGAAGACAAAAGACCCAAAAGACAAAAAATAAAATAAAACACACCACTGCCACTCATCAAGTGAATTAAATTTGTTTTCTATGAGTGATTAATTTTATATTATCCAAAAAAAATCTGTGAAGATAATACACAAATGCAGAGATAGGTGGATATTCCTGAATTTTAGGGAAAATCATAGCTAGCTAAAGTGGAGATTTAAAACTCAAATAATCCTGACAACTTAGCCTCAAGGGTACCTCAGTAAATGATTGTCTATGTTTTTTAAAAATCTCTGTGTGTTACGTGTACATTGTGTGTGCTTGGAGTGGTTTCCCACTTCCCCTCTCTCTCCCTTGGTCACTCTTGCTCAGGTAACAAAGGTGGCTGGTCATATGTATTATCCGTTCATCTTGCTTGGAGTACATGCTTGCTAACAGCAAGGTCAGTCAGTGTTGGTTAACCTCAGTGTATTTTGGGTCTGATGAAACAGACTAATCATGCATCTGCTGCACAAATATTAATTTTGAGTAGGAGACCTGCCATTTTGTGAATTCACAAGAAATAAAGAGATGTACACTCAGCCTGAGGATGTATCTTTTTTCTTTAAAGATATATTTATTTGTTTATTTATTTGAGGGAGGGAGAGAGACAGAGAGCAAGGGGGGAGGGGCAGAGGGAGAGGGAGAGAGAGAATCTCCAGCAAACTCCCTGCTGAGCTGGGTGCCTGACACAGGGCTCAATCTCACGACCCTGAGTTGGTGACTTGAGCTGAAATCAAGAGGCGGATGCTCAACCTACCGAGCCACTCAAGCGCCCTGGTCTTTTCTTTAAAAAAATGAAGCCATTGATAAAATATCCGTAAAAGTATACTTCTTATCTACTTTATGTTCTCCCAATTTCCTCCATAGTTTTATGTTAGGGTAGTGATTTGGGTATGTTACTACAGGGTCAGGTCAGAGACAGGAAAAATATAGACTTTCCGAGCATCTTTCAAACCATATTGTATGACTGGTTATCGATACAGCTGATACTATAGAAGGCAAGCACTGGTGTGAGAGACCTGCCCCTACAGGTTCCTGCTGCCTGGATCTGCCTGTGTGCCTGCTGCACATCTTCCCTTGACCCGCCCGAGTCTACCTTCTCCAGCTGCTCCCTCCTGTGCTATTGGTCCTTTCCTCATTTGAGCTTATCAAAAGCATTTGTACCAAGATTTTTCCTTCTAATTTTGATTTGATGAGATAAAATACTTTTTTATTATTTGATTTGCAATATTCTTTTTCTTAGACTATTCAAATTTTATATTCTTTCACGTTTGGTGTCTCTACTGACATTTCTTATACCATAACCCTGTTCTCTCTCATAGCATATTCTCATTCTGCTGGATTAGGCACTATCAGGTTTCAAGACACAAAGTCAGGCTCTGGCTACCTTAGATGGGAGAGGTTTATTGTAAAGACACCAAGGGAAAGAATGACCACATAATATACTGTCCTTGTCCAAATCTGCGCTCTATTGAGAGTAAAAAGAGGCACTATTAATTATGCCCTGCCACCTATGTAACTGGGACTATCCTGGTCAGACAGAGATGGGTCTTCCTTTCCTCCTCCTCTTCCCTCTCCCTTCCCTCTTTCTTCTCTTCCTCCCCCAACACCTTCTTGTTGCCCCACTAACTTCTGCTCATAGGGGAATATATCATTTCTCTCTCTGGGTCTCTTTTATCTATCATCTATCTATCTTATCTATCTATCTATCTATCTATCATCTATATCTATTTATCTCCCAAATATAAACACTAGATCACCAGTGAATAAGTCTTTTTATAAATTTTTGATTCTAGAATAATCCAATGCTGGGCTCACTTGCTAAACTCTTAGATAACTTCCACAATGGAAAATAATAGAGTTTTAGGGTTTAAGTTAGGATATGGATTAAGCTGTAGAGACAGAGACACAAAATAATAGTGGCCTAAACAATGAGGAGATGCATTCCTGTCTGACATAAAGATCTAAGCCGGTATGGTGGTTCTGCTTGGCAAAGTTGTAAGGAGCTTAGGCTTCTCCTACTTTACTGCATCACCCTCCCGGATTTTGTCCACTTCACATGATCAGAGATGATTCACTGTCATATCCAGTTTCCTGCCAGTGGGAAGGCAAAAGAGTAGATGTGATCACACTCCATTCCCCAATGTGTCCTCTACCATTCATGGCTCTTTTACTCAAATCATTTGATTTCCATTCATAGCTTATAGGCCAGAATGTAGTCATGTATCTTCTATTAGACACAAGGAAGCCTGGGAATTGTAGTTTGTCCTCTGAGAAGCCAAAATTGGCTAATTCCATTAATAAGAGACAAGAGGAGCAAATACACACTTTCAATCAATGGTTTCTGCTACATTTAGCACTGTAATGCTAGAGGATGTATTCATATTGAGACAGAAAATTCTTGCTGTTGTTTCCTCTTGGTAACTATGCTCTGTATTTTGTGGTCTTCAACTTACCATATTGTGATATACTCTAGGTAGCATCTACAAGAGCATTGTTATTTTGACTCAGAAGTTCTCATTAAAAATTATACAAATCTCTAATTGTGAAACTATTATTTTAGTAAATTACATGAAAAGCTTACCAGATATACCATTCATTTGCTAACCCAGACATTTTATTGAACTTAACCACAAAATCTCAAAGTGTTTTCAAGAATCTAAGACTTTCTGAGGCTCTTTTCATTTTGTACATCGTGCATTGTAATTTATAGCTGAAATCGCCTTTTTCAGAGTCTAGAA
This sequence comes from Nyctereutes procyonoides, assembly GCF_905146905.1. Lineage (NCBI taxonomy): Eukaryota > Metazoa > Chordata > Mammalia > Carnivora > Canidae > Nyctereutes > Nyctereutes procyonoides. Next base: position 3,625,959 of record NW_026575082.1, on the reverse strand, counting down.
ATCTATTAGTCTGAATTTATCTTTTTTCTAATCTTTCTAAACATTCCATCATATCAAGGAGATGATGATGCTCATTATGGTCATTAAGATTCTGATGCAATTAAGTTGTATCCCACTTAAGTGATGGGGTGTGATCCTTTCTCGGAATGGGACAATTTTCTATAGGCCCACAACTTCCACATCCTCATTAATTTGCAAGGATGTTTTAGGAAATGTGTTCTTGACCTTGAATGAAGTACATCTCCCAACTTTCAGCAAATCATTGCATTAATGTTCTTCAGATTATAACATCCATTTTAAAAAATCCCTCACCATTGTCCCCAGGAGAGTCTATAAAAATGTTCCTGTGCTTTGTTTGTGGTCACTTAGATAATAGGAGAGCTCCCCCTACTGATTGACATTGGGGAATTATGGAGGAGGGGCTAATCTGAGGCCCTGAGCTCTTGATCACTTCACTAATGCTCAGGCACAGACCTAGATGAAAATCAAAAGAAGCCTGTTTGACATTGGCTTTTGAAATACTTAAAAACATCAGCATTTGTCAGGTAGAAAGATTTTCATTTCAAAGTTCTAGCAGGTTATTATTATTCCAAGCAATGGAGAGTTAAAAAAGGTTGAACAACTATAATAATGATGGTGTCTGAGTGTGGGGAGTGATCAGGTTTTATTGTTTGTTTGCATAAAACTATCTCACTTAGTTTTGTTTGGGGTATGATGAAGAAATGTAGGCTAATTAGACCATGCAAATCACTTTGTTTTCTGAAAATTAATTAAGCTTTCATGGCCTTCCCAGGTTACAGGGCCAGGCTCACATCCCACACAGTTCCTCTGGAGTTACGTAGGAGGTGAGCCTGTCTCATGCTGAACTGTCAGATGATTCCATCATGGAAAGAATGGAGTTTAGTAATGTGGCGTTTGAAAGCTTGTTCAAGTTGTAAAATGTTGGATTCTATTTTTATTAAATCACTTAAACTTTCAACATAGTGAAAAAGATTTATTTAACATACATTTCACAAGCCATTTTGAATGCATATTTTTTTGTGGAAAAAATACAGCAGAGGACATTTTTAAAACAGAAGTTATTGTCCTGAAGGGAGAAGACAAATGAGTTAACCATTGAAGTCCTATTGTTTCGTCAGACTGTCCATAAAAACATTTAAGATTTTATATTTGTAGTGTTATGAGGAAGCTATGTCCATCTCCTTCAGATATACAGATGTAAATTCTCTTTATTATTTGGGAATATTGCATATAATCCACATAAAGTTATAGAGGCTGCAGAGAATTGTGTTATTGTAAGAACCCCCAAGTAAAGAAACTAAACCAAGCATCTGGAGAAGCATGTAATGTGGTGAGCTTGATAAAAATGCCAGATCTATGTGAAGAAAGGCTATTTTTAGTAATCTCCTTTTTGTATCAAAATGCTTTTTTTTGAGATATGATATTTATTGAGACATGATTCATGTGCCATAACATTCTACCATTTAAAATATACAGTTCAATGTGTTTCCTATATTTACAGAATTGTGTAATGATCACCACAATCTAATATTAGAGAATTTCATCATCTCCAGAAGAAACTCTGTACCCATTAGGGATCATTCCCTGTTGTCCTCTCGCTCTTCCAAACCTCCACCCCAGCCCCAGCCAGATTCAGATAGAACTGACCCACTTCTATCTCTATGGATTTACCTATTCTGGACATTTCATATAAATGGAATAAAACAATATTTGATCTTTTGTAACTGGCTTCTTTTCAAGACAACATTTATCTTTATAGTACATATGCCTGGTTCATTCCTTTTTTTTTTTTTTGTATTACCAAATAGTATTCCATTTTATGGACATACCACATTTTGTTTATGCATTTAACAGTTGATGGATATTTAGGTTGTGTTCACTTTTTGGCTATAATGAATAATAACTGCTATAAACATTCATGTTTGAGTTTTGGGGCATATACTCTCATTTTCCTTGGGTAGTTACTAGGAGTGGAATTGCTGGCATATATGATGTCTCTGTATTTTACATTTTGAGGTACTGCCAATCTGTTTTCCAGCATGACTCTACCATTTTACATTCTCACCAGCAAGGTAGGTTCTAATTTCTCCACATCCTTGCCAGTATTTGTAGCTGGCTGTCTTTTTGATTATAGTCATTCTAATGGGTGTGTACAGGTATCTTATTGTGGTTTTGATTTGCATTTCCCTAACGAGCGATAACGTTGAACATTTTTTCATGCCCCTTTTCACCATTTGTATGTCTTCTTTGGAGAAATGTCTGTTCAAAACCTTTGCCCATTCTATAGTTGGATTATTCTTTTTTAAAAAAATTAACAAGTGTAGTGGATATATAATATATTAATTTTAGGTGTACCATATAGTGATTCAGCATTCATATACATTCCTAAGTGCTCTTACGATAAACACAATTACCATATATTACCATGGTTAGCTCATTCTTTTACATTTTAAGATTTTTAGAATATATATATTCTGAATACAATGAAATTGAAAACAGAAAATCAACAGAGAAAAAATTTAAAAACCTGGTTCGGGATCCCTGGGTGGCACAGAGGTTTAGCGCCTGCTTTTGGCCCAGGGCGTGATCCTGGAGACCTGGGATCGAATCCCACGTCGGGCTCCCGGTGCATGGAGCCTGCTTCTCCCTCTGCCTATATCTCTGCCTCTCTCTCTCTGTGTGTGACTATCATAAATAAATAAAAATTAAAAAAAAAAAAATAAAAAAACCCTGGTTCTTTGAGAAGACTAATGCAATTGATAAGCTTCTAGCTAACTAGAAAAAAATGACATAAATTATTAATATCAGAAATGAAAGAGAGGACATCATTTCAGGTATGACAGATTCTGCCAAAACTCACATAAGGAAAAATAGTCCGCCTGATTAGGCCCATATATATTAAACAAATTGAACCAATAATTAACAATCCTCCCAAAGCAAAAGCACCAGGCTCAGATGAGTGCAGTGGTAATTTCTACCAAACACTTAAGGAAGGAGTTATACCAATTCTCTAAAGTCTCTTTCAGAATAAAGAAGCAGAGTGAATAGTTCCTAACTCATTCTAGGAGTTGAACATTACCCTTATATCAAAATTAGACAAAGACATTATAAGAAAAGAAAATAACAAACCAGTACATCTTACGAGCATGGATGCAAAAATCCAGCCCCCCAAACACTAGCAAATCGAATGCAATAATGTATAAAAATAATTATACACCATGACCAAATGGGATTTATTGCAGGTATCCAAGACTGGTTCAACATTAAAAAACCCCAATTAATGTAATCATCAACAGACTAAATAAGAAAAATCATATAATCATATCATACAATAGATGCAGAAGAAGCATTTGACCAAAATCACAATTAAACACCCATTCACAATTAAAAACCCTGAAAACTAAGAACAAGGGAACTTCCTCAATTGTTAAGGAATATGTACAAAATCCTGCTGTTAAATTCATATCTAATGGTAATTAACTAGATGTTTTTCTGCTAATATCAGGGACAAGGCAAGGGTTTTCCCTCTTACCACTCCATTTCAACATTGTATTGAAATTTCTAGCTATACAATATGGTAAGAGAAGAAAATATAAGATATACGGATTGGGGGAAAAAAAGATACAGATTGGGAAGGGAGAAAAAAATCTATTTTGGTTCAAAGGTGACATGGTCATCTGTATAGTAAGTCTGAAGGAATCAATAAGACAACTGGGACTAATAAACAATTATAACATGATTTAAGGATAAAAGGTTCATATACAACAGTAACTTGCTTTCCAATATTACCAGCAATGAACAAGTGAAATTTGAAATGTGAAACACAATACCATTCACATTAGCATCACCCCAAAATGATGTAGTTAGATATAAATCTAACAAAACATGTAAAAAATCGACATGAAGAAAACTGTAAAACTTGAAATAAAGAAGAATTAAATAAATGGAGAGATATTCTATAATTATGGGTAAGAAGAATCAGTATTGTTAAATTCTTCCCAAGTTTATCTATAGATTCAATGCAATCCCAATCCAAAATTCCAGCAAATTATTTTGTAGATTTTGACAAAGTGATTCTTAAATTTATAGGGAAAGGCAGAAGACACAGGATAACGAACTCATTACTGAAAGAAAAGAACAAAGTTGGAAGACTGACATGACCTGACTTCAAGTTTTGGTATAAAGCTATAGTAATCACGGCAGCATAGTGTTGGTGGAAGAATCGACAGATAGAACAGTGGAACACAACAGTGAACCCAGAGACATGTCAACTGATGTTTGACAAAGGAACACAAGTAATACAATGAAGACAGGATAGTCTTTTCAACAAATGGAGCTGGAGCTGGAACTGGGCATCAACATGCCAAAAAAAAAAAAAAAAAGGAAAGAAGAAAAAGAATATAGACAAGACCTTGTACTTACTACAAAAATTAGCTCAGAATGGATCATAGAGTTAAATGTAAGCCGAAAACTATAAAACTCCTGGAAGGATCATGCAGGAAAAAACCTGGATAACCATGAGTGTGGTGATGACTTCTTAGACACAACACCAAAGGCGCAATACATGAAAGAAAGAATTGATAGACTGAACTTCACTGAAATGAAGAACTTAGAAATATTTGTAAGTGACAAATCTGATGAGTGACCTTTGTTCAAAATATGTAAAGAACTCTGAAAACTCAAAATCTGAGAATAAACAGCACAATTTAAAAATGAGCAAAAGATCCGAATAGTCATCTCGCCAAAGAAGATATACAGGTGGCAAATAAGCATATTAATAGATGTTCTACGTCATATGTTCTCGGGAGACTGGAGAGTAAAACAATGAGATATCTCTATATATCCAGTAGAATGGCCAAAATCTAAAACACTAACACCACCGGATAATGGTAAGGACCTGGAGCACCTGGAAGTCTTTCACTACTGGTGAGAATACAGAATGCTGCAGCCACTATGGAAGACAACTTTGAAATTTCTTACAAAACTGAACACACTCTTACCATATGACCTAGAGGTCATGTTTTCTGATATTTACCCAAAGTATTTGAAAACTTATGTCCACACAAAACCTATCACGTAGATACTTATAGCAGCTTTATTCATAATTGCTAAACCTTGGAAGCAAGTAAGATGTTCTTTGGTAGGTGAATGGATAAATAAACTATGGTCCATCCAGACCATGGAATATTATTCAGTGCTGAAAGGAAATGAGCCATCAAGTCATGGAAAGACATGGAGGAAACTTAAATGTGTATTGCTAAGTGAAAGGATCAAATGTGAAGAGGCTACGTAATATATAATTCCCACCATGACAGTCTGGAAAAGACAAAACTATGGAGACAGGAGAAGGATCAGCGGTTGCCAGGGGTCAGTGGGGAGTGAGGGATGAACAGGCGGAGCATAGAAGGTTTTTAGGGCAGTGAAACTACTCTGCATGATACTCTCTAATTGTGGATACAGGTCATTATACTTTTGTTCAAATTCATAGGATGTATAACACCAAGAGTGAACCCTAATGTAAAACTGTGGACTTTGGGTGATAATGACGTGTCAATATAGGTTCATTGCTTGTAACAAATGTACCACTGCTGGGGGCTGATGCTACTGGGGGAGGATATGCATGTGCAGGGGCAGAGGGGTCTATGGGGAATCTATATACCATCCCCTTAATTTTTTGTGAACATAAAACTGCTCTAAAAAAATTAAGTTGCTTAAAAGGAGTTAAAGTCAGGGCATGATAGTTGGAAAAAAACAGTGGTTTTCTATGTAAAGTGCTTACAAGTCTAGTGAGCACTGAGTCCATGCTGGCAATTATTATTATGTCAGTCTCCCTCCAGAATTCTGATGAAGTTGGAAGTTGAGGCCACTCCTGATGGCAGTTCATTTTTCCCATAACCCTGTGCAGAGAGAATTTGCACAAAGAATTAAGATGAAAAGTCTGATTTTGTAGCAATAAACCTCTTCTTTCTTCTACATTTCCCCTCCATGTCCTTTCTCATAATATATCAACTTAGACATATTTTTTTTCTGTTATCTTTCCTACTTAATCAACCATTTCCCTAGATTCAGCCCACTGGAAATCATTCCTATCAAAATTAATGACAATATATTTTAGCCATTTCAATGAACTCACATTTTTGTGAGTTTTTTTTTCTTTTTGTCTGAGGATATGAGAGCCCATATTAGCTATTTAATGGTGGACTAAACTATCAGAAACTAATTTGCATTAATAAGGGCCCTGTGACAGAGTTGGGGTTGTTGACAAAATTTATGTTGATTAGCAACATAGAAATCACAATACCTGCATTTATTTCTGTCCCTGTCATTACTGACAGTAATAGTACAGACATCTTGTCAAACATCTCCAGGCTTTGGCTTCTACAACTGATAAAGACCTCTGGTAGCTAATAGGAATATTGAAGGTGTCCACGGACGTTGATAGGGATCCCACACTCGTCCTGTCCTGAGACAGTAGGCACAGAATAGGTAGAGAGGCCAAAGTTGTCAGCTGCTATCCAGTGAATCCAGGGCTTTTTGAGTCCAAATCTTCACTGTATCACTGCGTTGCTGATGCACAGAAGTTCAGATAGTGTGATCATGGGGTGCCAAAATTCCCATGGCTCTAAATCCAGAGAAATGTAGGATCCCAGCTCTTACAAGAGAGAAAAGTAGTTGAGAGCCAGCCCAGAAGAGAGAAGCAGAGCTTCTGGCTGTGCACATGGCAGCCCGAGGCCGCCAGCCCTCCCCATGTGTGGGTGGGATGCTGTGGTCCCTGCACAATCTCAGAGGTCCCTGTCTGTGCAGAAACCAACAGGGCAGCACCCCCTCAGCCTAGCATCGCAAGACCCCCACAAGCAACACCTCACACAGCAGACCTTTAGTGATGGGTGATTGATGTATCACTTTGGTAAAGTCAAAGTTATTAATTTCTCTTAATCTCTTCTTTAGCTTTCATTTTGTGTCACCAATAGTTTTTCCCTACTATGTTGGATCTCACTTCATCATGGAGCTCATACTTTTTTAGAGCAAGAAAGACAAATATGCAGACAAAGACGTGAGGCACCTCAAGTCCCAACCATGATTGTGGGATGTCAGTCTTACACACTTCTCCCCCAACCTGCTCTTGCTGTCTCTAACAGCTGCTTCTGACTTAGAAGTCAGCTAGGTGAAAGAAGTTCCATCCTTTTGGAAGACTTTTCCTTGGTGTTATATGAGCTGTATCCCTCTTTGGCCCTACCCTCCTTTTTCGTCATCGGTTTTGTGGCTCTGTGTGTGCACGCGCGCGCGCCGTGTGTGTGTGTGTGTGTGTGTGTGTGTGTTTGATGCAATCTCCTAGAAATGTGTCAAAATTCCTGGTTTGGTAGTAAGATAGCATTCATGAATCCCAACCCTGGGCTATAGCTAAAAGATGTTTTAATTGCTGGTTATTTCCTTATTGTGATAGTGACTCAGGAGACAACCTCAATGAGTAAAAATTTAGTGATGTCACCTTTTCCATTTGACCCCTTCTTTTCTTGCCCAGGTAAAATATATATTTGAAATGGCTTTGTATAAACCATTGGTTAAAATAAGACATCAGATCTATTGCTTAAAATAAATTCAGCATTATATGTTTCTTAAATTATTTAAGGAAGAAGTTTTCCTTTGACTCAACATCAAATATGATGTACTTGAAATCAAATAGGTTTCTTTCTATGGTGTATGAATAGATTATAAATTCTTTAAAGAAAGGGACCATGTCTGAATCATGACTTTGTCCCTAAAATCTAGCACAATGTATGTTTAACAGTATTTGCTTAGTGATTTCTGGATGACTGAGTTATTGTAGCTATAGAAATGCTCTTATGAACTGTATGATTCTGCTGTGTGCATTATTTTCTTTGTAAATCAGTGATAGTAAGAATACTAATTGGGAAAAACATCAATTTAAATTTAATCATTAAGGGATCCCTGGGTGGAGCAGCGGTTTGGCGCCTGCCTTTGGCCCAGGGCGCGATCCTGGAGACCGGGGATCGAATCCCACGTCGGGCTCCTGGTGCATGGAGCCTGCTTCTCCCTCTGCCTGTGTCTCTGCCTCTCTCTCTCTCTCCCTCTGTGACTATCATAAATAAATAAATAAATAAATAAATAAATAATAATAAATTAAAAAAATAAAAATAAATTTAATCATTAAAAAACACGCAAATTTCTCAAAAATTAAACTGACAAATTTTGGACAAAATGGTCCTTAGATCTCTTTAGAAAAAAATGGTAAATTTATCATGACAATAAGGGGATCTCAGTGTGGTCTAACATATCAAACTTACCTTTCCCACTTTACATGGCCCCAGTTCTTTGCCATGTTGCTTGTTGCCTGTCTATCTATCTATCTATCTATCTATCTATCTATCTATCTATCATCTATCTGCATATCATTATCATCTATTTTATCAATCTATGACCTCAACATTATTATGGTAGGGAAATTCTCCAGAATATTCTCTTAGAAAATTTTAGAATCATGAAGTTTTAAAACAACATTCTGTAATGTCACTGTAAATAAAAGCAATGTGATGAATCATATATTTTGAATAACAATAGATTGGAATCTCTAGACCAGATATTAAAATATTTATTAGACATACATCTGTGTCTGCCAATAGATCATGTTTTCATTAGACATGACATTAAGTTCCTGCCCAATTATTTTGGCTTTTACTAGGCCTAATATGAGTCTAAAGGTATTCACATAGCTATCACTGAGAAAAATATACCAAAAGAGAGAAAGAATTGTTTGTTGTTTTGGGATTCTGTGTAGTTAAAATGGTGGGGGAATGGTAGATAGTGAGGGAAGCACTTGAAAAATAAATTTTTCATAAACACCTGACGATGACTTCTTTTTTTACTTTCTTTTTTATTTATGTCAAATAAGTAAATATATTATTTATGGGGAATAATGGGGACAGGGTCAAGAATATGTTCTATTACTACTTAAAATTTATTTTAAGCACAAATGTCATTATATAGACTGGCATTTACCAGAATATTATTCTGGAACATTAGACCTCAAATAAATTTGATGTTTTAAATGGACATTAGTTTAATAACAAACTTGTCTAAGTTTGTTCAAGTTAACATTTCTCACACTTGTTTAACTAAAGCTGTATTTTTTTCACCACACCTTAAAAATCCTATGGACCCAGTGTTCTGAGAACATACTCTGGAATGCAGGTATGCAGCAGATGTATGCTTGACTCAGACTCCATCCCTTGATAACATGCAGTGTCCTTTGTGCATAATACACACACACATATGCAAACATCACACGAGGATAGATTTGAGTCATAGGTTAAATATTCTTCGGTAAATAATTCTCTGTAGCTCCTATTTATGAAACTTTTCTATAAATATCCTTGAAAGTTGCTCCAACTGACACTTTCATCTGGTTTGATTGCTTCCTATTCACCCCAATGGGGAGGGAAGGAGGTCTCATCCCCAATAGTGTCAGATGGCCAAGTACAGGATGCTTGAGACTGCACAGATGAATTCAAACAGAAACTTATTAATTCAGCATACTCACAGCCCCCGAAGCACTCACTGCATGCCATGCAGGCCACATGGGTGTTGTACTGGGGAGCAGAGAGAACCAGCAGAGATTGTACAAAGCTGGCTCAGCAGTAACAAAAGGGTAAGGTGCCCCTGGTTCCTGTGGGAAGACATCACTGCCTTGTTGAAATAGTTTTGTGGGCTGGCAAGGAGGTGATCCTGTTAGTTGAAGATGGGTGGGGGTCAGCTGGGTCAGCTGAAGGGAAACAAGCTGGGTAGGGAGGCTTTCCTACTTTGGAGGGGGAAGGGTCATATCTGGTGAGAGCAGGTGAACTCATGGTTAAGTGGCTAGTGCCCTGTGAGGCTCGAAGATGTCAGGGCAGCACATGAAATTCTAGGCCTTACCATACTACTTCCCTGAGTGCCTGGAGGTCTATGCCCAGTCGTGCTCTGGACGCCTCTCCTTCCTCTTCAATTGCAGAATGCCTCTCACAAGCTGTCAGCTTTCTCCATACCAGATCGCAGTGTTGATTCACTTGGTATTCAGAGTCAGCCAGATTTTCATCCAATACAGTGTTCTGGCGATCCCCCTGGTGCTGCTCCTTGCTATCCCAATTGATGGTGGCCATTATGCTTGATTCATTGCATGCCATTGATCTTCGAAATTTTGATTAATGACAGGGAAACCTGAAAAGTTCAGAGTTTGGCTTTGGTTCAAATGAGCACCCAGAAGTTCAGATGCTTAATTCAAGCTGTCTAAGTCTCTTGGATAAGCAAATGTGGTTATGCAAAATTAGTCTGAAAAATCTCCTGGAAACAGCCCTTCTCTTGGAAATTTCTGGTATTTCCTGCTTCTGCTTAGACTACAGGCTATAAATACTACAAAGACATTATTTCTTTCTTTCATTTGTTCTGCTCATTTACTTCTGGCCAGCGCCCAGGTTTCTAGGTTTTTGGGGGACAGGTAGCAAATCATGGTGGGAAAGTTCAGGGTGGCATTGTTTGGCTGTCGGATTACACCAGACGTACATACATTTTCCATGCACCTGGGCACACAGACAGATACAAGCACATCAACTCCCAGAGTTCAGGGGAAAGAGCTATCTATTTATCCCTGGCAAACTGACTTCTTTTTCAAATCCATGAGAATGTGCTAGTACTGTGTGAATACTCAGGCGTCATCTAGACAAAGCAGGAGGTTGATAAATGACAGTGGGAGGAATTCCGTCCAAAATGAACAGTTAACTCTTCTCAGCATTCCCTGGCTTAGTCCAGGCAGTGAGACCTACAGAACAGACCATCTGAGGGCCACTCTCTAAAGGTAGAAAGGGATGCATACTTGCAGGTTCATAAGGAAACACCTTTGGAAAAACAGCCTCTTGAATGAGAATATTCAACAATCTTATCTCCTTCCCTTCTCCAAACACTGTCACTAAGTTCAAACCAAGAGTTCATTAGCCAGAGTGTCCTCGTTTACCTGGGTTGTTCATCTTAGCATGCTGGAAGTTTAGGTTACCTAAACTGAATGTGACAAAATAGAATTCCATGGGGCTCACCTGGCAATTGCTACCAGTCTATGTTTTGTTTGCAATAAGTGACCTATTTCAATTCCTTTGAGACTAACCAATAGTACTAATGCACACCATAAACTGTGCATTATAATGAGAAATTCTATTTAGGATTGGGTTTATCCTGAATTGTACAGAAGATAAATTAAACTTTCTGATCTTGGAGATGCACATGTATTTCACACATGTTGCAAATTCTGGGAAGCATTGGAACTTGCATTGACCATAAACCCTGCAACTCAGAACTCTGGTTGAGTCTTTAATTTGCTCTTCATTCTCTGTCGCAGGCTGTTCATCTGGATGTAAATAATGCCTCGTTTATACCTGGGGGTAGCATAAGACAATCAGTAATAATTTGTGCTTTCCCAAATTGTAAAAACCAAACCCAAAGTCTCCAATTTCTGCTAAGTAAAAAAGGTGATCCCATTTGAAGACCAAACATTTTTAGAATATTTATAAGATGGCTGTTTTATGCCCATATCATGCTTCAAATTTGTTAATTGAACAATAAAATATATAGTGGCTTTGGACTTTAGGTACATGTTCTTGCAGAAGGAATACACAAATCAATGACTCAACAACCAATGAGTAAATTCCAAATGATTCTAGACAGTTATGGAAGAGCAATGGAAAATTTTGCATTGAATTACTTACACATTTAGTTTTAATTATTTTGAAGTTTAAAGTTAATATATAAGGACTTTGTATTCCCATGAATTTCCAGTTTGATTATGTAAATGTAAAAAATTTGAAATTTTATTCTTCTATTTTGTACTAAAATATAATTATTTTTTAATTATAAATGCTCAGAAATCAAATGCACTGGCAAATATGTAAAGAGACATTTCAGTGCCACACATTCAGTGGGTTCTGTTCTATTATACAGATACTATATTTGCTTAATTTATTAGACTTCTACAATTTTTTTCCTCAGGGTCTTTCTATGGTGAAATTTATTTAACTAAATGGACTCTTACTGGATTGGCATGTAGCCGTCTTTTACACAAAATTACCCTATTCGGGTGTAAATATCGCCTGTGAATGGTAAATGTCAATATTCTCTAAAACTCTTTTTTTCAAAAAAAGATTTTATTTATTTATTTGAGAGAGACAGAGAACGAGAGAGAGAGAGAGAGAGAGAGAGAGAGAGGTCACAAACAGGTGGGAGGGGTAGAGGGAGAAGCAGACTCCCCACTGAGCAGGGAGCCCAGTAAAGGGCTTGATCCCAGGGCCTGGGATCATGACCTGAGCTAAAGGCAGACACTTCAGCTGAGCCACTGACTAAGCCACCCCCCAGGTGCTCCAGTGTTCTCTAAAACTCATCTTTCTGTGTGTCTGGGTCCCTGAGGAACTGTGACCTTACTGCCTTTCCTTTAGAACCACGGTCTCCTTAAATAACATGACCTTATGGGGAGCTTACAACTAGCACTTGTAGGTCCATCCACAATGAGCTCCAGGGGTTCCCAGGTGGCCAAAGGCAGGGCTCTCTTTTTAGCCCCGTTGCCCTTTGGCACCGACTTTCATGCTTGCTTTTCCAGGTACTAAGGGGTGGATGCCAAGGCAGGAACAGAGGGCTCCAGAAAAGCCCTCTGGTTGGAGGAAATATTACCAGAGGCCAACAACTTCTTTAAAATGGAAAATATGGCTTCTTTTATGTAATTTTTAAACCGAAACAAAGAAGTTGGGAAAAAGATATGTCTGATATCAACTACATTTCTGTTTCCAAATTGTTTCTTGGAAATACTAATGGCTTAAAAAAACATATTTTTATTTTTGCCTCTGAAAAGTCACTTATTATTCAGGCAATGCAGAAAGGTCATAAATTACTTTGGAATAGAAAAATGAAACAAAAAAGCATTTGTTTTTCCCTCAGCTGTTACAGCCAAATAAAGGGTGGCCACATGAATGTTCACAAGAGAGGAATCATCTTATTTTCACAAACATAATTACTGTTTTTAAAAAACAGCATCATATAGACCACCATTGCACTAAATCAATAGGAGTTTCTGAAACATATAATAGCTGAGTTTATAGCAGCTTCATTTGTGCAGTGACATACGGAAAGACCTCTAACTCACACAGGTGAGATCCTTCCACTTTCCTGAAGGATCTCTGAAGAGAAGAAAAATGGAACTGATCACACATTTAGTGTCCAATTATTTTCTCTCATTGCAGAAGCCAATATTCCTAAATTTGGTGATTCCATCAAAGCTTTCCATGAACAGTTTCTTGGAACTATTCCTTTCAACCAGGACTGCAGGGGGATTTAGCAGAAGGGCTTCCTGGAGCAGAAAGATGGCATGAAGAGGCTGGGCATCTACCTGGACTTGCTCTTCTGTCCTCTTGCATCCTTCTCCCTCCCATCCTACCTCCCACCCATTCTACCATATGAACTTACATCTGTCTGAGATTTCCAGAGGTTGCTAAAATTTTAGTCCTGGATATCATTTCAAGGCTCAAAAGTCCTGCTTAAATAATTATTGATTCTAGGATTGAGGCTGTGAGTTTCCATTAAGGTCAATAAGAGATGAATGAGCAACATCTATAAATCTCATGGTCCTTAAAAGCCCTCGGAGTACTCTTTTCTCTGATTATGTATGTACATATGACTATTTCTAATAAAATATCCACACCCCTCTGTATATTTCCCTTTTCCTTCCCAAATGGTATGTTAGAAATGAAAACCCAAGTCTGCCTGATGGACAGCCACTTAGCAAGGAGCAGACACAAGGTAGCATCACCTCCCACATAGTGGGCCTCCAGTAGTTGTTGCCCATAATTCTGGGAATTTGGTCCATTCTGTGCATTTCTTATGTGACTTTAGTCACATCCACCTTTCCACAGTGAGTTTGTTCTATGTTGCTTAGCATGAAAAGATTTGGGGAATAAAAAATTTGGGGACACTAGCATAGGCCTTGCCTTGATTTGCTCCCTGAATCTTCATATGTCCTTCCAGAATTTCTCTGTTCTTTCTACTAATATATGGAAGTCTCTTTTTCCAGCATCAGAGTGACAGTGAACTCTGCCACAGAATGATTTGCATAGGAATTAATACACTCAAACCTTGAAACAAAGCGGATGGAGCTTAAAATATCACTCCCAGTACCTGCTGAATATCACATGTATATAATTAAACACCAAACATTCCTTCTTTCATCTCATCGATGGAACAAAACAGCACAGAGTAAATTCATTTTGTTAGAAACCAAAGAAAATGGTCAAGCAGCATCATGCTCTTTTTGTTCACTCTGCCATGTAAATTTTATATGTAATAAATGTTAAATATAAAATATAACCTGGGTTAAAGAAATATAAGCTATTTCCAAAAATCATCTGTGCTGTACCCTGGCATCAAGGAGTACAGCCCACCCAAGCTGATGATTCCCCATCTTCAAGGAAGAAATAGCTCTTACCATTATTGGGAGTCCATTTTAGAGGACAATAACCTCAAGCAGAAGACCCTTGAATAAAGAATAATGGGGTTGTTCCAGAGAAACAGAATTTAGCAACAGGAACACATGTCTAATCTTTAATAAGAAGTAAAGTGGCCATAGGTGTAGTTTTGAGTGTAACTATAATAAAAAAGTTACCATAAAAAACATGGTACCGTTCTCTGGTTTCTCCAAGGGTAAAGTTTTCTGTGGGAAGCAGGGCCATTTCAAACATTCCAAGGACTCTTTCAGGCTGCCAGTGTGCCCCTCAGTACCTATTGGAGCATCCTGATCCCATCAGAGCATCTCTGGGCTAAAAGGGATAGTAAAAGCCAGCACTCCACCCAACTCAGTGTCCAAATCCACACAGCAACTGCCAGGTTTAGATAATGCAGCCAAGATTGTTTATACGTTACAAGTTGTCTGAATTAATAGATTATAAAAGGAATTAGAAAGACATAAATACTTCACTCAGGTCCCTGCCTTACCTAGTAAATAGTGAAGCTTGGATAGTTGTAAATTCTCTCAAAAAATAAATTACATTACAAATGTGAATTTGAATGGCAAGACTGATTTATGGCTACTGCTGATTTACAGCTTTTCTATATTGCTTGGTTGGTCCATCTGGCTATTTTTGCAGATTCAAAGTTTTATCTTACTTTGGTTTGTGTGAGTCCCTTTATTCCTGGAAAATCAAATATAACATTTTAATCAAAAAGAAAGGAAAACAATATTATGTGATTTCTATACAAATAAAGGAGAAGAGAAACAGAAGCGTATTCATCAACATAAAAGCCAATACTGAGATAAAATTGGAACTTCCTGGCACTCATGCATTTTAAGATGAAAAAAGAAGACTTTTAGAAAAAAAACTTTATGAAATAAATATGTTTGAGGATATTAAAGAAATAATGAAATTTTACCAATGCGTTGGAAAAAGTTTAGGGTTATAAATAAAAATACAGTTTGTTCAACTGGATTAAGAAAGTGGAGTGTGGCAGGCATTATTTACTTTTTCTTGGTCTTTCAAACACTAAATTTTATATCAGTATTCATTTGCATAAGTTCAATATTTTAGATTATACCTTGTTTTAAATTAATTTGTGTGTGTGTGTGTGTGTGTGTGTGTTTTGTGAGTATAATGTAGGTATTGCCAAAGTTGAACCAATATGATTCATTTAGTGGCTTTGGAAGTTTGAGGTTTATAGGTAGTTTAAAATAGAATACTTTAAAATCGAATATAAATCTTCCCTTGTTTGGTGCAGTCTGTACCTTTGGAAATGGTTTTCTCAGTCAGGTTGTAGTCGTTCAGAAAAGGAGATATGCCATGTTGCAGTTGAGTGTTTGTAACTACAGAATTTCATAAAATATTGGTTTGAAGTTTTGAATTCATAAGATCAGTGAACACTTTTGTTAACAAAATTATCTGTCTGCCCTTGGGTAACTAATTCTTGAAAACTGAGCCTTGACGTTAAGTTGTTTTATAGTTGGGGGGGATAGAAAAAAATGTTAACATTTACATTTATCTATGAAAATTCATTGCAAGTCATTTTGAAGCAAAGAATGGAATAAAAAATTAATATTAAATGGGAAGATGCTTATATAACATTTCATAAATATCACACAGCTAGTTTATAGATTTCATGTGTGTTTTGGGGCATTCCATGATTTGGTGACATTGCTGCCACTCTTCAAAGAAGGTAGTGGTGCCTGAGTGGGGCTCCCTTTGCCTTGATGTCCATCCAGGGGCTGTTCCTAACTGCCTAACACAGTGTGTTCACCTGCTAATTGCATCTCATAACTTATACACTGGTATCTCCAGAAAAAGTCCTGTCAGGGAGCTTTCAATTTGAAAACACTTCCTACCTGAAAAAGGCAGAAAAAGAAGAGGAAGGGAAGAAGGAAAAGAGGAGATGAATAAAAGATTCTCCTTGGTTTTCAGTGACATATATTATAGGTCCATTTTGGTAGGTGAGCAAAAACAGCTTTTATTACGCACAATTGTTCATCCAATCTGGAGTGCCAGCTCTCTAAAAGGTGAAGGGATGAGTAAGCAACCTCACAGAACTGAGGTCCCAGAGTTGAACAAATATCACGAAACCTTACAACTAAAAGAGGTGCTTATCATGCTATATTTGAACCACGCTTCCTTGAATATATTGTTCAGACATCTTTGCATATCCTAGTCCGTATGCAGCTGTGGTGGTTCTTTCTTCTCTTCTGTATCCAAATCATGGCATCAAGGACTCGGTTGAAGGTGAGACTGCAGGAAGCATGGAGAAGTCCAATCTTTGCTGCCCAAAGGGTGGTCCATGAAGCCAGTGGCATCAGCATCACGGGAGGCTGGTTAAAAACAGAGGCTGGCAGCCCCACTCCAGCTCCACAGAGTCAGAAGCCGCACTTTAAACAGGATTCCTGGGTGATTCTTGAGCACATTCATGGTTGGAAGCACTGATCTCACTTCCTCTCATATCTTCCCCAGCAGGGACGCATTCACCCAGAGATTGGCATTAATGGGAGAATTTAATGGAGAAACCAAGTTGTCTGATTGGAACGTTTAAGATGCATATACCCTATTTCCAAGTCATGAGGTTGTTTTGTTATTTATGTGCAGCCATAAAACACAATAGGATTTTTAAAGTCTATTTATATGCATAAAGCTGGCATACATATTCACAAATCAATGCATTTATTTTCATTATCCTTGTTTGATAGCCAATAACCCATAAATTATCAATCCTGCCATTGAAAATTTTGCAAATCTTAAAACTGGGTATAATGAACTTTTTATGTGATTGAAATGATTACCCTAATAACTTAATTAGTTTTATCTCTGGCCCTTGGATTATAAGTGATCTGCTTCTCCCCAAAATTGGTAAGAAAATCAGGCTTGTAATGTGTACACACAAGAAAATCATGCTTGTAATGTGTACACACCAACATCAAATCAGAGCTGATCCCATCCACTAGATTATTTCAACTCTCTTGACAATAAATCCTAGTTTCTGCATCTGTGTCATGTAGCAATTTGTATGAATCATAAAGGTGATTTGGCTGTATCTGTGCTGATAGTGGAGACCTAGGCATGGAGACAACTGGTTGGAATTTAAGTACCTTGTTGTCGAAGGGGTTACATGAGGCAATTTAAAGATTATTTAGGGATGGAGAAAATATATCTGTTGTATTGCAAGACCAACCAAAATTCCACAGAGAAAGGATGAGCTGAATTCCACCATCAGAAATTCAAAGCTGAAAGCACCTGCTGGAGTTAAATAAAATGCACACTTACAACAGCCCTCCTCCACCCCCATCTCCTATAGAAGGCCAACGGGAACCTGATGCTTTGGTGATGGCCAGCCGTCTTTCAGACCTGCCAAGTTTTGGTGCTCTGAGATGGTTGGACTTAAGTTCAAATTAAATAAAAAATGACTATCCAATTAAAATACATAAACCACTTCTGTATTTTTTCTTTGCTAAATTGCATCAACACAGTTCCAAAATAATTGATGGATAATTTCTTGCTGAAGTGGAGAAAGTGAGTCATGGAGCACCGATTATTTTTTCTGCTTTTAAAAGTGACCAGTTTGGAAGCTAAGGTTGTAGGAGCAGCGGCGGGGTGGGGGGGGGGGCAGTGAAAAATGTATAATTGTCTTCTTATTGTTTTCTTTTGAGTATTGAGCACATAGTTGACATTCAATAATTACTTATTAACTGGATTACACCTCTTAGCTTAATTCCCACTGTTGCTAAACAGGCACAGCCGTCCTTGGGAGAGAGAAAGCAATCAATGCAGGCTGTTCTCCTTCCTGGGTCCAAATACTGGCATTCGTCCTGGGGGTGGAGGGGACAATTATGTAATTCCCCAAGGTACGTTTCTTTCTCATCTATTCAATGGGGCCTCGCTTATAGCACAGAATGATTTTAGGGATTTACAATTCTATATAAAGGTGCTTAAGACCATGGCTGGGATGTAGCTTGGCTCTGTGCATGGCAGTGCTTGTCCTAATGTGAAGGTGTGTGCAGTACCCTCACCCGTGCTGCCTGCCCCCTTGGTGGCTGAGCAGGTGGGGCTGGGGGAGGCGAGAAAACACCTGTATGTGGACGTCCTAACCTTTCACAGTTGGCTTCACCATTCGCTTGCAGGTGCCCAGCGGGTATGGATCAGCAAGGGGAAGGGAATGTGAGCGGGCAACTGTCTTCCTAGGCCCCAGGACATGTGCTACTCACCCGCTCCCATAAGGCTTGTCTGCAGCAGCCAAGTCCTGCTGCCTATTCACACAATTAAGATGAAACAGTGTCGTTGGAAGGTCTGGCTACTCAAAGGTCTCGGGAATGAGCTCTAAAATTCTGTCCCTTCTTAAAGAAAACTTTAAGTCCTGGGATTTTCTCAGTTAGCCAACACAAAGAAATTCATTGCAAAGAGAATGAATGATTGGATGGATTGTTTGCAAAGTGGAGGAGGTTTGAGTAGAGGGAGGAAGAGGAAGGAAACATGTCCTCTGCTGTTGGAGGAGCTCATGACCTTTGTTGTACTGCCCTGGAAAGTAGGGCTCATCCATCAATCCCTGAAAATGTCACATGGGGAGACAGTTGTGACCTCCGCCCTGGTTTAGAATTTGGCCCAGTGAGGTACAATTACCTGCAGTTTGAACTCTGGGGCCTCTATGGATGCCTTTCAGAATGGCCTCCAGGACGTCAGACAACTTGTATGTACCACCCGTCACCAAAGCATCTTGAATCGTGGAGATAATTCCAGCCGTGTGTTCACTAGCAGTATTTGGGAAGCCAGGCATACAGTCCGACGGAGTCTGTGAAATGAAAATAAAGCTGCTTGAGATTATTATGTTGACATATGTACGTTAGTGTGTGGCTCCATCGACATGTGCATCTTATATAGTCATCTGGTAACATTCCAGCAAAATCATTACAATTCATCATACGTTGTCTTTCTCCTCTTACTATTTCAAGATGAAAGTTTTCAATACTAATGCTGTAAAGTGGGTATTATGTTGATTTATGCTAATCGGTTTCATGGATACTGTCATATTACATTGTTAAGCAATGACACTGGTGAAATATTCTTGTGTCTACTGTTATCTTGCAAACAGCCCAGTTGTGCCAGAGCAGAGCATTCAGGGACGCGCCACCTTGCTGCTGGATGGCTTCTGTCCGGGGTGGGTGTGCTAAGGAGAGTGGGAAGGGAGGCAGGGAGGGATGAGTCTGTGCTGTTACCTGTCCTCTTAAAGAGCAAGACAGGGTCGATGCACTGTGTGTGTGTGTGAGTACGTGTGAATTTATAGTGGCTTCGTTGCCGCATACTATTGTGACCGCAGTACTTCTGTAAATGGTGTGTTAGTACCTCCTTGAGGAGCTTCTGGTTTTAGGATTTTACCGCTGGCTCATAAACCAGTGAAACTCGACTGTTAAAGCTAAAGCTTCAAGAGGCAGTTTTCAGAGATAAGTTTATTTTAAAAGAAAAGTCTACAAGGGAGATTGATTTGGCGGTTTTAAATGCTGCCTCTGCAAACCTCCTTGTGCTCTGCTCCCCCGCCCGTCTCTGTGAACCTTTGGAGCCACTTTATAGGGAGCTAGAGGATCGTGTGGACAGAGGTATTCTTCCCAGTAATAAAGATATACTGCCAACAGAGTCAGCCCGCAGACAGCTGGTGGGTAGTCCAGGGTTGTCTCCACCGCCCTTCTGCCTGTGGGCAGACCCCCACTTCATGCTCAGCATCTCTGTGAGGTGTCCAGTGTCCGTGGTGTCCCCAGGTCTGCCCCCAGGTCTGGACTCTTCGGGCAGAAGGACCTTCTGTCCCTACACACTCTACCCCTGTGCTCTCTGCTCGGGACCTATTTGGCTAATTGGCTATTGAATCTAATAAGATCATTCAAAAGAAGTATTCATGCTAGATAGGAACTTAAAATTCTGTCAGTCAGAAACTCCAGTTGCCTTTCCATGACATGCCCATGTTTTGAGAGCTGTGGTAGTGTCAAAACAAGAGGTACTCTCAAGCAGGCCCAACACTCTGCCTGTGTCACTATGGGAGTGGCCTACTATCGAATCTGTGCCTGGAGCTTCCCTGCCTGTCAAGGGGAATGTTCTCGTCTCTGGACTGTATGGGGCACCTGCCATATGCAAAGTGTAACTAGGACTTGTGGGTCCAGGACGTGAGGAACAGTCTGTGTCACTCAGGAGCTAACATCCAGAGGGTTCTTATGTTTTATTGTGTTTATTGGTGTGTGTGTGTGTGTGTGTGTGTGTGTGTGTGTGTTGTATGAAGACCTGAATCGTGCTCTCTTTATCTTATAGCATGAGAACCTCTATCCAGAGCTTTTGGCAAAATGGATACACCATATGAATTAAAGAAAACTAATAATAATGTAAAGAAGACTATGATAACTGTGAAACTAAGTAGTTGTTAGCTTTGTGCGTATTCACAAAACATGCATAAATATCTAAAGGAGGGACCTACAGTGTTTGGTAACAATGGCTGAATAGATACCTAAGGGTAAACCACAATGTTATTTAATGAAAACTTGGGTCTATGGTAATTAAAACCTAATCACCAATAAGGAGCTCTTACTGGGATCCAGTTTTCCACTTTAACACTTTAAAAATCATTTTCACACACGGTTTATTAAAGTAGCATAGTAATTCTTTGGTCACCTCAAAGCCTGGGGTTTAGTCACTCGTTGCTCACATG
The DNA here is from genome assembly GCF_905146905.1 of Nyctereutes procyonoides. Lineage (NCBI taxonomy): Eukaryota > Metazoa > Chordata > Mammalia > Carnivora > Canidae > Nyctereutes > Nyctereutes procyonoides. The sequence continues at coordinate 3,604,710 of NW_026575082.1, read as the reverse complement.
AAGCAGCGAGAGAGCAACAATCTGACTGAGCTTGCTCCTAGGTTTCTCCTTCCGATCATCATATTTTTATAACCAGAATGCTTCCACCTAAAGCAAAACCCTCTGAAATGCTGGAAGTGGAGGATGCCACAAACACTGTGAAGACTTTTGGATGGTAGCATTGCCTGAAGAAGCTATAGACCTGATATGCTCCGTATTCTGCCTCTGGGCAGAGAGGGCAGCATTTGGCATCCTCTTCAGAAGTGCTATGTGTTTAAAAAGTGAGCTGAGTTTAATCAAAAGAATGCACTAATGGTTTAGCAGTGGTGACTCAACCTTGCAAAACATTAAAAAATAATCATAGCTGCCACGTCACTGCCAGTGATCTTCATGGAAAATCAATGACCAGCAGTGAGGGGCACACTCCATCCCATTCTGGTCTCTTCCTTCTCCCTACTGTTTGCCCCTGCCTCGTGTTTCGGCTCTAAGAATAATCATGACATGAGGGACCAACTGGAAATTAAATACACTACTTTTCTTTTGACAACCATGACTTGTTTTCCTAAGGAGCAACTATATGTGAGGTTGGTGGGGCTTGGGGAGGGGAGACTGAGGAGTAGGGCCTGGTATTTACCTCACGGATAGTGTTATTCAAAGACCAGACAAGAAATCCAATGTTTGCTGCGGCTAAATGACAGTATTTATTATGTACTCACAAAAGGGTAAAAAAAAGCTACTGTTGATTATTTTGACATTAAATTGCTTGCAATACATGAGGGATTAATTATGACATGGCACACTTCATCCTGCCACCTGAATTAGCTGGAGTTTTAGAGAAGGGTCCGTATTCAAAACATCATCTGTCACATGGGGAGAATACGGATTTCTCCGTGCTCTGGTTTTCTTTCTTTCTTTCTTTCTTTCTTTCTTTCTTTCTTTCTTTCTTTCTTTCTTTCTTTCTTTCTTTCTTTCTTTCTTTCTTTCTTTCTTTCTTTCTTTCTTTCTTTCTTTCTTTCTTTCTCTTTCTTTCTTCTTTCTTTCTTTTTACCAGAAGTTTTGATCATGAACTCAGGGGCCTCATGGAATGAAAACATTCCTTATTCAGATCAAAGAAAGGTGTACAGCTGGTCTTTTTAAGATAATCTTCTTGCATGTGGCCTGCTTTTCTAAACTCTGACCAGGCTTTGGTTGGCTTGGTTTCTAAAGACAGATCTGTGAAGAAAAGGTTCCATCTCGTGGTAGGAAGGTGATTAAGGCTCTTTGTCAAGTAGCCAGTGTCCCCAAGTACCCATGTGGGAATATAGACTAAAGTGTACCTTTGGATCCCAGATAAACATCTATTGAGTTTTGGTAGAAATACTGAGGTCTAGGTATGGAAGCTACAGGGAAGAAGGACAAGCACCAGGTGGTAATAGGTGGTGGTGGCCCAATGCTCACCCAGCATAAATGCCCTGAGTATCCACTACACTGGGAGACCAAAAGGTTCCTTGCCTCTGTCTTGCTGCTTTACAGACAAGGAGATGTTGTAGCCTGCAGGCACTGAATAATTGTAATATTCACAGTTCCCAAGGGGAGAGCAGCCTCAAAGCCTTGGCATGTCGTTCTCAACGTGAAGAACCAGAATGCCAAAATCATTTCAGGAAGAGGAAAGAATGGCCCCAGGGAATGATATGAAGAGCACAGGCAGATCCTGGATCTCCTTCTTCTGCAGACATGTGAGCACAAAGACCCAGGAAACAGCGGGTGAGGGCAGCCTGGTGGAGGGGAGCCATGAGGACAGCCTGGGGATTATCCCAACGGACCTGATGCCTTCTGACCACTAGACTTTAAAGGTTCTTTCACAGTGCCTCCTGGTAAATATGCCTCAAGTTCATTGAAAGAACCTGGTTATTAAGAACAAAAAACAAATATATCAAAATCCTGAAGGGCTGAACTATACAGAATAAACATGATGAGGGTCTCAGCTTGTAGCTGGGGTTTAAATATTTATTTATGGCTTTTAGAGCACTCTACATGTGAAAAATCATTTCCAATTCTTTTGAGTAATTTTTCTTTATGACAGTCCAGCGAGGTCACCTAGGATTGCCACAGACTAATAGGTGGTGACATCGGGGTGAGAAGGCTTTGTGAGGTCACCTGACAGGCAGATATCTTTATCATCTATATCTATATCTATATCTATCTATATCTATATCTCATCTATATCTCATCTATATCTATCTATCTCTATCTATCTATCATCTATCTATCTATCTATCTAGAGATTTGGGGCCAGGTGCACAGTCTCTGTGGCCCCTAATGAGTCCATGAGCTCAGGGTCCCTCTTCAGAGAGGGTGCAGGATACAGTGCTGGGAAGAACACAAAATGGCTCTTCTGGTCAACTCCAAGTTTGTTTTATAGAATGAGAGAGAAGCTTCCTTACAAGCCAGATGACTATGCCTTCTGATCTCAGAAGCCACTGAGTAGGAGGGAGAAGTGTGAACGTTCCAGCTCAGAGAAGGGAATTCTAGCCCCAGGATTGTGCCTGAGGCAACAATCCTTTGCACCAAAGAGCCTGATCCTCAAAGTAGCACTCAGGGATCCGTGTGGTTTGTTCATTCCACTCATGAGAACTTTAAATCTTGTGGAAAATGTAGTTATTGTAAATGTGTGATGTCATTTATTTTGCAAGAAAAATGATCTTTTGTTGATGAACTCTTACTGCTTTGAGAGAAGTAGAGCATCTTACCTTGGGATCCAAAGTAACTGTGATCCTTGAAAGAATTTCCCTGCCCCATTTCTGAGCATCTGTACAATTTCTATATCTAACATAAAAGAAAAATCCAATAGCATCGAAGTTAAATAATACATTTTTTCCCTCCTAGAACCAATAAATCTGTTTAAAGATGCATTACGACTTTTCTTGAGGGATAATTTAGACTATGTATCAAAAAAGGAAAATCAATAGTTTTTTCTATTACAAATAATTGCCTGTTTGACTCTTTTCCACTTTTTCTTTTTTATTTATTTTGTCTTCAAAATATTTCTACTGAGAACGTCTCATGCTTTAAGTCTAAACCAGCATGAGTTTTTCTGCGAGACTATGTCTATCTGTGTCTGTCTCTCCTGGATTTGGTAAGATCCCCATGTATTGTATCAAGAGATTAAGAGCAGGCCCAGGTACTCATGGGAAGTGCTTTGGGGCATAACTGTAAATTAACAGAGCATGCCCACAGAGGTGCACACATCCCACCCAGCTGATACCTTGGGTTGCCTGGTCCCATGAGCACAAAAATTTATCCTTTATACCTAGGTTTGAGATTGTTAATTATAAAACTGATTTTTGTGTAATCTTTGGTCTGACCAATGCAATCCAAGATCTCTCTTTAAATAATTAGACATGACCAAATGGTTATCTGAGAATATCTGGTTTGCAATACCAGTATCCATAGGACGTCTGAGTTGTCAGTACATAACAGAGTCCTTTATTTTCAGACTTTTTTTTTTTTAAAGAAAAGGAATTATTTGAGAAGAGCCAACATTACATGGACTGAATTAGAGAGAAATTCACTAGATTAGCTATATATTCATCTACCGAACCACAACAGAAATTTCTAAGTGTTCTATGCCAGGCCCAGAGACGAGGCTGCTTATACACAGATCACGGTGGGTGCCCAGAGGAGACTGAGGGAAGACTTATCTGGGGCAAGCATAAAGGCTTTATTGAGGAGGTGACAGTTGAGTGGAGCCTTACAAGGCAGGTGCATGTTATGCAAGAGAACAGTAGGCAAAGTCATCTCTAGAAAGGGCTGCAGGGCAAATGCCCAGGAGTGTGAGGTAGCATAGGGTGCTTAGGGATGCACGTAATTGAGGGTCATTGTTTGGATTATTGTTTGGCCAATACCCCTTCTGTATTCCTCCCACTATGAGCAGGGTGTATGTTCCCACTTCACAGATTCTGGGTTTGGCCACATGCTTTGGCCAGTAGATTAGCAGATGTGATGTGGGAAGAGGCATTAAATCTGCTTGCTCAGTTTGGCATGTCTTCTGTGCTATAGTGATCAGCCACGAAAAGAGCAGGCACTTTTCTGGGCCCCAGAACACACACAATGGAGCAAATTTACACCCAAACTGCAGCTCAAAGCCCACATACCAGTCAAGCCTAACCTAACCCATGGAGCCAAATCAGAGTGAACCCACAGACGGGTAAGCATGGGGATGGTTGTTACATGGCATTACTGAGGCAAGGGCTGACACTTGCACCCGCTGAGGCTGAAACATAGCCTAGGGATAGTAAGCAGCCTACACATGGATAGCCTTGTATTATGCGAGGATGTTTAGACATCTCCTGCAGTAAAGAGACAATGTTCAGGAAGACAAGCAGTGATCTGATTTGCATTTTAGGGAGAGAATTATGGCAGCAGTGGCAATTGGCCTTGTGGATATGTGAAACCAGAAGCAGTGTGCTAAATAATTATGATAGTTGACACCTACTGTCAACTAGGAAACTTACTATATGCCAGGAACCCTGTAAAGTGCCTTACCTATTTCATATTAATTTAATCCTAAAAATAACCACATGAGCAAGTGTTCAAATCACTTTTATTTTATAGGTGATATAACTTGGGATTGGTTCATTGGGTACTATGAACTCTGACCTGGGAAACGAATCTGCTCATTGCAAAGTTGGGGTAAATGCGGATCTGAATTATGGCATGGTGGTGGAGAGGGGAGAGGTTTGATTTGGGAAACTGAGAAGGAAGAAGTAGGTGGATTTGCCCATTGGTCGCATGTGAGATTTGGGTGTGAAGGAGGCACTGTGTCTGCAGAACCTCTGGGGCCTCTGGGTTAGGGACCAGGGCAAAAGATGGTGGTTTGCACCAAAGGTGAGAAGGGAGGCAGGTAGGTCAGGGCCCCTGGGGGACAGCTTTATGAAGATATATAGTGAGCAGATGGAAACTGGAGGTCTGGAGCCATGAGAGAGAGGGAATTGAAGATTTGGTGTTTGGGGGGACAGCACATCCTTTGTGGGGGTAGGCAGCACTCTCGGAGAAGTGATAGAATGGAAAGAGAATAGGACCAACATCAGAGCCCTGGCAACACCATGTCAAAGACATGGGCCGAGAAAGATGATCCAGTCATGACATGTCCTTGTAGGTCCATCCAGTGTGGCAAGTGTCCTGCTGTGCTGGGGTCAGAGGGGGGTAAGATGCCTGCTGTGCGGCATCTCTGTGCCCTCCTCTCAATGTCACTGAGAACCTAAAACTGCTCTACAGAAACATCTATTACGATGAATGAATGAATATAGCAGGAAAACCAGGAGAAGGTGGCTCCCCGAGGAAGCAGGCAGCAGCAAATGACCATAGAGATTCTTTGGTTTGGGGCACTTGGGGCTGCTGGTTGCTGGGCTTCATAGAGAGGTGATAACAGGACATTCAGAGAGAAGGCCGAGTGCAGGGGGTAGAAAAACAATTGGGGGGAAGGGAAAGGTAAAAAAGAAGGAAAAATATTGATAGGTTTAATCCTGCAGAAATTTTTAAAAAGCACTCCCATAGATAAGAAATGGAAAAGCAAGTGACAAACTGGCAGATATACTCTTAAGAAATACACTAGAAAATAGTTTTTCTTTCTTTCTTTCTTTCTTTCTTTCTTTCTTTCTTTCTTTCTTTCAATTCAATTAGCCAACATATAATAAATACATCATTAGTTTTAGATGTAGTTTTCAATAATTCATCAGTTGCATATAACACCTAGTTCTTATCATGTCAACACCTAGTTCTTATCATGTCACATGTCCTCCTTAATGCTTGTCACCTGGTTACCCCACTCCACCCCCACCTCCCCTCCAGCGACTCTCTGTTTCCCAGAGTTAAGAGTCTCTCATGGCTTGTCTCCACCTCTGATGATTTCCATTCATTTTTTCCTCCCTTCCCCTATGGTCACTTGCACTATTTCTGCACATGAGTGAAACCATATAATAATTGTCTTTCTCTAACTGACTTCACTCAGCAAAATACCCTCCAGTTCTATCCATGTTGAAGCAAATGGTGAATATTCATCATTTCTAATGGCTGAGTAACATTCCATTGTATATATAGACCACATTGCCTTTATCCATTCATCTATCGAAGGACATTGTGGCTCCTTCCACAGTTTGGCTCTTGTGGACATTGCTGCTATGAACAGGTGCCCCGGCATTTCACTACATCTGTATCTTTGGGGTAAATCCCCAGTAGTGCTGGGTCATAGGGTAGCTCTATTTTTAACTACTTGAGGACCCTCTACACTGTTTTCCAGAATGGCTGCACCAGCTTGCATTCCCACCAACCATGTGAGAGGGTTTCCCTTTTCCCACATCAGCGCCAATATTTGTTGTTTCTTGTCTTGTTAATTTTAGACATTCTGACTGATGTAAAGTGGTATCTCATTGTGGTTTTGACTTGTATTTCCCTGATGGCAAGTGATGTGGACTATTTTTTCATGTGTCTGTTGGCCGCTTGTATGTCATCTTTGGAGAAATGTCTCTTCATGTCTTCTGCCTATTTCTTGACAAGATTATTTGTTTTTTTTGGCTGTTGAGTTTGATAAGTTCTTTCTAGATCTTGGATACTAGCCCTTTATCTGATAGGTCATTTGCAAATACCTTCTCCTATTCTGTAGGTTGTCTTTTAGTGTTGTTGACTGTTTCCTTTGCTGTGCAGAAGCTTTTTATCTTGACAAAGTCCCAATGGTTCATTTCTGCTTTTGTTTCTCTTGTCTTTAGAGACATGTCTTGCAGGAAGTTGCTGCAGCCTCACAAAAGCTGCTGCCTGTGGTAGCCTCTAGGCTTTTGATGGATTCCTGTCACACATTTAGGCTCTTCATCTATTTTGAGTTTATCTTTGTGTATTACTAGTTAACTCCAAGTTGTAGGATTACATGTGATTTTTATTTCCTTTCTGTATGTTTTGCTATGTTTTCCAAATGTTCTATAATGAGTGTGGTTTTATTTTTTGGTATTTAGAAAAAGGTCAACAATAAGTACTATTATTTTCAAAAAGAAATAACAGTGAATGGTTGATTTCCACATTGCTCGACTAGTAAAGGGAAGGAGTAGGATGAAGCTGGGTGTTGGATGATAAGGCTAGAGGGAGGGTTCTAGGGAATAACTCACTGTTCTCAGATTATAGGCTTTCTGAAAGTGGGCATTGGAGAGGAAAGATATCAAAAATATTGGAAATAATTCATGGCACAGCATCTAAGATGGAGGGAAAGGGAATAGAGTCAACCACAGAGAAGAGATGGCCTTAGCAGGAGGAGTGGTGGCCCCTCCTTTGAGAGGTAGGGTATAGGTGTGGCAGGCAGCTCATTAAGGGAATCCAGGGCTAGTTTTCTCACTCTCCTTGGAGATGCAGCAGTCAGGCCATTTTCTGGATGGTGGCGGAGCTGACGGCCTATGAGGGTGGACAAATTTGACATAGCTGCTGTACCAAAAGTGTTCTTGTCCACAGAACCAGGATCCCAGGACTGGGGATGAAGACCATGGGCTAAATGCAAGACTGAGGACCTGGGGGGGGGGGCATGAAGAAATGCACAGGTAGGGGCGCTGGAGTGATGGCAGGTAAAGGGTTCAGAGTAGCTTGACATCCTGATGAGTGAGGCTCTGTGTTGAGAGGTGGGAGGAAAAGGGGCAAAAGTTGAATTCTCAAAGTCAGAATGTAAGAGTGGGGTCAGGGCAGGTTGTAGGAAGTTAGCGCTGAAGCTTGACACTGCGGAGAGAGGGCCATTCACAAGGCAGAGAGCAGCCCTTAGCAACTGAGCTCTTCCATCAGGGCAGAGTTCACACAACTCCCCTAGTCACTTCATGCAGTATTCCTCGGTCCACAGTATTTCTGTAACCTTGATTATATCTGAATTTTGGGCCAGGTACTCTCACTGTGAAATTATTTGAGGAGTATATACATGAAAAGTCACACATTTTGCACAGCTGACATTAAGGATGGCATTAAATAGAGATTCCAGGACTTGCTCTGCCTGTCAGAGTCATTATTCTACAATCAGCAACTATTTATTGATGCTTCGTTCCAAGGACTAGAGACTGGGAGGCCTTCAAGAGCCAGACAGGCCACAGAAAGGAGGGATGAAGAACAATTCAGGAGGGGCTGGTAGGGCCTGTGGTAAGGTAGGATTTGAGGGATGCTCTACCCAAAGGCCCTGGAACAAAAAATGATCCAAGAAGCGCACCCATCTGACCAATATATTAGTGGGCCTTGGAATACTGCTTCCCTGGGTAGCATGTGAGCTTTCTGACTTCCTTTCCTTCTGAAACCACACCCAGTTCCTCTCCATTGGGAAAATTAGCTTTCCTCCTAGAAGGAAGCTGTTCCCAAGAGCCTACAATGAGTGTTTGAAACACCCAGAAACACCACTTCAATTTGTGCAGGGGCAGTGTTCTCTGCTGGGGGCAATTTTGCCCCACAGGGATTAGGTGACCATATGTGGAGCTGTTCATGGTTGTCACAAATTGGTGGCATGAAGGTGCCCCTGGAGTCTATTGGGTGGAGGCCAGGATTGCCACGAGACATTTTTACAATGCATGGGATGGTGTCCCCACCGTGAGGAATCGTCCAGCCCCCAAAGTCTGCACCCATAGACAGCTGTCCCTCCAGTGTCCATCATTCAGGGATGGGGAGCCTCATGGTGGCTGCTGGCTGCCTATCTATCCCATGATCCACCTTCCCGAACTTACCAGAGATGGTAGCTACATTCACTTTGTCAGTGGTAATATGATGCTTTTTCTTCTGCATCCTCACCTTGTGGTGTTTCCTCTTCTCTTTATCCTTCTTTCAGGCTTTTCTGAGCCACACTTACTAAAAGGATCCCTGCCCTCCTTACTAAAAGGATCCCACAGCCTTGTCCTAAGGCGTCACCACAGGGTCAAGCAGCAGAGCTGTTTCCATTCATGCCTGGTTGATCTTGGGATGGAAGCTTCAGTCCAAAGCCCAGGAAAGCAGCCGCATAGGGCAAGGCATACAATTTTGAAGCCCCTCCTTTTGTCTCTCCTCCCACCACCCCTTCCCTGGAAGCTGTAGATTTGAGTATCTATTCTACGATGCAAAGTGCAGGGCTTATCAAAAGATGAATCTACCTGCCCATGAAAATAAACACAGATGGCCTTCAGGTGCCAGGTGCTGTGTTGGACTCCAAAGAAGCCACGTGGTATTAGACCAAGTCCCTGCCTTGTGTGAGGTCTTGATCTGGGGCAGGAAGTAGATCTATAAACATACCAGGAGGGTGCAAACAAGGTAAGAACAAGTTCAGAGATATTCAAGCTGTGGTTGGAGGAGGTCCAGGAGTTGGGAAGGAGCAGTGGACTCAGCGTAGAATCTTAAAACCAAAGCCCTGAGTAGTCTGAGGTTTATGGGAAATTTCTTCTCTCAAAGTTTCATAAAGTGAGACAAAATTTCATTCATCTATTAAGAAAATTTTATGCTGATTGTCTACCCCATGCCACATACTTTCTAGGTGCTCAGAACATGAAACTGAGCTAGCATGGGAAGGTTTCCTTGTCACCGAGACTGCACTGGGGTTGGAGAGGAAAGACAAAAGCATAAGCCATACTGACATATGATGAGATAGTGACAAACACCATGACATAAAAATAAGGGGGCTGGGGAAGAGATGCATGTTCCCAGGTGGCCCAGGGAAGGCTCTTGATAACAGGGGTATTTAAATTGAGATATGAAGGATGAGAAGACATAGCCATGTGACAGTGTGGAGAGACAGTACTCCAGGTAGAGAGAGATTTGCAAGTGCGAAGGTCCCAAGACTGCAACACCTCACACTCTGGGAGGAAGGGGAGGGAGGCGGCTCCTGAGGTCTGACACATGAGCTACTTGGTGGTAAGATCTGAGGTGCCAGAGTCTGAGGTACCATTGTAAGGGGTTTGGATTATATTCTAAATACAATGGGAGCCTTTAGAGGGTTTTCAGAAGGAAAGTAACATGGTCTGACCTGTGTTTAAAAGATCATGTTGACAGCTTTGTGTGGAAAGGAAGCAGGGAGACCAGCAAGAAGCATTACCGAAGTTGATCAATAGAGATAATGCCAGCAGGTGTTGGTGGTGAATAAAATAGTGGTTTGTATTAGTAAGGATTAGAGTGGAGGATGAGTGACGCAAAACTCTAAGTAGAAGCAGTGGCTTAAAGGGGACAGATGTTGATTTGTCCCACAGAAATCTAGGTAGCAGTACCCAGCTGGTATAGTGCTCCATTGTGCAAGAGACCCAAAATCTATCTTGTCTCACACGCCTATTCTGGAGCTTACCTCATTGTCTGATGGCCGCTCCAGCTCCAGCCATCAGGTTTTGCATTCCAGTTAAAAGCAAAGAATCAAGAGAAAGGAGGAAGTTCTGTTTCTTTTCTTGAAAGGATTTGCTAAAAGTTCACATACTATGTCTATACATCTAATGAACCACAACTGGCTACAAAGAAGGTTGGGAAAGACAGTCTTAATGTACCTCATGAAAATTCTCCAGTTCTATTAATGGGGAGAATAGGGAGGATGGGTACTGGGGTACCATGAACACATGAGCAGGCTTAAAACACGTTTTAGTTGTAAAGCCCATAGGTCTTGCTAGTGGTTTAGACACCAAAGATTAAACCACAGAAAGTGTCCAGGATGAAGAACAAAATATGTGTTTTAGGGCATATTGAAAGAGATAAGTCTTGGTGATCCAGAAAAGAGAGCTAAGTATATATTTTGCAATAAAGAGTGAGTTTTTTATTCTTTTTTTTTTTTTTTTTTTTTTTTTTAATGATAGTCACAGAGAGAGAGAGAGGCAGAGACACAGGCAGAGGGAGAAGCAGGCTCCATGCACCGGAAGCCCGATGTGGGATTCGATCCCGGGTCTCCAGGATCGCGCCCTGGGCCAAAGGCAGGCGCCAAACCGCTGCGCCACCCAGGGATCCTGAGTTTTTTATTCTTAATCACTCGGGTCACAATCCCTGGGTGAGCTCTGTCGGCAGAGAAAGGGGCTTCCAATCCAACCTATGACCAAGGCTGTGTCTACACGGGTAAGCCTGTGGGACTCTGTTGACAGGTGGACCACAAAGTCATCTTGATCTCCACCATTCTAAATGTGTCCCTGAACCGATTCAGTTTCTCAAAATAGGGCCACACCACCTTGTGGATCTGGGCCATCAGGGCCTGAGCTCTGAGCACCCCACCCTGTGGACCCTTCTACTTGCAGACCGAATGAGAAGAGGCCCCTGGGAGCTGTTGCTGACCGAAGCCCTGCATACCCTGGTTAAAAATGAGCGTACACCTCACCGTGGAGCCATGATGCAGCCACAGTCTCTGCTTTCTCAGAATTACCCTGTGATTGATGTGGGTGCAGCTCTGATTTTGCAGCCCCAAGGCAGGGACAGTTCACCCAGGGGCCAGGACTGAATGGAGAGGCGGACACTCCCCTGAGGCTGTGCCAACACACTGGGGATGAACCTGGGAGTCTGTCCAGTGGGGTGACGGCTGTGCGCTGTCCTCCCCGAGAATGCAGAGGGCTGCTTGGGGAGCACTTTGACCTCTCTTCCAAGACCGTAGTGACCTGGAGACGGGGCGGGTGAGATGAGGAACGGTTCACTCTGAGATGCACTGAGCCATAAAGCAGATCCTGGATTCTCCTTGGAAACGTGGCAACGATCTCACTCTCCCTGTATGTTCACTTAAAAAGAGTGACCATTCATGCCAAAATGTAGCACTTGGGAATGAACCAAGATTTTTCTGTTTTTCTAGGAAAGCAGTAAGCGTTTTTGATAACACAACACGCCCCATATCAATCAGGTTTCAATAGTCCATCAGGAAAGTAGGGAAACTTCTGTGTTGTTTGGGGGGTGCAATTGAATATTGAATTTTCCCTGCAGGACATTCCCCCCAGCAGCCCGATATCGGAGACCTTTGTCTGGTCAGTCATGGAATGGGGGTTGGGGGTGACTCACCTTCCCAGCATTATCACACGAACAGGTCACAAAGACTCGAGGAGGGTGCATGTGTTATATGCAAGGTCTGCACAAAAGCTCCGATTAGAAAAAAAATCTCCTGGAAATTGAATACACTTTATTCTGGCCGAAACATCTAATACTTTTGATATACCTCACGGGAATATATGTTTTACAAGAGAGATGAATATTACCTCACAATCTGCCACAATACCTAATATCTATCACATTTCAAAATGAATACAATTACTGCATAAAGCTCAGCATTGGCAATTTTCCTCTCTCTCTGGAAATGTTTTTTAATTGAAAGCATTTTAAGGTTTGAAAGAAAATGCACCATTTATTTCCGTTAGATACTTTAAATGTATTTGGTTACTTGGGAATAAGATAGCTCCGCCTTCAAAGGAAAAAAAATCCTTTAGGCTTACGTGGCAAATGTATTTGGTAGAACAATGAACTGGAGTGCCAGAGTTTGCAGAGTGAATGAATGATTGCACAGTCTATGTAAGAAGATGCAAAATCAAATTCTCAAGAGAGGGGAACTTCTTTCACAATTTTGAGAACAAAAGCATTTATGTAGAAGAAAATCTGCACGGTTGCGCTTTCCTGTTCATGTCGTTGTAGCCACACAGTGTTAGAAATCCTGAAAGAAAGAGTGATAAAATAAATTTCAGTCTCAGCCATGAACATCCTGTATGAGGGTTTACCTTTCCAATGAAAATTTAACTCTTGCTCCTTTGATAAGGCTGAGCTGTTAATACAGAATCACCTAATTTAGACTGAGGGGATTCAGTTCTCACACCATGATTGCAACATCAGCCATATTTTCTTTCAACTCCGTTGAAACGGTGTTTTCCTTTGAAAATTGCAAATTACTCAAATTGTAAAACTATAGACACTACTGAGGTTTTATATATATATATATTCCTACAGGAAAATAATATTCAGGATACACAGAGCCCTGTCCCTCAGACACCTCAATTTAAATTTCAGGTGACAAATGAACCCACCATTTAACCTGCCTGCCCGTTTTGGTAGTTAGTATTGAAAGTACTGCAAATTCTTTGCTCTTCCCTAGTTGATAAACAATCACTCCACATCCTACCCGGGGCCAACAGAAGCTATTTTGATTCATAACAACCACTCCTTGGCCCCGGGGTGTTGAAAAGGAAGGGAAGAGAGAACAGTGAGCTGTTGGAAGAGTGGAGTGTTTGGAAGTCTGCGCTGCCAGAGAACTGCCTTCTGGAGTCATAAGCTGGGAGGACCAAGTGCAGCCTGTGGGAGGACACAGGCACATGGAAACTCCTCCTTGCCCTTTCATCTCCTGCTTTCTCTTTTGATCACATCTTTCATTCATTCTTCACAACAAAAGCATTTTCAGAGGAATAATTTGAGGATTAATGGGCGAAGGGGAGCATCAAAGTCCAGGAACACCTCTGTGCAGAGCAGAGGATTGGTGCCTCCCTGGCAGGCAGACGCGGTGTGGAAGTTCTGGTCTACCACATTGGCCCTCGGGCACTTACGAGCGGCTCTGGCATGTTCCCTTATGCTTCGACTGTGAAGGGAAAATGATAGAATCTACTTTTCGAAGATCTCTGGAAATTAAATAAAACGATATGTAGCACACCAGATATTGCCAGGATTATTTTTGGAACTCTGTAAAATAATTCAAAAGTGCAGCTGGAAGGAAAATAAGAGATGTCCCCATTATTTGAAGTACTCCATAAATCAAAAATTAACATCACAATGGAAACTGGTTTTTTTTTTTTTTTTTTTTTAGTAAACAGATGAAAAAACCGAACTTGAGAAATTTAAATGAAGATCTAAAGGATGGTAAAGGGTGCATCCTAAAAGAAAAGAAAACAGGTATTATCTAACAAATAGCATTGAGAAATCAGCAGTTCAGGGGAAACAAAGTTGTGTCTTCTCCCTACAAACCACGCTCCCAAAATTTTCCGACAAATTCAGGATTAAAGGAAAAAAAAGAAAATTATACAAATATAAGAAAAATATGTTAACTATTTAATTGGCTCCAGAATAGGGAAAGACTATCACATAATTAAAGGATACAATGAAAGAATGACTGATAAATTTATTGTGGGAAGGATAATTACTTTGGGCATCAAAAATCATAGCCCAAACTAAACACACATGACTCATAAAGAAAAGATCTCCAACAATCATGAAAGTAAAAAGTTAATATCCTTAATATATAGATAGCAACCCACAGGGAAAACACAACCTTTTTTTTTTTTTTTTTTTTTTTAAAAGAGACATGAACAGATATTTTCCTGGAGAAGAAAATGGAAATTTATCAATAAGTGGAAAACCCATCCTTTAGAGAAATTAAAAAAAAAAAAAAGCCATTTAACTCATCAAACTGGCAAAGATAAAACACTGAAAATCCTCAGTACCAGCATGGGTGTGGGGACAGGGACTCTCCTGCTTTGCTGGGGAGGCATGTACACAGCTGAAGTGACGTTGGCCTAATGTGGTCAGAACCCAGGCACAGTCCATACCTGTGGACCCAGCAATCCCACTCTTCAGGTATTCCATCCTCCCCCACATCCCGGATGCCCAAGCAGGAGTTACCCTGCCTGCACCTGCTCACATACCACCTGCATACAACCTTCAACCCTGTCTGTGCAAAGCACCTTCCACAATTATTCCTTAAAGACCCCAGAAAACCTACACAAAACCAGCTAAGAGCCATGGTTATGGTTACCATGGAGACCATAAAGCCTTTGCTTTCTCCTGTGCTCAAGAGGCATCTGGAAGGCTGCACGCCATTGCAGGCCTCACCTGCTGATGCACCTCCCCCCCAACCACACACACTGGAGAGAACACTGCTGTCTGGCCAGGGACATGGTCTTCAGCGAGCTTATAGTTCGGACCCTGAGGGGCACAGTGGCACCTGTCCCAGGAGGCCCTCCCCAAAGCAACTTTCTCTGTTGACTCCTGTTGGGAGTTAAGGGTCAAGTTCATGGGGCCAGGCAGATGGGCTGCGCTTCTCAGGCCCATCAACCCCATTCCCAGAAATTCAACCAGAAAAGTACTCCTCACTCTCCTTCAACCCTGACCTCTTTCATCAACAGCACCCTGGAGGGGCTTCATCCACCTGCATCTGAGTTCCAGTCTGGGCTCAGGCTGTGCCCTTCACCAGGAGGGGCCCTGGCAGTTCGTTCCAACGTCAGAACGCCAGATAAATTAAATGCTGGCAACCAAGGGATGATTATACCCATCGTGGCACCGTGAATCTGCTTATAATTCCTAATTCTCTCCTCTCTCTGCCCCTCTGCTCCTTGTTTCAGGCCCCAGTTCCACGGCCCAGCTCATGACCTGGCACCTAATGAATGTTGATTATTTGTGGACTGTGTTAACAAAGATATTCACGAGACAGATTATTGTATGGCATCAAGAGAGCTTTTTTTTTTGTTTTAAAAAAACTGTTTAATAACGGTAGACGACATTCAGAATGAAAGGTTGTTTTAAAAGCAGAATAAAAAGTGTATGTACAGTGTTATGCTAATTTCATTAAAAATTTGGCTCCCGGAAGGACTGGGAGAAAATGCACCGAAATGTTGACAGCATTTATGTGCAGTAGATGAAATTGCAGGTATTTACACGTTTTGTTCTTTATAACTTCTGTATTTCTTGTTTAGCCATGAACATGTATGTTATAGTGAGAGAATTGCATAGGCATCTGTATAGAGCCTGTCGATTTATCAGGAGAATTTAAGACATGTAACGAAGGACACAGGCAAGTGGCAAACGAAGATCAGGACATTCCTCTGCTGACACCAGTGTTTGCTCCCTTCTGCTGTCAGCTGCCACATTCCCACCCAGTGAGCCAGCCTAGAATCTTCTATATCATCTGCCAATAGTAACTGCCACTGGCTCGTGTCTGCTCCTCCCATCTACCTGAATGCACCTGCTCCGTAAAGTTGATCCTCCATCCCTTCCAGGTGAAGGGTGTTGGAGGAAATCTCAGTGGAAGAACGTGTATGTGGGCTGCGCCCGCGGGCCAGAGTGCCGTGGAGCCCCCCCCCCGCCCCCGCACCTCTTCTTCTCCTCTAGCCTTCCCAGCATGGGGGAAAGCCCGCATGGGAAGGAGACTTGCGTGGAAACATGGGGCCACCCTAGAGGTGCAATTCCTGTGTGTCCACCCCTCCCCTGCAATAGTGCTCTCATGGACATTATCTTGGGAATTTTGGAGCTTTCCCGTGACGTTATCTGCTCAATGTGCATGGCTTTGTCCTTCAACGTTCAGTACCAACTGTTATGCATTAACGTTGCAGAAGATACTGCTCATGTGCTCCGTCGTTGTGAGGCATTATTTTTTTCCTGTTCTCATCCGTGATTTTTCTTCCATCCTTTGTCATAAATCCCACCTCATTAGCCTCTGGAATGGGAAGTGAGCCCTTCACCATTCTGCTCCTTACAGTCTTATTTTTTATTTCTTATTTTTTGAACTGGCATTTTGTCATCTTCCAAATACCTCTGCCAATTTTTTTCTGGCTTCTGAGAAATTAATTTCAGTGCTGCCATTGTGTACATGGAGTAGGTGCCGGGCCACCTTGCATGTCCAGGCCTCTGCCTGGCACAGGCACTGGCCGCCTTCCTTCCTCTCCCTGCAAAGTCCTGCTCCTTCACGGCCATCCACTGCCTGTGTCCGCCAGCGGCCCTGGGGTGAGGAGGAAAGTGTTTGGGGCTGAGAGCCCAGGTGCTGGTGGAGAGCTCTGGGCTCTTGTGCGGCTGGCTGGCTGAGCTTGGCTTCCACGAGCGGGCATGGGGCATCCGGGGCCGCAAACCTCTCCCCCAGGAAGGGGGAGGCTGGACATGCACACACATGGTCATGGTCACATGAACCCAGCTCCAGCCCCTCTTCTTCCCAGAAAACTGTGGGCCCACCGCATCCTTGGTCTGTCCATCTACTCACAGACCCAGTGCCTTCTGAACACCTGTCAGACCCGGGATGACCAAAGACACAGATGGAGCAGGGAAGGCAGGCCAGATGCACAAACAGACCATCGTGACAACTGTTCTAATCAAGGTGTCCTCCACACGCTCGTGCTGTGGGCACAGGTGGAAGAGTCTACTCTGCAGGGAATTTGGGAGGTGGCTTTAGGAAAGAGACAATGGCTGAGCAGGATGGGGCCTTAGACCGTTGGGTAGGAGCTCACCATGCACAGAGGGACGTGCTCCAGTTGAGGAAAATGCACGGACCTGTCACACATGAGGGAAGTAGCCAGAAGTATCAGAGACCTACCAGGTAAGCAGGAAACTCAGGAGCCCACCTGGTCCTGCCGGATCGGAGCCCCACGAGTGAGGGCCCCAGGTCAGCAATTTCAGGGCAGTGTGTTCCAGTGCCTTGCAGACAGAACACTGCTCCGTGGCCTCTGGTCCCTCGGGACCCAGACACGCGCGGCCCTCTGGCTGTTGAGGGCTCCCTGGCTCTCCCACCTCTGGATTTGCCCACATGGCTCCTTCTGCAGGCAAGGCCCACTCCTTCCTTCTCCAGTTCCCACTTATCCCTCAAAATGCAACCAGGCATCAGCCGCGTGCCCCAAGGACGAGACGCCTGGTCCCTGCCCCACCGCCCCGCGGAAGCCGCCTGCTGGGACCCCTCCCGGGATGGGCACCTGTGTGGAGGAGGCAGTGGCACCCATGTGGCTGCAGATGTCACCCGTGGGGGAGAGGGTTCTTCCCTAGACCCCGCTGCCCCCCGCGGCGCCCCGCTCTGCGCTGCACACCCCCGATCCTGTGGGCACACCCGCCTCCTTCTCCCGGGGGGCCTGCTGCAAAGCCCACAGGCCGCGCCGCTGGAGCGCCAGAAGCCTAGTCATGGCTCCATCTGGAGGCGGGAATCTAGGCGAGGCCGCTCCTCCTGGGGCCTCTCTGCGGTGAGGCCTCATCTCCCCCACTTACAAGGACACCCCCAGTATACCGCCTTAACGATCTCTCTGAAGACCCGGCCTCCAAATGCAGCCCCGTTCTGGGGTCCTGAGACTTGGGGCTCCCACACGTGTATTTCGAGGGACACCTTCAGCCCTGAACACCTGCGGGTGCTTGTTGCTGCTTTTGCTTTCTCAGTGATGCCCAGTCCCTGCTTTGTGCTTCCGAGGACGTCAGACAGAAGCATTTCTCTTAGTCAGGCTTCCCCGAATCTCTCCTGCCGTCTTGCTGACCATGTCCTCGCCCAGGATGGCCTCGCTTTTGTTCCATTCTGGTTTTAGTGTCCACAGCTTCTGTCCCCTGCCCCACAGCTCTGAACCCCATCTCACTGCTTCCTTCCTTTTTACGGCCCCAGGTGACTTCCCTTCATTTATTTATCTTGGCAGGTGTTACCAGCTTATTTCTTTTATTTCCCCTTTGCCTCTGGTACTTAACACCAGACCATCTGTGCCAGTCTCACGGATTATTTATTCACCAAACCTTTCCCACCCCTACTATGTGTCAGGCACCGTGCTGCCAAGGCCGGGCAGTCCCAGATGAAGGAGACCTCGGCGCCGGACTCAGGGGGCCACCCAGGGGCTTAGCCCCACCGCTGGGCCCAGGGGAGGCTCAGCCAAGTAGTGAGCCTTGCAGGGTTCTCAGTACCAGGTGCTCCGAGCCCTTGCAGCAGCATCACCTGGACACCCGGGAGGGACACACCTCGTGCCTGAGCCATGCATGGGCTGACCTCGGGCGTGGACGGGTGCACAGGAGCCGCGGGGATTGCTCCGTGTGGTAAATGTGAAACATGGCTTTCCTGCCACCCTCGAGGGGGAATAGGTAGATGCGACCATTGCTGTGGTGGTGGTAACGGCAAGGGGGGATGCAAAAAAGAGGACAGCGAAATGTGACCTTGAAAGAAGAGTATCAGCTCACCAGGGAGACAAGGGATGGGAGGAAACGCTAGAAAGAGAATCGGCAAGAACATATGCCTGTGATGTTGCATGGACGGAAGGCTCTAGAGCCAGAGAGAGGCATGGGCAGCTGGCCTCCAGCTGGAGGCATGGGCAGTCTCCCTGGTGAGGGGTGTCTAGGGTGGGCCACAGGGCACCCCCCGGGGGCACATATCCCTGTTCCAAAACCCAGACCTGCCCTCCTCTGCGCCATCCACACAGCAGAACAGCCTATGGAGCTTTCTAGAAAGCGGACCCCCGGGCCCACCTCCAGAAGTGCTGACTCTGCTGGTCTGCAGTGGGCTCAGGCCTCTGTCCGTGAGTGTCCTTCGTAGGTGATGGTGGTAAAGCGCGGTGACTGAGCCCCGCAAACAACACAAGCCCCACTGGCTGTCCCCACCAATCCCCTGTGTCCCTAGTGATGCTCGCACAGAGTTGACCTTCAGAGCTATCTCTCCATTGCCCTCCGTCCTCCTGGAGGCTGAGCCCACTCTCTGTCTCCTCTGTCCTTTCCTGCAGCAGCAGAGAGGACCTGAGGAGCCACAGTGGGAGGCCCAGGGACCCTTGAATCCCATGGATTCTGAAGCATGTCTCTCCCTCCCTGCAGAGGGAAGAAGCTCACTTCGCCCCACCCAATGGCTCTCCGGGGTGAGAGAGTCTCAGGAGGTGACTGCGCCTCCCCCGGCCTGCATATGCTTCCTCCTGTCCTGCTTCCCTGTTGCTGCTGAGACTGGCCCCCAGGAGGGAAGTTCCTCTCTTTGTAGGTCACCTGCCACTGGCTAGAGGCTGTCACTGCAGGCCATGCTGCACCCCGCACCTAGGTCACCCCCAGACTCTGCACCCTGCACCCAGCTCAACCCTGGGATCTGCATCCCGCACCCGGCTCACCCCGGGATCTGCTCTGGGGAACCTCAGGTCACATCCTGCTCCCCTCCCTCCACCGGGAACTTCTGACTTCTCCCTCCCCCGGGCGTGGGGGGTGCTGTGCCTGTGAAGTTTGTGCAACTCCCCCCACCGGCAGGACACACGGGGGAGGGAGGCACGGTAGCCAGTACTTCCCATTGTAACAATGGAGAGATCGACTGGATGCCATGTAATGGATTCATCCAAGACTGTCTCACTCTCTCTCCTAGTCTGGGCACTCAGAGAAAATGTAGCATTTCTCTTATTTATGAATGGTTTTCTAGAGGATATTCACCCGTGGCACGGTTGCCAGAATGGAAATCATTTGGGGCTTGGGGTGAGGGTATTTATTTTCCTTTCTTTAACAGAATACCCACATACGGAGAGGTACTTGCTGGAAGACGGGCGCCTGCGTCCGGGTGGGGCCGGTTAAGCGGTGGCTAAGCTGGGAGAGGCCTCTGGCCGCTCAGCCACCGAGCCTGCTTCCCGGTGGTCCTTCCTGAGCCCCGGGAAGAGAGATTAGCTCTCCGCTGTGCCGTTAGCCCGCACGCCTGACCCAGGCTCATTAGGCGAGACAATTACTCCTGGCGGGAGCAGGATTATCCTGTTGGAGGTGATGCATCTGGAACCACACATTTCAGCACATCTGGAGAGTCGAGAAAAAAATAACCCAGAAGCAAGGCATTGGTAAATGTCAGCTGTTTATTGACTTTCCTATTTGGAAGCAAAGTACTAAAGCAAAGCAACGAGAGCTCGACTCCAAAAGCCCAGTGCCGGTGGCCAGGCAGCTGTGGGAAGGTGGCCCGGGCTCGGAAGCCGCATCACCTGGGTGGCTGAGCATTTCCTGACTCTCCTTCCCACGCGGGCAGGATCTTGTGATAATGAACTCACTGCTATGGTTACACTAAACACCAACAGTACGGGTTATTTTAATGGACATATTGCTTTAAACTGAGCGTTCGCCATCTGTTCAGTCCCTCATTTTGAATGCAAAAAGAACATATTTCACAATTACATCTGTAAGTAATGATATAAGTAATTTAAATGCATGTATATGTTCACACAATGCAGCAGACAGCTGGGATATTTCCCCCCCACACACACTCTTATGTTTCAGGCACAAATCAAGGGGAAATATTCACTGTTCCTTATCTAGTGCATTTTCCCATTTATGCGAAGGAAACAAGGTTTTCTGCCCTCACAGTACCTAGGAGTTCAAGGCAAGCTTCATAAACTAGATCACAAAGTCGTTTTTACGATGCTCGCCTTGTCTCCGTCCAAATCCCCCCTGGCTTGAATGACAGCTTGGCAGATGCGAGGCATTAGATCAATCAGTTTCAATAGATGTTCACGAGGGGCCAGGTCGGCTGTGTGGGCCAGCCTTTCTTTCACTCTCTCCCCTGGAGACAAGCCTGAGAGATGGGCCCCCACAAAAGGAGGAATCCGAGGCCAGTCAGCGAGCCCAGTGGATGGGACGTCCGGGACGGGAGGACAGGGGCCCTGTCAGGAACGCCAGGTTGCTGGGCGGAGGCCTGGCACAATCCAGGGAATGAGCGCTCACTGGGGCTGGGGCCGGGGGGGAGCGGGTGCCGGGGACAAGGAGGTCGGGAGCCAGTGGCAAGGTGGGTGCCCCAGGGTTCACGAAGGCCATGGGCCCGTCTTCGGGTCCAAGCTCAGAGGTGGGGTGCGGAGGATGCCGCCCCAAATGCAGAGCGCTGCGATGCAGTTAATGCTCGCACAGGATTCCAGGGTGACTTGGACAGAGAATCTGCCAGATGGCAACTCTGATATCTACTTTTCTCTTTTGAAAACTCGGTCTTTGAATACCAACGTGTTATAGATAATGCAAACTGCGGGTGCTTTTTCTGAAAGAGAATTTTTTTTTTTTTTACCCGTCACCAACACATACAAAAAATATTTGCTTTTGTGATGTCCCACGACCCTGTAAGAAGATAGGATTGTTTAAAGGCTTTTGCATTGTCCACATCCTAAGCAAGGAATGGAGGAGCTTATAAATCCTCCAGCGTGACATCATTGCCGTTTTATATCTATATACTCCATATTTATTGCGCCTGCTTTTTTTGGCATCTGTGACATAGCTGACAGAAGTGGATTTGCATGGGGACTTATGTTACCATTTGCAAGGACTCCCTATAGAGATGCTTCCTGAGCTTGCTGTAGTTTTGATTTTTTAACTGCTTGTAGGCGATGCATTTATTATTTTTTTCTCAGACAAAGGTGCTAGCTTGAACTGATGGAAGGTTTATTTTTGGAACATTATTAGCAGCTTAAAAATTTGGAAATGTTGTGCAAAGGGATAAAATTGGATTAAGAATTCTGCATAATACATTTTTTATTGACTGTTTCTCACAAGGACCCATGAGAGAGGTCAGCCCTATTCGCCTTGATTTAACAGATGCTATTGTGGGCATGTATTTAGATTAAGAAACTATATACAATCTTGGCAATTAAAGGACTACCTGTTTTTCTGAAATATCAATTTATTTAGAAGAACTTTCAACTCTGAATTCACTGTTAATTTAATATTTATTCTAAATTGGATCAAAATTGCCAATGAATTGCCACCTCAAAAAAATTGAATTTGCTAATTAGACAGTCCCCCCCCCCCCCACACACACAATGAGATCTAAACCACACAGAGTTCTAGACAGTGACAATACAGCCATCACTCGGGGGCTCTCAATCGAGCCCTGACTTGGTCCACAATCAGCTGGCTGTGAGTTTTCAAGTGAAGGTTCCTCAAGATGGCTAGAGACAGGCAGTCATAAAAGTCTGCTAAATTTTCAGCCTTTGGAAGGGAACTCACTGATCACATGTCTTGCACAGATCCTACTGGATGCTCCATCCACTGGTGTGGCCATTAAACGTGTGGCTTTTTGCACTAGTCTGCCTTAGTTTTCTCAGCTGCAGAATGGGAACACTGGTCTCCTAATGTACATTACTCGGGTAAGTCTGCACACAATGAGGTTGGGCTGCCTAATTATGGGTCATTATTGACACATGAAATGCGGAGTATTTGTGGGGAGGAAGATTGATGCTTTGTCACTATTTCAGCACTGACATTTTAAGGAATTCTTATCAAATCCGAAAGTTTGCCCTTCAGCTCAGACACAAAGGAAAAAAGGTTGTGCCTTTGGTTTGTCTGACCTGCCATCGGTAACAGGCGAAGCAGGCACTTCCTGCTGCAGGACATGGGAATTCCATCTGGTTGCATGAGCTGTTGAAATGCAAGGTCCACACGCCATAGACCCAGGGGAGGAGGTCGTGGGTCTGCACAGAATGGTTATAGGGGCTGAGAGGTCTGGACACCACAACCAACATACTGCACTTGTCACTCAACGTTCACCCCCATTTTTTTTTTAAAGGCAGAAGTAATGTAATCAAATTAAGGAAGTGAATAAAGCAAAGGGTGTGATTGAAGGTGGAGGAAAGACAGAGAACACATTTCCTCTCTGTATTTTAAGTTAATAAAAAAATGTTTTTTAAAACCTCATGAAACATGTCAGGATGTCAGCGCTCAGGTCAGGCCCAGGGAAATCTCACACTGAACATTTAGAAGATTTTGCAATGTGGGAGAATGTTCTTTTGGGTGAAACAGATAAAACATTGAATTAGGCCTCTCTGATATCATGCTTTAGACTTCAAAAATGGTTCCTAATGTGCTTTTAGCAAAGGGAGACAACTAAGCAGAAATATTTGTTAATTTGACATTGATTAATTTACCAGTTTGTGAAGAAGGTAAGCCATCAACATGGGCATGAATCTTTCAGAGTGAATATTTGGCTTGTAGTTTAATATTTGATTTGTAAATCACACTATATCTGGAGTATTTAACATTCTGGGTATAAGTAAATTCTCTGCTTCGTATTGTTGAATTGAGATGGGATTTTTTTTTTTTTTAATTCTAAAGCATAAGGAGAAGGTGAAAGAAATTTCTAAGCTGTGGGAAGAGCCAAATCCTAGAAATCCTTGTGACCTCTCCTGAAAACACATAGGATTTGCTGCTGGCTTGAGGCCATGATGATAGCGAGCAGATATGAGTTTATCCAGACATTTTAGCTGTCTGGCCTTTTAAGCCAGTGACAACAGAGGGCTTGGAGCAGGTGAAGTGTGAGTCCCTGTAGATGACAGAGCAGCTGTGCCTACTCACCAAGTGTGTCAGAACTTGTGTTGAAGTCGGAGGAAATGATGGATGGCTGTATGAAGGAGAACCTGTGCAAGAATGGTGGCCCCACAAGGTCAAGGACCCATGGACTTCCGTGCTCTGGGAGGGTTGAGGGGAAAACAAGCCGGTAACAGACTTGGTAAATACGGGCATGCAAAGCACAGTAAGGAACAGATGAAACCCTCACCAAAACCCAATAACCCAAAGCTGCCAGGGAGACAGGGTGCCATGCAGGCAGTAGTAAGCCAGATGCAAGTTTACTGCTAGAATGAGATTCTCACTCAGGGACCCGAATCGAGTGTGATTGTCTGAGTTTACTAATTAAGCAGCCATTAAGAACACCTACATTAAATAGTGGTTTCCATACGGAAAGCTGGAGCTGTCTGCCACAGGCCAGCTTCTTATCTCCCATGGACACATCCATTAGTTTTCATATGGCAAACGGGAGAAATCCATGGGGGCAGGATGCCACACAGACACAGAGTCATAACCTACATCATCCTGTGTTTGTGCTGGTTTAAATATGTGTGGTTAGGAGTGTGGAGGGCCATTTGAATAATGAGTTTAAGGAATTTGGTAAGAGCTATAGAGGGAATTTTGGTCCATCCTCCCCATGTAGACAGATATTCAGATCGGACATAAGGAGTATTTCATATGTATAAAGGGAACAGAGGATGGTATTGATGACATTCTTCCTTTGATGGGAATACCCACTGGTATCTTAATAAGAAATGATCTTAATGATCCCTAAATATCTCATATGCCCCCAATTTTTAGGTGTTTTTTTAAAGACTTATTTATTTATTTTTAGGGGGGATGGGTAGAGAGAGAGGCAGAGAGAAAACCTCAAGCACACTCCCCACTGAGTGTGGGGCCCAACCCTGAAATCATGAGAAAAAAATCCAGAGTTGACCACCTAACTGACTAAGCCACCTAGGTGCTCCTTTAATTTAGTTTTTTTGTTTTATTTTGTTTTGTTTTTAACAATCTCTGATTGCCTATACTCTTCTAGATTTATTGCATGCCACAATTTTAATATTGGTCACAGGAAAAAAGATATCTTGATTAAGTTTAAATATTTTTTTTCTTCTAGTCAATGGGTCGGCACCATTTAGAATAGAAAGTGATGCAAATGAATTCAAATCTTTATGCTTAACCACATGTTGTAAAAAAGATAGTTTCTGATAATTTTGCCTTTGTTTTAGGCTTTGGTCAATAGATAGATCCTAAAACTCATTCATCATTCAAAAATGCAGGTATTAAGTGCCCACCAATTATAAAAGACCACTGATTAAAACCAACGTGAATGTGTGTTTGGGGTGAGGTTAGGGAGAGATTGAGAGAAAATACAGTTTAAGAAAATTGTTCTAAGGTGGGATATTCTAGGATAGTATCAGGAAATCTAAACACAGGAATATTACCACTGAACCCAAATATGACAAAACGATATTAGCAGGGAATAGGAAAGAAACAGATTGTTCCTGCCAAGCTGAGAGAAGCAAATAATAAACAAAATTATCGGTAAAGAGGAGAGGGATTTCAAATAATTTATGTTCTGAGCAATAGAGGGACAGATGACATATTTTCCCAGTCCTGGCTCCTGTGATGAATTCTAGGTCTGTGGTTGAAGAAGAGCTTAGGGGATTGAGCCTCTGAAGGCTCCCTACATATGGACTGTTAAGAGTCCTTAGGACTGCAAATGCCCTGTACCCTGTGGGTGTTGAAAAAGTGCTTAGAGGGGGTGCCTGGGTGGCATAGTTGGTTAAGTATCTGCCTTTGGCTCAGGTCACGATGTCAGAGTCCTGCTATAGAGTCCTGGGCTCCCTGCTCAGTGGGGAGTTTGCCTCTCCTTCTGCCCACCTACCCTCCCACTCATGCTCTCTCTTGCACACACACACTCCTTCAGATAAATAAAGTCTTTAAAAAAGAAAAGAAAAGAAAAGAAAAGTCCTGGAGGTGACACTCTCTAACTAGGTATTAGAGGATTGTGATCAGATTCTGAAAATTGTATTAGGACCTTTTCAGAAATACCTGCCAGGTCTGCTTAGCTTCAAGATTAAGAACATCATTGAAACGCAAACTGCCTCAGAAAAAGCATCAAGCATAAATGTCTTTTATAAGTTTGCATTATCACTGTATGTGTCATATACGTATTATATATAGATAGCCACACACTAACATATATACCCATATTTATACCATATGTATGTGTTACCACTTAAAAAAATACTTAAAAATTTGCTCTG
The DNA here is from genome assembly GCF_905146905.1 of Nyctereutes procyonoides. Classification (NCBI taxonomy): domain Eukaryota; kingdom Metazoa; phylum Chordata; class Mammalia; order Carnivora; family Canidae; genus Nyctereutes; species Nyctereutes procyonoides. The sequence continues at coordinate 3,578,554 of NW_026575082.1, read as the reverse complement.
TGATTTTTTGGTTCTAGTGATAGTTTTGGACGGTTCCTTGAACTCAGGGTATGAGGGAATTCTCTGTAACATGACATCAGAGCAAGCTTGCACATGAAGGGCCTGACAGCTTGCACAGGCCACTTTCCCTCTGTGCACACATCACCTGCTCGCACCTCCCAACTAGCCAGTGCAGTGGGCTTATGACGGAAACCCTAAGGCGATTCCTATAAATATTGGACTTGGCCACGTGGTCAAACAAAGCAAACATTGAAGACATTTATGCTTTCTGTTATAATTGGGGTCCTTTAAGGGTACTCTGAATGATTTTGTTACTTGTCTCTCCTATCCTGTGCTAATTTTGGCCAAAACAGTAACATTTCAAAGCAATGAGCAAACAAACATCAGATAGAAGACATTTCTAATTTGTTTGAGTCCAATAATCATTGAAAGAACCTAAGTCCTGCAGGGAGAGGTTTCCTCTCTTTTCTTCCCTTTCCTCACTTTTTACTGTGTTTCCTGGAAAAACACCTGTACCCAGGCAGCCCTCTAGAAGCACTTGGAGAAGGAATGCATGACATGAGGTTCATGAGTGTACTCACATTACCATGAGATCCATAAAGGACATTCCTCTGCAAGATGTAACCAGATACAATTGGTTCAATCTTCCTCTAAATTTTGAGCCTTTGAAAACCCAGATAGACCTGACTTGATGTTCCCCCTCCACTCAAAGTAAGTACTTAAAAAATATTTAATTTTAGGACATTCCTACTATTTTTCAGTCACTTGTTGGGACCTTATGCTCCCTTCTGGAAGAGTCTCAAAGCAGGCTTGAAGGATTCCCCAAGAGAAATAATATCCCATGCATGGCTGCATTTGGACAACCTCTGTGTCTTTCTCCAAGTTTCCAAAGTGGATGTGGGGGGTGAAGGGCAGGCAGGAGAAATTTTCACTGGGACTGGCAAAAGCATTGGCTGGAATAAATATTGGATATAGGATCAGGGTCTTCAACCCAGGAGGTACTTTGGCTCCTGAGAACAAAGAACAAATGGGCCACAGTATGCAACGTGTGAACTTGGATAATAATAGCTTAATGTCTGCAATGGCTTTTCATACCCATTACCTTATTCAATTCTTGATCCAATTCTGTAAGGGAGATTGAGCATTATTATCTTGGGATTCATAGTAGAGATGGAGACAGAAAGGGATTAGGTTGCTACCAGAGATGGGGAAAGTACATTTACCATTTACTCAAAATATGTTTATAGACTATCTACTGCAGGCCAAATACTGGTGGAGGGTGGATGAAAAGACTCAGTCTTTTAATTTGTTTTTAATTTAAAAAGTCAAGTTTATTGAGACAGAATACAGTTCAACTCACTTTTCTGATTGCATGACTTTTCTTGAAGGTGTATAGTTCCCAAATGCTCCCTCTAACCTCACTCTTCTTCCCCACCCCAGGGTCAAAGCACCTACCGACCTGATTCTTCTCCTTACAGTTTCACTTGTTTCAGAATGTCGTATAAATATATCATATAATTTATATGATAGCCTTTTGTGTCAGGCTCTTTTCACTTAGCATAATGCTTTTGAAATTCATCCGTGGTGTTGCACTTATCAATAGTGGGTTTCTTTTGATTGCTCAGTAGTTTTCCATTGTGTGGATGTGCCGTGAGTTCATATCCATTGATTGGTTTATAGACATTTAGATTGTTCCTAGTTTTTATCAACTGTGAATAAAGCTGCTGTAAACATTCGTATATAGTTCTTTGGGTGGGCATGTGTTTGTATTTCTCCTGGATGAGTCGTAGGAGAAGTACAGGTTTAACTTTGAAGAAAGTGCCAAACTGGTTTCCAAAGTTATTACAGCATTTTACGTTCCCACCAGGTGTGTATTAAACTCTGTGTTGAAAAAAATAAATAAATAAACTCTGTGTTGCCTTGCATCCTTAATATCTCTTGGTGTGGTCAATTTTAGGTGTTCTGATAACATACTTAGCCCAGCGGTTTAGAGCCTGCCTTCAGCCCAGGGCATGATCCCGGAGACCCAGGATCGAGTCCCGCGTCGAGCTCCCTGCATGGATGGAGCCTGCTTCTCCCTCTCTCTCTTCCTGTGTCTCTGCCTCTCTCTCTCTCTGTGTTTCTCATGAATAAATAAATAAAATCTTAAAAAAAAGTATGCAGTAGTATCTTTTTGTAGTTTAATGAGGTCTAATGATGAATGATGTTGAACTTCTTTCCATGTGCATATTTGCCTCCTGTATTATCTTCTTTTGTAAAGGATCTGTCCAAATCTTTTACTATTATTTTAAATTGGATTGTTTGTCTTCTTATTATTGAGTTTTAAGACTTCAATTCTTTTAAAGTACTTTTTGGACGTGAGACCTTTAACAATCATGTAATTTGAAAATATTTTATTCCAAACTGTGGCTTTTCTTTTGATTCTCTAAACAATTTATTTCAAAGACAAGAAGTTCTTAATTTCAATGAGTCCAATTTGCTTGTATATTTTTTTTCTTTGATGGATCATACTTTTGATATTGTGATTAAGTATTCTTTTGTAGCTGAAGAATTGCAATATTTTATCACGTTTTCTTTTTAAAAAATGTAATTTTGGGTCTTACATTTAGATATGTGATCTAACTGGATTAATCAGTTTGTAAATAGTCTAAGATATTAAGAAAATCTTTTTCAATATGACTTTCATAATTAAAAATTATCTTTTCTCTACTGAAAACCAGTTGGCTGTAGATGTATATATCTATTTCTAGACTATTTGTTCCCTTGATCTATTTGTCTATCTTTAGGCCAGTACCACATTGTTTTTATTACTCTAGGTTTATGATAAGTCTTGAAATCAAGTAATGTAAAGCTTGCAGCTTTGAAATGTAGAAACCTGTTAATTTCTACAAAAGACTGCTAATAGTTTATAATGGAATATCTCTTCTTATATTGACAATTTATTTAATTTTTCTTAGCAGTTTCTTGTAGTTTCCAGTGTACCCATCTTGCACATCTTTTGACAGACTTATCCCTAAGTATTCTATATTTCTTGACATTATTATAAATTGTTTAATTTTTAATTTTAATATCTAATATGTGCTGCTACCATATAGAAGTATAATTGCTTTTGTATACTTACTTTGTATCCTGCAATCTAGCTAAACTGACTTATTATTCTAGTGGGCTTATTTTATTTTGTTTTTTAGATTCTATAGGATATAGAACTTGGCTTGTACTTCTTGTCTTTATTCCTCTGTACATTGTTCCACAGCTCACCAATCCTCTGTATGTATGTGTGTGTGTGTGTATATATATATATATATATATACACACACACATACTTTCATGTCATCTGTACATAAAGACAATTTTAATTCTCCCTTTCCAATTTGGGTGTCTTCTAGTTCTTTTTATTGCTTTATGACCATAACCTCCAGTACAATATGGGATAGAAGTGATGGGAGTGAATATTTTTTACTTGTTTCTAATCTTAAGGGGAAATTATTCTGTTTTCTGTTGTTATGTCTGAGATTAGCTGTTTATGTACTCTAGTAAATGTATTTTATCAGTTTGATGAAGTTCTCTTTTGTTCTTAGTTTATTTTATATAATAGAATTTGGCTTCTCTTAGTACGTTTTTGTACACACTAGAAAAAAATGTGTATTTTACTTTGGCTAATGCCAATTAAGTCAATTTAGTTGATAATATTAGTTAAGTCTTCTTTATAATTATTGATTTTGGAGGGCTAATTATTCTACCAATTACTGAGATGGGGTGATGAAATCTCCAGTATTAATTGTGGATTTATTTACTTCTCCTTTCAGTTCTATTAGTGTTTGTTTCATGTATTTGAAACTCTGTTATTAGATGTATAAACATTTAGGATTGCAATATTCTCTTGATGAATTGGTCCCTTTATTATTATGAAATGACTATTCCTGAAAAATTTTGTTCTGAAATCTACTTTGTCTATATTAATATAATGACTCCATCTTTTAAAAAATTAAAGTTTGTATGATGTATCTTTCTCCATTTTTAAACTTCTGCAATTGTTTCTTTATATTCAAGCTGAGTTTCTTGTCAGCAGAATATAGTTGGGTTCTTTTTTAAATTTAATCTGTTAATCTCTGTCTTTTAATTGGAGTGTTAAATCATTTACACTTAATATAATCACTGACATGGCTGAATTTAAATCAACCATTTTGTCATTTGTTTTCTGTTATACTATTCATCATTTACCCTCTTTTGTTTCTTTTTCTGTCTTCTTTTGGACTATTGGACATTTTTATTATCCCATTTTATTTCTTTTGCTGGCTTCTTAGTTATAACACTTTGTTTTGTTTTAGTGGTTGCTGTAGGATTTACGGTATCTATCTCTAACTTATAAAAGTTTACTTTCTAGGTATATTTTCTAACTTCACATACAGTATAAGAATCTTATAAAAGTATAATTTTTTCCTGCCAGCCTTGTGTTATTGTTGTCATTATTTTATTTCTATATATGTTGTAATTTTCTGACTGCATTACTATTTTTGCTTTAAATAGTCAATTATTTCTTAAAGAAATTTTAACAAGAGGAAAAATGTCTTTCATATTTACTCACATAGCAATCACTTCTAGTAGTCTTTATTTCTTTGTGTTGACCAGTAATTCTCCACTTGAACAATTTTTCTGCCTCTAGGGGACAATTGATAATATGTAGAGACTTTGGTGATCCCCACAGGGGAAAGGGAATGTTACTGACATCTAGTGGGTACAGGCCAGGGATGCTGCAAAGTAGCCTATAGTGAACAGAAATCCTCACAATCAACTATTTTCTGTTTCAAAGATAAGTAGTGCCACAGTAAAGAAACCCTAATATAACCAGATTTCCATCTAGGGGGATCATTTTCTTTCTGCCTGAAGGACTCACTTTAACATTACTTGTATGCAGTTGAACTGGTGATTAATTCTTTCAGTTTACATATGTCAGATAAAGTCTTCCTTTCACCACCATTTCTGAAGGCTACTTTTATTGATACAGACTCTAGGTTGACCATTTATTTTTTTACATTCTTTTTTTTTCCTTTGCTTTTCTATACTTTAAAGATGCTCCTACACTATCTTCTGGCTTGCACTGTTTTTGACAAGAACTTGGATTGCAGTTCTTATCTTCATTCCTCTGTACATTGTCCCACAGCTCACCAATCCTCTGTTATTTACAAAACAAAAACAAAAACAAAAACAAAAACAAAACAACAACAAAAAACTGTTGCATTTTAGATTGTTTCTATCACTGTGCCTTTATGTTTACAGTTTTTATCTTCTGAAATGTCTAATCTGTTGTTAATCCCATCAAATGTATTTCTAATTTCAGACACTGACATTCATCCCTAGTTTTACTTAGACTTGTGTTATAATATCAACATCTTTATTTAATATGCTTAATCTTTTTCTAGCTCATTTAACATATGGAATATAGTTACCCTAACTTTTTGTCCTTATGTATCTTTTTTTTTTTTTTTACCATTTCTGTCATTTCTAAGTTTTGGTTGTGTGAAATTTCATTTTAATATTGGTCATATTATATAGCTGTTTTGCTTGATGAGCACTTTTTTATTAAATAAAATATAATGTAAGTTTTACTATGTTGAGTGAAGCATATTTTTGCATACCCATAAGCATTCTTGAGCTTTGTTCTCAGTGTAGTAAAGTCACTTGGAAACAGTTTGATCCTACCTCTTTTATATTTTTATCTTTGTTAAGTAGGATTAGAGTAACATTTAGTGTAGTATTTTCCCCTATACTAGCAAAAAATCATATTGAGAACTCTTCAAATGCTCACCTAAAATCATGGATGCCAGAATAAAATAGAATAAAACATTTTCAATTGTGAAAGAATAAAACTGTCAACCTAGAATTTTATATCCTGGAAAACTGTCCTTTAAGAATACAGAATAAATAAATATATCCTTACAGAATTGAAAAAAACTAGAATTTGTTGTTAGAAGGCCTACCTTTAAATATTGGCCAAAGGAAGTTCTTCAAACAAACAAAAAAAAATTTTTAAAGGTTTTGAGTCATGTAGAAGAGGAAAAAACAGCAGAATGAGTAGTAATATGGATACACAATAGATTATTATTTTCCCAAAGATTTTATAAATCTTATTTCATGATTGAAACAGAAATTTCAACACCACCTGTTATTGAGGACAATGATATTTTAAAGTGTGGGAGATTAAAAGGATCTAAATGAAGGTAAGATTTCCCCCAGTTAAAGAGATATGATGTTAATACCAGTAGACTGTGATGTCACATATGTATATTGTAAAAGCCAGAACTACCACTACTAAAACTATACAGAGATACATAGAAAGGCACCCATTCAGGGCAGTCCAGGTGGCTCAGTGGTTTAGCGCCACCTTCAGCCCAGGGCATGATCCTGGAGACCCGAGACTGAGTCTCACGTCGGGCTCCCTGAATGGAGCCTGCTTCTCCCTCTGCCTGTATCTCTGCCTCTCTCTCTCTCTCTCTCTCATGAATGAATAAATAAAATCTTAAAAAAAAGGCACAGGTTCTTGAATAACTAAGATAGTATTGACGAAAATAAAGTAGGAAAAATAACTATTCAATACCAAGTCAGAGTTGGTGGAGGGATAGACACATACATACATAGAACAGAATAGAGAACTTAGAAATAGAACCTCAAACATACGCTTAACTTATTTTTGACAAAGGTAGAAAAGAAATTCAGACTTTTCAAAAAATAGTTTGAATAATTGAACAATCATAGGCCATAAAGAAAAAGAGTCTTAAGTCTCACACTTTATAGAAGAATTAACTTAAAATGGATTATGGATTTAATGTAATACATAAAATTATAGAACTTATTTAAAAACATAGACAATTTTTAGAAACTAGGTATAGACAAATAATTCTTAGGCTTGACACTAAAAGCTCAATTTATAAAAGAAAAAAATGATTTATTGGTCTTCATCAAAATTAAAACCTTTTGATTTTCAAAAGCTCATATGAAGAGGATAAAAAAAACAAATTACAGGCTGTTAGAAAATATTTGCAAACCACATAACCCATAAGGACTAGTAACTAGAATGTAAAAAGAACTCTCACAGCTTGACAACAAAAAAGTAAACAATCCAATTAGAAAATGGGCAAAGACATGAATAGACATTTTACTGAAGATGATTTTACAAATGGCAATAAGCATATTAAGTTATGTTCATCATTATTAGTTATTAGGCAAACACAAAGTAATGAGCTGTCACTACATGCCTATCAAAAAGGTTAACATTAAAAATAGTGATATTAAATGCTGGTGAGGATATGAGCCATATATGCGCTGTTGGTGTAAAATGGCACACCTACTCTGGAAACAAGTCTTGCAGTTTTGTTTTTCTTTTATTTTTTTAAATATGTTTATTAAAGGTTTTTTTAATCTTTATTTATTTATGATAGTCACACAGAGAGAGATAGAGAGAGAGAGATAGAGAGAGAGAGGCAGAGACATAGGCAGAAGGAGAAGCAGGCTCCATGCACCAGGAGCCCGACGTGGGATTCGATCCCGGGTCTCCAGGATCGCGCCCTGGGCCAAAGGCAGGCGCTAAACTGCTGCGCCACCCAGGGATCCCTCGTTTTTCTTTTAAAGCTAAGTATGCAAATATCATACAACTCAGCAACTGAAATTTTCAGCAGTTATCTCAGAGAAATGAAAAAAACTGTTCATACAAACAGCTGTAACATAAATATATGCATATTTCCCTTAATTTTTTTATAGCCCCAGACTTGAAACAACCCTGATATCCTTCAATAAGTATGTGGTTAAACAGATTTATCTCATGGAATATTACTCCTCAATAAAATAAACTACTGGTACATAAAAGAACTTGGATGAATGTCCAGGTAATTATGCTGAATGAAAAAAGCCAACCTAAAAGTTTACGTACTGTATGATTCCATCTATATAAGCATCTTTAAATAACAAAATTTTGGAAATAGATATAAAAGATTAGTGGTTTCTAGTGGCTAGATATGTTGGGAGAGGACAGGAGGGGGTAGGTGTGGCTATTACATGGCCATAAGTGGAACCCTTCTGGTGATGTCTGTTCAGTATTTTGACTGTGGTTGGTGGAAACAGGGACCCACCATATGTGATAAAATTGTATAGAACTAAACACAGACACGTGAATGAGTATGAGTAAAATTAGCTACATTCGTGGTAATTTGTTATGGAAGCCATAGAAAACCAACACAATACTATATGATTCTACATGAAGTTAAGAACAGGTAAAAATCATCTGAAAGAAGCAGAACAGTGCCTATCCGCATGGACGGTCAGGGACTGGTCAGGAACAAGCATGGCGGAATGCTCTGGTGTGATAGAAACACTTTTTATCTTGACAGAGCCTTGGGTTACACAGATGTATGCATTTGTCAAAACTTATCAAACTGTACACTTGAGATCTGTGCATTTCAGAAAATGTAAATTATACCTCAGCAAAAAAAAAATGATCTCATTATAATTTAAAAATTGGATGAAATGTTCTGAATATTTTGTAGCTAAATGAAGTCTGGTAGAATTATTTCTCTAACTCATAATGGATATTGAATTCAAATTTAAATGCTTTCATTCAATTGTTAATATTTGTGTAATAATTTTGTAGTATCAAGCTATTTAAATGAGAACTAGGTGATGGTGAGGACCAAGTATTTGCATTTGATTTGTGGTCCTTCAAATCATGGGCTCTTGGCTTTCAGCAAGTTACAGAGCTTCTCTGAGCCTCGGTTTCTACTTGGACCAAATTGAATATTAGTGCTGACTTTGCAAATTTATTGCAGGGTAAATGAAGACATATGCAAAGCACTTAGTATATAGTAGGTCTTCAATAGGCTGGATGGCTCTTGTTATTTCAAATTATAGACATTTCTGACATTTATATTATGACATAGAATTAATTAATCTGATGGAAATCTAATGAGAAATAATAGGCTAGTACAAACTCTTATCCTTAGGATTATATTGACTCCTTATCTTAAGATACCTTCTAGTGATGGGAAGGTCTTATGGTCAACTACTTACTTCCATAGCCAGTGGGATTCCCACTCAATCCATTTTGAGAGTTGCAAGCAGTCATGAAACCACTGTTAGGTGCAATGCCTACATGACTCACAATTAACAATGGGGCAGTTCAAATAAAACATGTCACCACTGCTGGAAATAATAAAACATAGACTGACTCCAATAGGAGACAGTTGGATACCAATAGCTGTTATAAACAACTTAGCTGTCCAGGTGTGAAAAGAAGAAGATATATTTTGCTGCTTGAGACTCTGGCCTGTTGCAGCAGAGACTGGTTGGTGTGTCCTCCTACCCTTAGCCCTCGGGAGTAGCCTCCCAGCAAACTCCCCTTGGAATTAGGTCTTTCTCAATTGGAAAGCCAGCCAGGGGGAACCTACTAATTGTTTCTCTGATGTAGCTTGGCAAGGCTACTGTGGGTAGTCATCAAACAGGAGCATGACTTGCTAACTCCAACCAATATTTTATATTTTATTCCAATTGGATGGAAATACATCATAACGTCTGAAACACCTGACTTATTTAGATGGGTTGCGTGTTTCCCTCAAGGATGGCTGGTCCTTTATATGAATGTCTTGCAGTTTCAAAATGCCTACCAGCCTCACAGAGGCACAGATGTTCGTTTGCAAACTCCCTGTTCTGCTGTGCCCGTATGGGCAGTTAATAAATATGCTGAATTGGAGAATTAAAATAAAAGGATTGGGGTAGAGAATTTTTTCCCTCTATGTGAAATCAGAAGTATAAGAGAATAAACAATGGGTATTTCTTGTACCATTAATTAGCTACAGAATGAGGCATCTACCACAGATGTGGCTGTGGGTAGGTCTCAGCACTGGTTTCAAGACTTCAATCAGCGTATGACTCACAGTGAGAGAAACATCACTGAGGCCATACAAGAAGAGCATAAATATTATGTGTCACTTGGTATCATAATTAACTGCATGCTTCAAATATTTCTTTCATGTCTGCTTTCACAATAGGTAATATAATTTACCGTTAATAGGATTAAAATGTCTTTTTTTTAAATAAAAAAAGGTAAATACTTCAGTGGTTTAAACTGTTTTCTATTTGTTTTGTACTGATACATATTTTACCACAGGCAATCTCTTTATACCCTGCAGAAGAAAATAATGAGGAAAATTGGAGATAATTTATGCGGTCCAGAAGCAAAAGCTTTTCACGATTATTTTTTTCTTTTGCTCAATAATAAAGCAGTCTCTTTCCATGAAACACTGAGGGAAAGCCATCCTGACTCCCTAGCTGCGGTGCAATTTTAAAGATCTGAGGTAAAGGAAGAAAAAAAACACCCCATCATCACGCGGAGACAGGGAGTTTACCCTGGAGAATTAATGCTAGCAGTTCAGAAACCTCCAAACAGAAGAGCACCCATGTTCAGGCTACTTTTCAAAACTGATAATTGAGAGAAAGGGAGGCTTGCTTAGATTTTTTTTTTTTTAAAGGCCGTTCCATTTCCTATCTCCCGTGGCATGCTCAACACACTGTCACAGAGGCTGACACAAACCAACGCGGGTTAGGAAACTCATTACAACTCTGAACTTGTGCAATGTTCAAACGGGTCAGAAATTAAAACCCATAACCTGTGGCATGGTATCTCCCGAGGAGCCAAGTTTTAATTTTATCTGCAAAGAATGATCCATTGTTTAACCAGACAGATGTCTGCATATAAGATGCCACGCAATAGAATGTGTGTAAATGCTGGTAATTCTTAGAATGGGATGGGCGTGCTGGGGGGGGGGCGTGGGGGAGAGGGTTTAATTACAGATCTAGGGAGAGCATGCTGGATAAGCCAGCCCACTCTCCTCTTGCAGAAGACTTGCTCAAGGTCACCCAGCCACCAAGTGGCAGAGCCAAGTGTAGAATCCCAGTCTGCAGACATCCGCTCTGGTGCTTTTCCCATTACATGACGCCGAGTCCAAGTGTCTCTTTGGAAGTGATCTCGTCTTTCCAGTCCTTACAGCCAAGTGGAATTTGGCATCAACCAGTGTATGTGCTCACTTCACTGCCGATCTATCTATTGACGTTTCATTAGGGAGCCATGTGCATTTGCCAAGGATGAATGAGTTCATTAGCACTGAGACTAATAAACTTTAAAAAGTTAATAATGTGAATATGTTTGATTTGGAATTATGCACACAGGCATTAGGAGTTACAAAAAAAAAATGGCCTGCTTCATATGCCCAGCTTTCTAATTTCAGTGTGTGACAGACTTGGATTTTCTGAAATCTCAGGCTAACCCTCATTTTCAAGGAATACACATTGCATCCCACCACGCCTCAGCAGTGTCTCCAAAACAACCAAAAATTAACAACAAAAGTAAATAATAACACACCAAAACAATGACTTTTATCTAACTGGCATTTTCTGTCCTTTTGTTTTGGTTCATATTCTTATTGGACTCTACCCCTTACTTTGTTTGTTGATTTACTTAGTGAGGGATCGGGGATGGCAGTGGTGGGGTCTCTATCTAAACAGTTCGGTAGGGATGTTCATGGTTGGGAACTTTATCATACTGACTTGGCCTCACCAGGACACTATTTTGAAGGGTAGACAGAGCTATCCCAAACCAGCTCACTTCCCCAACTCAGGTAAACACTGAACAGTTTGGTAGTGGATATGGCTCTGGGTTGAAAATGCTCACTAAATAGGCTGGCTCTTTCCTGCCCTGCTGTTAACACCTGGGTGGTACTAACAGCATCTTAGTGATCCCCATGGCATTTTGTGTGGGGAAAATGGAAGGGATTCTTGGAACATAGGACTGTCCTCTCACTGACACCAAAGAGATAACATGCTTTGTTTCTTCATATATAAATATTCCCTGCACCAATAATCTAATACAACAGATGTGTTTTGTTTTCCCTTGAAATTGATCTATCCATGGGATGCCTGGGTGGCTCTGTGGTTGAGCGTCTGCCTTTGGCTCAGGTCACGATCCCCAGGGTCCTGGGATGGAGTCCCTCATCAGACTCCCTGCAGGGAGCCTGCTTCTCCCTCCACCTATGTCTCTGCCTCTCTCTGTCTCTCACAAATATATAAAATAAAATCTTTTTAAAAAATTGATCTATCCATGATCATCCCTATAAGTCAAGGACTCATTTGTGTTTTCCTTCTAGAGTGATTCTCAGATAATGGGAAAATAAATGCATTTGTTGGAGGGTATTTAATATAATTCCTAGTTTAAAAAAAAATCTTACCTTTCTTAACTGTATTGCAACTTCAATAGAAGGCCCTTGACTACTTCACAATTTGCCAAAAGATGGAAAATGAAAGGGGGAGTTTACAGAGACATGGGGACACCTTCAGAAGAAGGTAAATTATGACTGTACTCTGGGCATGAGGCAAAGGGACAGGCTGCCTGTAACAGTGAAGAGATCCTGAGGGGGAGTGAGCTCCCCGAAACCAGGACGGGCTATCCCTGCTCTCAGGACATGCTGACCCTGCCCCCATCACTTCTAACCCAGCACGAGGCTCTGCCCTGGGGTAGCTGGCATGGGCTCCAATGCCAAGCAATTTGGAGTGCTACTAGTTCCCCGCGATGGTCCAGCAGCAAGTTTCTAAACTTCTTAGAGCCTCCGTTTCCTCACCTGTAAAACGAGGGAAGTGTTAGCACCTTCCTCCGAGACTGCAGTTGTGTGCATAGAGAGAGACAATTTATCTGAAGCATATGCCACCAGTGCCGGGTCTATGGAAAACACTCAATAAATTATTATTATTATAACTCCCAACATCACAACCACCAGGAGCCTCTTAATTTGTCTGCATCCAGACTCTTGCCCTTCTGTTTTCTCAATGCACCATTGCTGAGCTTAATTCATCTAGAACACTCTGGATGAGTTTTGTTTTGTCACTGTGCTGCTATAAGCTTCCTTTAGCTACCCATTGTGATGCGACTAAGTCCAGACTCCCTAATCTGGTCTGACATTGTGCGCTATGTGGACTATGCTGCAGGTGCACAGCAAGTGCTCCGTAAGCATCAGTTCCCATTCATTCATTCATTCGTTCACTCAGTGACCCTTCAAATGGGGACTGGGAACCTATAGATCCTGCATCCTACAGATCCCCTGATTGTGTAGAGCATTTCTCCTGCAGTATCAAATAGATTACTTATGATGATTTGGCATTTGCACCCTCTGCTCACCCCATCTTGCCCAGCTCTGTATCCTCATGCCCTCCATCCACTGTCTCCCTTGGACTTCCTCCCCCCAGCTCCTGTGGAGAGGTGGAGGATGGGACGGGGATGCTGGTGGTGACCCCAAAGCCCCTTCCTGCATGGCTCCCTCAGATACAGGTGTCCTCTCCTTATCCCTCCAAACCTTGCTGTAGCATCGTAGTAATGGCTCTGCCAGTTCCAAGACCTTGGGCGCTGCACCATCCTGTTTATCTGCTGGTCCCCAGGCTTCATGAAGTTGCCTCTCAGCTGAACTGTTTCCATGCCCTCTCAGGTGTGCCTTCTGTTTCCCACCTCACATCCCTATCCCAGGAGCTGCTTTTAAAGATCCTTCTCTTCTAGAGAAACTTTCCCTGTGTTTTCCTCTGATAGTTCTCTGTGTTGACTATCAGCTCAAGATCTATCTTCTTGGTGAGATACTCCCTGTGCATAGGCCTCCCATGTGTCTCTGAACTCATGGCAGTTCCCTTTGTTTAGTTCTTACCTACAGTCAGTGAAATACAGCTCCTCATCATCTAACATCACCTAGCATTGTGATTTTGCTATTGGAGAGTTAACTTTCACATGCTCATATGTTAACTCTGCAACAAGGTGGTGAGCTCCTGGAGGCCAGAATCTGTGTCTTCTCATCATTATCTTGTTAACTGATCTATAATTATTAAGCACCATCTGTTGTCCCATACTATGCTGGTCACTGGAACACAACTTCCAACAAGATGATGCAATTTCTTCCCTGTGGATCTTTTATTCTGGTAGGAAGTCAGGCATTGGATTGTCAACTCTAATGCAGTAGGAAGATTATTTTGATAGATGTGAAAGAAAATAAGAGAGTTCTCTGAGTCTTAATAATGAAGAAGAGACCAGAAGGGAAGGGACAAGTCAGCAGGTGCTGGGGAAAATGAGGCCTTCTAGGTAGACATATGGGCAAAGGCCAAGGAGGTGTGAAAAGAGCAGGGAATTTCTGAGGAACTGAGAACATACATGATAGAGGGTTGCAGGGAAGTTATGGTGAGCCTGGTGAAGACAATGATGGGAGGAAACTGGGGTGGTTGGGTGAGCCTCATCCGTCCAGTGCGGCGTAGGCAATGGGAACCCATGGAAAGCCTGAACAGGGAGGGGAATGATCATATTTGCATTAGGAGACAGGTGGCTGAGCTGTGGAAAAAGAAGTGTCAGGGCAAAGGGCAGAGGGGCCCCTATGATGCTTTCTGAAGCAGGACTAGGATGGTGATGATGGCCTGGCCTCAGGCAATGGTGATGACATTGCAGTGAAGCAGATGGAGCCTAGAGCCATTTCCAAAAGAGAAAAAGTAGGTCTGACTCTCTGAATGACTGATCAGACTCAAAGGGTGAGGGAGAGGGAGCCTCAGAAGTGATTCCAAGGTTTACAGCTTGGACTACTGGGTGGAAATGCCAGGCAATGAGATATGGAACCCTGGAGAAGAAGGCTTCAGGAATGAAATGGTTAGTTCAGTTTTTGGACATGTTGAATTTGTGGTGCCTGTGAGACTTCCAAGCATAGGTAACCAGCAGGCAGATGGATAAATGCATGTGACGCTCAGTGGAGAGTCTGAAGTAGAATTTATCAGCATAGATTAAATGATGTAGAAAATGTCACTGTATTAACAGCTGTCCCCATAAGGCTCCCAAGAAAGGCACTGGGTTTATTTAGAAAGAATTCCTTGAGAGGCCCCCATGGGTTCCACATAAAAAGCTGGAGGAACCCAGCCATGGGCAAATCGGAAAAGGCAGCGTGGTTTATGTTCTGGCCCTCCCCATAGGAGATAACTCTCCCAGGTTACCCATGTCTTTGCACTTAATTCTACTGGAACTTGAAGAAAACACTCATCAAGGGCCAGTGCATCATACTCACATTGTTTGCTAAGTAACCGAAGCACCAGAGGGATGGTAGCCAGAGAGAAACATGAAGGAGGAAGGCAGGAATTTTCAGAAATCTTTGGGTGTGCTCTGGACTCCGGGTGAAATTGGGCCATGCAGCCCCAGCCCATTCTCACTATTGAATTCCAACCATGGGCTTAGAGCTTTTGTCCACAGTGAGGAGAAAGGAGTGAGCTAAACAGACAGGTTTCCTGCCCACATAGAGCTTGTACTCTAATAGAAGGAGTATCTATGGCTGTGTAACATGTTATCAAAATCTTGGCAGCTCAAAGCAAACCCCATTTACTGTCTAAGTGGCTGTGGGTCAGGAGTCTGGGCATCAGTTTTCTATACTCTCTTCTCAGTATCTCACCGACTGAAATCCAAGTATGTTCTTACCCTAATCCAAGCTTAGGGGTCCTCTTCCAGGATCATCCTGGTTGCTGGGAGAATTCAGCTCTGCAGGCTCCCTAGGTCCTTGACACATGGCTTTCTCACAACATGGTGGCCCACTTCTCCAAAGCCTGCAGGGGAATCTCTGTCCAGCCTGCTACAGCAGGTGTGGCTATCCCACCACTTTGTCAGCATAACCAATCGAGGAGTGACCATCTCTCTACACTTAGAGGCCCCTCTCACCCAGGGATGGATCACAGGTGTATATTCATCAGGTGCGGGAATCTTGGGGATCAGTTGAGGAATGTGTCTGCCACAGGAGGACTAAAAACAAGAAAGGAATACACAACAAATATGTAATATTTTGGGTGATGTAAGAGGCCAGGAAGCAAATGAAGGAAGGGAAAGGGAAAGTCTTGTGGGATGAGAGCCTAGAGGAGGTGGCGTCTTGGCAGATATCTCAAGGAAGAAGAGAGGTGAGTTTTTATGTGGAAATCAGGGGGCAACGTTCCAGGTGGAAGAAAAAGCCGTTGAATGGGAAGAAGCTTGAGCTTCCTTAGGGATTGTAACTGAAGCCAAGGGCATCATCATGTAGGAAGCATGCAAGGAGTGAGAAGCTCAGAAGGGCTTCTAGGCAGAGAAATTCCCAGACTGAAGAGGGATGGGAGAGGAATGAGAACATAGGCAGTGGTAGACAAGCAAAGAGCAGGTGTTCTGTGATGTTTGCAATGCGTATGGAGAAGGGGGTGGGTGACTGACTGCATTCCCTAAAGAGCAGACGTTCAGCAAAAGAAGGCTAGAAAGTGCTATGAGAGCCAGAACATTCATGGATTTGGTTCTTCCTAGGAACATCAGCAGAGCGGCAGGAATAAGACTGGTGCTGCTGATCCTTATTATTCTTGGATTCCATATTCGCAAATGTTTTCCACATTTTTGGGTGGTTTTTGTGCTGCTAGTTTTGCTGTTTAAAATGTCCCTCTCCCCCAATGGCTTCTAAATAGTGCTTAAGTGCTGCCTGGTGTTCCTAAGGGTGTCTGTGATGAGCTGTATTAGGTGAGCATCATTGAGTCATGAGTTATAGTGCTATTGGCCATGAGTTCAATGTTAATGAATCAACAATATATAATATATATATTAAATAAGGTGCCTTTAAACAGAAACACACATAAAACAAGGCTATATATGGGTTGGTTGATGAAATGCTGTACCAGGAGAGTTGCAGGAACTTAACCCTGTATTTCTCCTAGAAGCAATGCTTCAGGTTTCCCTAAACCAGCTTCCAAAGTGACTTTAGACAGCCATGTATAGACTTCATAGAACCACTGCAAATGTTGAGTATCAACTATATTTTGTTGCATTCTTTATATTGTCTAACAGGCTCCACATATTGGGTTTAAGAAAGTTTTTACCTAGTAAGGGGAGTGTGAAATAGCAGTGACATCCACATCTACACATTGCCTACCGTCTATGTTCAGTGTGGAGAACCACAGAATGGGATGGAGAGGGAAGAAGGTGGAAGGTGGCTTATGGAAGCGGGGTGCTGGGCCAGGTGACTGAGTTTCAGACCCCCCACTTCTATCACTTAGTCCTCCTGGTCTCTGGCAGATAACTATCTTTCTGTGACTCAGTTCACTTATGCATTTGATAGGGGAGGGTGGATAGCATTTACTTCTGTGGCAAGGATTAGGGGAGAAGAGGTATATGCACACTTAGTTCAGTGTCTGTGTGCAGTAAGGATTAATAAAAGCCATTGTAATTTAGACGAGGTTCTCAGAGGAACAGAGAGGAGAGGCTGGGTCAGCAAAAAAGGGAAAGGCCATCCTTGGGTTTCTGTAGTAGGGAAATCCAGTTCAGCCATGCAGGAAGGAGGTAGAGACTCGGAGCAGATGCTCTGTGCAAGAGGAAGATCACATAATTCGCTAGTGCTTCAACTTCTCTGGATCTCCTAGGAACCAGGAAGCCACTAGGTAGATGCGGATGGAGGAACACTTGGAACTTAGTTTCAAAACCGTCATTAAAAATGAAAACATGGCCGCTAGACTCACTTTCCTATAAGAAAGCATTTAATAAAGGTTTCCTTGCTTTTGAAGTCTTAAATATTGTCTTTCCTACCTGGAAACATCATCTTACCTGGGAACTAGGAAATGTCAACTTCGTATTGATCTATTGCCAATGAAGAAAATGAAGGGCATCATTCGTTTCCATATTGACCAGCAACTCTCTTCAAATAAAACAATTTGTTCTGCAATTGACTATGTGCTCAGCATATAATCAGGTTTTTTTCTTTTAAAGAATAACTGTAATGTGATCAGAGATTGATAAAAACTTTTGTTTTACTGGATCCCTTCCTGGTGGAAATGTAATTTAATAGGAGCCACACAAATCTTTAGCAGAGATGTGTGGCCAATATTACTACAATATTTTTTTAAGGATTTTTTTTTTTATATTGCCCGGGATCCTCTGTTCATCTAATTTCAGAAGTCTCCTGAACCATAGCTTAACTCCCATACAGAAATGGCTAAGCCTTCAGAATCTACAAAGGCTGTAACAAAGGTTGTTATAAGCCCCTGGATTTCCGTTTACCAATAAGGATCTGCCAATGTCATTAAAATATTGGTGAAAATAATAAAATAAAATAAAATAAAATAAAATAAAATAAAATAAAATAAAATAAAATATAGGTGCTATAGCCCCAGTACTTATCAACTGCAGTGTGCTTAAGAGTCACCTGGAGAGTTTGTTAAAATAAAGCTGCCGGAGTCTCACAGCAGAAATTCTGATTTAGGAGGTGTGGGTGGGACCTGAGAACCTGCATTTCTTGACAACCTGTGGATGCTGCTGGTCCAGCCCACACTCAGAACTGCAGTGTGTCAGGGCAAGTGGTCTCAGGGGGAAGAACTCACCTCTGCCTTCTTTTCCATCACACCACCACTGCCCACTACCACCTGGCACATGTGGGAGCCCCACTCATTCTTGTGGAGAGACAGAAAAAGAAATGACCTGAATCAGCAAATGTGTGGTGATGAAATCAGCCAACAAGCCTCGACTGGGAGGACCAGAAGCTATTTCTGTGGTTGTTTCTGGTGCACATGCCTATCGCCTGCTTTATTATGTGCCTGAGCACATGTGTATGGGTATGTGCATGCGTGTGCACGTGTGCCAGTGCCAATGGAGCTGGCAGAAAGGCAGACATCAGATGCTGGCAACTTTCTCAAGCACTGAATTACTGATTTTGCTGTTTTTCCCCCTTCTGTTTGTCATTTCACTTGGGGGCTCTCATGTAGTAGACACAGTTATAAGGTTTCAAATCTCAGTGCCTGACATGCTAATTCATAATTTATCTCAATCAGCACCTTCCTAAGAATAACATTTGCAGGCTTCATGTATGTAGTTGGAGGTAATTTGCATCTTTCATGTTTGCTGTTTAATAGACCTGGGCCTATCCTGAAGGAATACCATAGGGTCAGACTCCTGCAGGAAGGGGAACCACAATGTGGTATGGTACAGCACGGCATGGCCAACTGGCCTAAAGCCAGGAAATTCACTTACCAGTGGGAAGAGGCTGGTTTCCTTTCAAGACAGCTCTGGATGGAACGTCTTTTCTAAGAGTCTCATCTGGTTATAAAGTGAGACTACGGAGAAATCTATTTCCCTTAAGCACTATGTATATTGAGAATGTTGCACTGCCAAATTTTCTTGCCAAATAAATCAGGAGGGAAATGGGGGTGGGGTGGGGTGGGGCGGAGAAGGGCCAATGGTTAGAGACAACCTCATGGGTGTTCTTTTCTTCTGTATTTTTCGACATTAGACATGGCTTGGTTATGGCTATGCATTTCCATCCTTGTCTGCAGAGCTGTGGAATTCCATTTGGGTATTTTTCATGTTTATGATATCCTGGCTGTTTACTGGTTGTGTTCTGTCTTGTAAAATATAAGTCCAGTCCAAGTGCAGTCAAGAACAAAAGCTGTTTTGCTGTAAATAGTTTAAGAGACTCTCCAGGAATACTGACATTAACCCCACTGCTAACAGCACACAAACCTCACCCACAGGAAGTAGTTGGTCAAAGACAACCATTCTGCATTTTGCAAACAGAAACTTGAGTAGTGGACTTCCTGGGTCAGGTAAGTCACGCATAGGCTGAGTTCAATCTTGCCTTAAGAGTTGGCTGCGAATGGCCTCTCCCTCCCCTGACCTTTCATATCTTGGCAGAATGTGTGTTGCAAAATCCTGGAGACAGTGAGTACATTATCATGTCCTGCAGATAATGAGTATGAAAATCTTAGCATGGTGTGAAGAAGCCTTGGATGCAAATCTCTGCTCCTCTGTGGACAGTTGGGCAGTGTCCTCAGCAAGAAGCTGAAACTCCGTGTTGTAAGGAACACTATTATAGCATTGATGGCTATAAGGATTCTGAGCTTCTTCATGAAACCAAAACATGGGATGCTATCAAGTCTGCAAAGCAAATGTGGGCAGGGCCTGGGATTTGGGTGGCTCTTCTTTCATCACTAGTAAACGTGCTTTCTTTCTCAGTGCCCCTTACCTTTATAGGTGGGTCTTCTATCCCACCACCGTCCACCTAAAAGAAGACATGACACCTCACTTCTCCTAAGCTTTACATATCTCAGTCCAGACACACAAAGAGAGACTTAATTTACTTTTTCAGGCCCAAATCAAATACACTTTTGTGAAGGACACATTGGTAAGCTTCCCCCTTATACTGATCAGCTATAGCTAGTGTCTGGCTACACTGTAATGTGGCTACCCCCACTGTAACCATACAGGTGGGGGGAACTCAGGTGACTCTTAACCAAAGTGTGCAAGCCATGTCATGGACACCATGTTGTGAGTATTCCGTGATCTTATAAGCATAATGCTTTAAAACACCTCAATGAACCATGTCCTTTATTAAAAAACACTAGATACTAGGAGGGGAAAAGAGAAGTATTCAATAACCAAAAACAGAGCCAAATTTATGGTTTTAAAACTTGCAGACAGATCTCTTTAATCTTTAGCTTTATCTTCCCTGTATCCTTGGTCTTTAACATTATGACTTTGACCTATCTCACTTACAGAGAAATTACAAAGAGGTAGATGTCGAGTTAGCTGAAAGTTAAAGATTTTTCTGAGATTGTTAAAAAATTTCCTGTCTGTGTCCATATGTAACAGTTTGTGGCTGAAACGTTCACTGATGAGACACAAGCCAGGGCAGACTTGGTAGATTCAACTCCATTCTTCCTCATCATACTTCCTATATTTTTGCCTCCTCCCCATCTCCCCCTCCTGTCTACAGTGGACAGGCCTATGAGAAGAGGGCTCGTTGTGTAAGATAGTCCAAGGACATCTAACTAGGAATAATGGGATGGAATTCAGCAAGGGACAATTTATGCTGAATTATAAGAGAAATTTCCTAACAGCGAGATCTATTAGACTAGAGAATAGGCTCCCAAGGGAAGTAAGTGCCATTGCTGGAGTCATTTAAGCTCTGGCTCAGGTCCATAAGTACAAATAAATTTGGTTGTCTCATTTTATTCTCCATTTGTGTGGAATCTGCATCACCACTGAAAAGTTGGGTAGAAAAGACATCAAATAATTGGCTTAAGGGAGGTCTGGCAAACTGGAAAGGATTTATCTTTCATTTTCCTGAAGATATATATATATATATATATATATATATATATATATATATATATATCTTTGAATCTACGTATATATATATTTGGTAGCCCTTGTAAAATCTTATCAACTAATTTTAGGTTATTTCAGCAGCTGTCTCTGATGTCTTCAATATGTGGGCCTATGGCTCATTTTCCCTGACCGTACCACTTCTGGTGATGTCTCAAGTTCAATAAGCATGTTAAGGGAGTTGAGAAAGAATTGAGTCTCTGAAGCAGAGCCCATATCCTGGCTCGTGATGTCTCACCAAAAGCACTGCTGCTCTGAAAGGCATGGCCCCAACTATGTGTTGTCTCTCTTTTAAGGCCATGACCTCTGT
Organism: Nyctereutes procyonoides; assembly: GCF_905146905.1. NCBI lineage: Eukaryota > Metazoa > Chordata > Mammalia > Carnivora > Canidae > Nyctereutes > Nyctereutes procyonoides. The sequence goes on along the minus strand of NW_026575082.1, from coordinate 3,557,051 downwards.
CTCTGTCTCTTGGAAATGGTATAGACAATGCATCCAAATTTGGGTTCAGAAAATGTTCTCATTAATTATCACTCAGGTTATGATTTTTTTTATGAAATGACACACATAACTATGATCCCTTAAGCATTTTAATACAATGGGAAATATTTTCAGAGCTTTTATACATTAGCAAAGCTCCTAGGTCATTTACAGCAGTCTGGTCTACCAAAAAACCAATTAATCTACTGGGCACCCAAAAGGTAAAAGAACTTAGCAGCATGGAGACATGGAGGTGGGTCTGCCTCATTCACCAACTAAGACCATGGCACAAGTATGCACAGCTTTCTGCACATTTAACAAACTTTCCCCAGGAAGGTAAATACGCTCATGTAACCATACTCTTGAATATTGGAAAACCCCTTCTGTAGAATTTTTACCCATTTGTTTCTTAGGATTCCTGGAAGTGTCAGAAACACAGGGAAATGAAGAAAAAAACAACTATTTTTCTCATTCATCACAGCTCTTACTCTAGAATTATACTTTTGATAAGTGTTTTTATTGATTAGGATGCCAGTTTGTAAGCATGGGCAGACATTCAAAATGATAGTGGGGTAAGCAAGCCAAATATTTCTCCCATCTAAGTTTCCATGCTGATATGGGTGCTCTCACTGTGGAATTGTCAGAAGAACGGTTCACCTTGTTGCTCTAGGTCCTCAGAATGGCCCACATGGTCCACCCTTACATGACCTGGTCCACACGGTCCACTCTTCCTAGCTACCATTTCTGCGTTTCAGAGCTGGAAGAGAAAACAACCAAAAGGCCACACACTACTCCTGCCATATTCCCTTGGTCAGAACTACTACATATGGCCATACCTAGCTGAAAAGTAGACTGGTAGGCAGCATAATTTTTATTCTGGAAAACCATGTGCCTAACCGAAGATTCAATTACTGTTAAATAAAGGGACACTTACCAGTCTTCCAAAGGATTACAGAGACACCATTTGTTTGTTTATTTGTTTCTATTCTCTGGAACCATCAGTTGGTAGGGTGCCTGAAACCATACTTTGTAATATTTCTAACGTAACTTAGTAGGGAGTGGTATTAAATCATCAATTCCCACTTTTTATAACGTCACATAAAGTAGTGTTATCCCAGAAAACCAGAATTCTTCATGCTCATGACTTGCCAGACCAATTCTGTAATGGTATTCTCAGATAAAAATGTGTTATCCGGTGCCTTGGCCATTTGGATACAGCTTTCCTTTCTGTATTTTACAACTTCTGTTTCAGGAGTGAGAGCTGGGATTTAACCAAGGAAGTACAAATATAATAGGAAGTACAAATCTGGCTTTCTAATAGTGGGTCTGCAGCTGCCGGAACTGTAAATACATCTGTTTTCGAGCTGTTTGGAACAACAAAGTATCCATTATGATGATTTGACATAAATTCTAGCATCTCCTTCTGGGGCTGGCAGATCATTTACAAAAACTCAGGTATCTGAGGTTATAAATTTGCTAGACTTCAGTTAAATGAAATGTCATTTAAAAATATAGTTTCCTATTTTTTTGTTATTTAAACAAGTGTATTGAAGTCAACAATATCTTAATTATAGGGATAAATGGTAGGTGTATTGGAGACATGGGTTATTGATGGACTCACTGCAAAATACCCAACATTATTTCCCAATAATCACATAGTAACTGCCTGGTAATTCCATTAAGCACAATGGTAACTGTAGCGTAGGTTGCACATAGGACAACATTGCAAATTGCTGGAGTCACTGCTCTCAAGTCTCTTCACAAAAGGAACGCACCCTCCAAGCTTGTTAGTGACAGAAGAGTGAGCATGAGGAAATGGTGAAGTTACACTCCAACCAGAAGTGACCTCATAATAGTGCTTGATGGCTCTAATCAGCAATTTTTTAAAAATAAAATACAGATTGATAGTGCTGTAGAGAAAAGATTGGTTTCCAGAGGACTGTATTTAAGGATTATTAGTATCCCCAAGGGCCCCAGTGCTGTGTTGGGGTAGAAAGCTCACAAGTACGAAATCATGCACAACTGGGTTCAGATCCCAACTCCAACTTAGCAGCTCTGGGACTGAACCCCTCTGAGCATGTAACATGACATGGGTGCTATGAAGTTTCAACAGCTAACAAATGTGCAGTATCCATCACATGGCAATTATTTCTAATACTTGTGAACATTTCTTATACCTTATTTATGATTTGTTAACTTTAAATGGTAATATCTTTGGGACCCCTGGGTGGCTCAGCAGTTGAGCGTCTGCCTTTGGCTCAGGGCATGATCGCAGAGTCCCAGGATCAAGTCCTGCATCAGGCTCCCTGCATGGAGCCTGCTTCTCCCTCTGCCTGTTTCTCTGTCTCTCTCTCTGTGTCTCTCATGAATAAATGAATAAAATCTTTTTTTTAAAGGTAATGTCTTTAATTTCTACTGCCAAGGAATTGTTCATGGGAGTTGCATAAAAATTGTTATGGTTTTGCCCAACCTGATGTTAAGGAGGAACTAATTCTTCCCACCTGAAAGGGTTTAAAATATTACTTCCATTACCACAACACACTGATTCTAGGGCAAAACAAAGCGGAGAGAAGAAGCAGAACCAAGTACCAAGAGGGAGAGCTTCAGGGCTGGCCAAATGGAGGGAAGGGAAGAAAAGGTCCAAAGAGGGTTATTTTTTGGGAATTGCAAATTTCTGCAGAAGCAGAGCCCACAGCAGTTGAGAAACAGTGAGGTGGAAGCAGCAATCCAAGGCTGGAACCGCGGTGAGGGGCTCATTAAGGTTTCTACTAAAGTGACAACAGTTAAACAGTTCTGGTTGGGTTGGGAACGGTTATAATGATCTTAGCCTTGATGGCTTAGGGTTCTTACAATCACTTGGTGAGAATAATGTTAGAGTCCCACTGGATGGTTTTTAGGGATTGTTGGCTATAATTATGACGATGTCTTATGTATAAAAAATATACGTTTCTAATTTCACCAAGAGGGTTCAGTTATTCTGTATAAATCCTGCTAGAATCTGAATGTTAGTATCTCCTCCCTAAGTTCATTTGTTGAAATTCTAACCCCTAAAGATAATATTTGGAGGTGGGGCCTTTGGGAGTGATTAGGTCATGAGGGTGGAGCCCTCATGAATAGGATTAGTGTCCCTATAAGAGAGATCCAGAGAGCTCTCTCACCCCTTCCACCATGGCAGGACACAGCGAGAAGCCTGTGACCTAGAAAGGGGCTCTGACCCACCAACTATACTGAGATCCTGATCTCAGATTTCTAGCCTCCAGACTGTGAAATAAATTTCTGAAGACTTTAAGCCACCCAATCTGTGGGACTTTATTATAGCAGCCTGGATGGACTCAGACAAATCCTTTTTGTTATTTTTATAAAGTACAAAGTTGAGAGAGCCCTCCAAGATGGGAAAACTAGGGCAGTAGCTCCCTTGTAGCTTTTTCCTTAACTGGGCTTGTTTCCATTGGAATGTGCTCTGTGTAATAAGAAGCACCATGCTAGCAAACTCGGGTCCCAAGATGCAGAGACAAGAGTTCTCCTCCATTGCTGTTTAGAAAATGATAGGAATGATTTGTTACCATTTCCTCCTCCCAAAATGCTCCTCTTATCATATTATCCTGGCCAATGGAATATCATCCTTATCATTGTCCCAGCATGTTTGGGGACATTCCCATTGAACTGGCTTGGCTCCCATTCCCTCAGAACCGAAGAAACATCAAGTCTGGTTGTTTTTTGCCTTCTTAAAATATCTTGCATCTGTTTCCTTTTGTTCCCATTGCAGTGTCCTTAGTTCAGGGAGAAACCACCCTCACACATCTTTGTGACTCTCATAGTGGCTGACTGGCCTTCATGTCTCCCGTTTTAACCAACTCTGACAATTTATTCAGCATTACCTTTAAAAGAGGTAAATCATATCATGATTTTCCCCAGTGGAAACCCTTCAGTGTGGTTTAGGAGCCTTGAATCATCAGGCCTCTGGGCTTGCCAGTTAAGTCTTTGCTCTCCAGGCTGCAGCCAAGTAGACCTGCCATTCATGGGAAGTCTATTTGTCTGTCTCCCTCTCTTGCCTCTAAGCCTTTGTACATGTAGTTACCTCCTGGATAACTCTAACAAGTGGTTTTTGCTCTGATCTTATAAGTGGCTTCTTCTGGAACTGTATTTGACTCCTGCAATATTAGGTTAGGGCCCTCCTGTATAATCCCTTTGAATTTTTTATTTTGCTTAATCATCGCACCTACTGTCTCTACACCAATTATCCCATTATGCAGGTGCTCTCACTGGCTAGACCGTATGCTCACAGAGTCAAGTGCTATAGTCATTTCCAATGTTTTCCATCACCTAGTGTGGGCATTGCCGATAGCCAAAGGCAGTTGAATGAATGAGTGGGTGAAGAAGCATTGGTAATGCCCTAAAACCAGTGTGTGGATGAAATGCTAAAACAGGATAAGGATGACTGCTTCCTGTTGGGGGTGAGGGAAGGGTGGACATGCTGTGCCTCCTGAATAGTGCAGGGGGCAGACTCAAAGATTTCAGTGAGATAGGAAAGGTACATCCAGTGGTCAGTCAGGAATGTGGAGATAGACAAGAGGTCTAGACTTGTGATGTCTAGACTTTATTACCGCTGAAGGGGAGAATAAGTATTCACAGAGTAAGTGAAGTACTCACAGGCAGAGGGAAAGAGGGTCAACATCTAGTTGTGAAATACTTAAATTCATCAAATGGGAGGAAAAAAAGATGCAAAAGAGGAAACAAGAGCTGCTAGTAAAAAGTTAAGAGATATGTGCCTGTTGTTGAAGCCAAGGGAAGAGGTCAAGAATTCAGGACATTCTATCAGTAGAGTGATCAGAAAACAGGAAGAAATACTAGAGAGGTGAGAGAGAGAGAAGGAGAGAGAGAGGATAAAAATACGGAGTCATTGTGAGATGGAGGGAAGGCAAGTACTACCTGTTAACATAGCACACCTTTTCTTTCTATAAAGTAAGAAGTAAAATTATTTGACAAAGTTCAAGGCTGAGGGGAGTGTACAAGGCTCTGAGAAGTTACCAGAAGGGTTGATAGGGAGGGTGTGGGGCTGAATGTCTTGTTGATGACCAGCAGTAGACCCCTGTGGAGGCGGACTGCATCTGCCATGGTGGAGCCAAGTGCATGGTTTGCCAGCAGGTCACTGGACCTGTGGGCTGAGGGGACAACCCAGGGAGTGGTCAGCCTAAGTGAGGACAGGTCCAGCAGGCCAGGCCCACAGTCCAGAGGGGTTTGCTCTAGAGCCATGCTTTTACATAACAATGCACCCATATACTAGTGGATGAGGACAAGAGAGTGCTGGGCAAAGGTATCACTTAATGTTGAAATCAAATAATGAGGTATTCTCCTATTTTTAACATGTTTTATTAATGTGGCTTGGTTCATCTCCACAACTGTTTGCTTTCTTAGAGAAAGCATCATTTCCTGTTGTAACTCTTCCTGCTCCTGGTTTATATTCATCTGCCTTGCTGTGCTATCAATATGTGTTGATAATGTGCATTTTATAAGTCTTTCAACAATGTATGTTGGTTCTTCTGGTCTCCAAGGTATTATACTTAAATGTGATATGTTAACTATGCAACTCAATTTTATTTCTATGGAAAACACGTTCGATATACATTTCCTTGCAATTTAATGTTCTCGAAGCATATTTGTGACCCAGCGTGCTTCTTTATGTTGACATATTGTTCATCGAGTTTCATTAGTCAGATGATATGTCACATCACATATGGAACATGAGGAAAAGTGACATTAATGACAATCTGGTGACATTCAGTACTCTGCAACACATCAGGTTAAAAATAAAGCAGGAAAAAAGGGTCTTATTTTCAGGAAGGTCTTCCTTTTTCTTTCCTTTTTTTATTTCCTCTTGAAAGAGCTGCAATGTGTTTGGATTAGGCAGTGATGATTACTAGGGAGGTTTTGCAGGTTACCAGTGATGCAGATATCCAGCCCCCCCCCTCTGCATTTGTAGGGGAAGGGAAGGGGGATTTCTGCTGAAGTGCTCACTGCTTCTCAGGTCTCGGGTTGTCCAAACCACTCGGTGATGACACTTCATCCTATGTGTGTCAGCTTGTCTGGCACTCGGCTTAATGGGGGGCTGGTGTAGCGAGAGGTGGGGGTGCCCCAGACCATAGCAAGGCTGTTCCACTGAGCAAGAGTAGAGGAGACAAGCGTGAGTTCAAAAAGAAATCACTGCCACACAGAGTATGGGCTTTCTTTAGTTGAGGCTCTAGTCTCTGCTATCAAGTGAGGCAAACCAACAAAACATGGCGACTTCTGCTGGGGGCCACCCAGTCACAGAGGCAGGGTGCAGAGAAGTAAGGGACTGCTCTCTGGGACTGCTTCCCAGAGAGGATGTTCAATTCAGTACAGAGAACCCAGACTCCTGTGCCTTCTCCCTTGGGCACCTCACAAGGAAGAACTGTCCCTGAATTAATGAATGCGCTATCGTCCAGAGGAATTCTGAGTAGAAAACGTGACATCTGGCTAACCAGAGATTGGAAAGTGAGTGAAAAGAATAGAACATTATATTCTGAATGCAAGTCAACCCCTTAATTTTCAGGTTGTGTTTAAAAAAATGCAGAAATAAATTGAGCTCTGCATTTAAAATGTAGGTATACTATAATTTTCTACTTTTTAAATCCATGTACCTCATTCTGATACTGTATTTATATTCATCACCATGTGGTTTGGACAGCCTTTAAACAACTGGCGGTTTGGATTTCTGAATGCTGCTTTGAAGGAGCGGGGGCTCTGAGTTGTGCTTCCTGCTCCTGCCTACCGCGGAGGAAATGCTGATGACGCTCCCCATACCCCTCTGCTCCTTCTTGAGCGCTGTGTCTTCCACATCATGTCTTCCACTTTTTTGTAGGAGATCATGTTATACAAAAATACTTGGATTTTTCTTGATTGGTCGTGTATATCAGCAGATAGATACACTTTATAAATTTTGTTGCAGGTGCCAACCTCTGTTTTTCCCTTTTCTCAGAGATCAGCTATTTGAGATTAAGGGGGCCAAGGAATCAAATCATAACCTGGAAGTCCCTAGGCCTTCATAAAACTGGTGCATGTGCCAGGGCACTGTGGTTTGTCACACATGCTTTGGGTCCCTTTTGAATCTCTGTGGTCACGTGCAGTAGTAATTTAGGTGGAGTTAGCTCAAAATCATGTTTGTCTCTTTACATTTTGTTTGTTTGTTTTTAATATCTGCTTCCCGTACAGCATCTTTGACTGTCACCAACACCATAAGAATAATAAAAGTGGTTCGTAGGGGGAAAAATTTAGGCAATAATAATATAGAATTTAATTGATTATACACAGAGAAATTAAGCTAGGAAACAAAACAAAAATTAAGCTAGGAAAAAGTAAATTGTCTAATTCTGTGTTTTTTTTGCACCCACCTATCTGAATTCATGCACTGCACTGTCAGAAGCTCTGAAATGTCCTATTCCAGGTATGTTCATTTTCTAGGGCTGCCATTACGAATTACCACACACAGACTTTAAACATCAGAAAGTTGTTCTCTCAGAGTCCAGGAGGCTGGAAGTCTGAAATCAGTGTTATGACGGCCATGCTCCTACAGGAGAGAATCCTTGCATCTTCCTCTTCTCTGACACTTGCCAGCAATCCTTGGCATGTAGCTGCCACTCTTCAAATTCTGTTTTCCTTGTCAAGTGGCATTCTGTCCCTGTGTGTCTCTGTCTTCCTGTAAGGGCACCAGTCATGCTGCATTCAGGGTCTACCCCACTTATCTTAACTAATTTCCCCTGCAATGACTCTACAGCCAACTAAGGTCACATAAGGATTAGCACAGCAACTTAGCTTTTTTGGGACACAATTCCATCCACAACACTGAGTGTTCTGCTCCCCATCTCAGTGAGCGCAACCACCAGCAACAGATCTGGGAGGACATGGGTTCTACTTCCCCTATGGCATGCAAGCTCTCACCGTGCCTGGCCATAGTTCCTGGTGGACCCTGGGGTCCACTAGTGTCAAGATATTTCGATCTCCAAAATAACCGAAGTCACTGAGTTCAGAAGAGTGTATGGAAAACTAATGGATGTACAGTGGATAGATTTGTTTATAAATTTGCAAAATGGTTAGATTAGACATGCAGACGACTCACTTATCCTCCAACTTGGGGGCAGGTCCTAATCATTCACTGCTCCTTTCCCCTTCTCTGTGGGCAAGTATTGTCTCCCCAGCTGGAGGCTGCTGTCTACATCTCCCACCTCTTGTCCTCTCTTACACCAACTGTGTAGCCTCACACCCTCCTGCGTGCCTCTTGGTGTTGGCTGACTTGGGGGAAACCCTGGACTCTGGATGGGAGCCCACGAAGTTTTGGGCTTCTGCCTTGTGAAGGTGGGATGTAATTGTAACTAAAATTAAGGGAGAATGGGCAAAGATGTTGGGTACAAAGATGAGACTTATCCTCTGCAGGGGCCCCTCCCCACCATGATTGTTTAAAACTGCTGCTACCCATTTCAGGTCAGTTTGGGAACTGAATCCTAATTCATGGGCATATTTAAAAGCAGAGATAGAGAGAAAGTGAAATACCTTGGCACCTCGTGACTAATGCCACAGGATAGTATAAGTAATCCCTGATTTATGAAAGTCTCAGTTGCCAGAGTAAATTTGTGATTGAATTATTTAGGACTTAAATTTATTTTCTTATAGAAACAAAAATATACAAGGCATAGGTTCCCTTAGCTAGTCCAGATATATCCATCTAAGCCACAAACTGATGAGACAGAGCTATTAATACTAATCAAATCATAAGGTCTATATTTATATTATAAACACATATAATGTAGTTATACTGTAGTTATGTTATATTATATTATTCTCTATTTATATTATGGGCCAATCCCAACCAGCACCTCAAATTTCTAAGGAAGACTTGTAGCTCAGTGTGAGTGAGAAGAGGCTCTGGTACACACCCACCTCCTCTCCCTGACCTTCTGATATTGTTGCTCCTCCGAGCTGAGTTTCCTCTGATCTCCATATGACATTACTGCCTGCTAAGCAGAGTAGGGAGGAAGTGCCATAGTCCTTATGAGACAAGCCTGTCCACGTGGGCTGGAAGCTCAGAGCAGGCTTCACAGATTAAGTTGTGCCTGTGGAGAGCTCAGCAGTGAAAGAAAAGTGCAGAGAAATGGATGTGCAAGAGGAGGCCCAGCAAGTCAGCTCTGTGATGGAACCCATCTACCTTGTTTGTTGCTACCTACAAGACCTGGCCTGGGGTCTGGCATCTAGTAAACACCCAGTACATGTTTTTTAAATGAATAAACAACAACAAAAGAAAAAAACAGATTTTTTTTTCCCTTTTGGCATAGTCTTACTTTGGGGATTTTGAGATCATTATGAAGTCATCTGTCGCCATATATCTACCAGCCATCTTCTCTATAAGTGATACCTTAGATGTTTGAGTATGGATGAGGTCTTCCTCAGGAAGCAAAGAGTGAGGGACAACTGAAAGTATAAGCTAGAAATTTGAATCTACTGGATGTTACTCACATTTGAAACATAAAACCAGTGAAGAGAAATGAAGGGGAAACTAGCATAAGAATTCTCATGGAAGCAAAAAGAGACACTACAGTACCCAGAAGTGATAAGCATAAGCCAGTCTTGGGACTCACTACAGCCATAGGAGCTATAGGCCACCCACTGACCCTCTCCTCATAGTTCCTGGAAATGGTGACCAACCATACTTTTGGAGATGCCCAGCAAGATAGAGAGAGCTTACTGGGAGTGGATTTGAAGGAAGCAAGGGGTGGACTGTAATTGATATTGCCAGTGCATCTCTTGGATTCATGAGTGCCTTCCCACTGAGCTCCTTTCCATCAGGGGATACTTCTACTTTCAATGACCACTATCTACAGTACTTCCTTCTTTGGACGACTGTCTTTGTGCTGATGGGACCATCTTGATTGCATGTGCAGGCAGCTAGAAGTACCTAGGAGTTCATGTCCCCTTGATGTAGACCTTAGTCACTGACTGAGATGTTCAAGTACATAAACCCAACCCCTTTGCCTTAGATCAAGACAACCATTAAGTATAATTAACACTTCATAGTTACCCTAGGAATCAGGCTGATATTATTCACTGCAGGATTTTGCCTGAAATCACACACTTGTCTGGCCTTTCTCTATCCTACCCCTGCTTTGTTCACTTTCTCATCAGCTTCCCTGGGACCACTTCCTTCACAAACATATCATTGCTTATGCATTCTTTTCTCAGGTTTAGCTCTGGCAGGCCTGATTTCAGCCAGAATATAAGATCCTGGGGAGTTGAGATGATTTCTTGTAATCCTTGGTTTTCTAGTCATTGTGTGCAGCACACAATTAGACAAAGTAGACATTAGCGTCTCAACAAAATATTGAAATACTTTAACAAACTGTAAATGGTTACATATATGTATATAATTTACCCCAAAAATGAAATATTTGCTTACTAAAATTGAGATAAAACTTGCTCCCCCTTTTTTGCAAAATTATGGGAAGTTCTTCTTTTTTTGAAATCTTCATTTTATTTTGACATTTCCAGTGTGATTCAGATACTACTCATTATGAAGGGTCCATCACATTCTCATTAAGGTGAGGAATGACACATAAAGAATACCTTATGGCAATAAAATTTATTTTTAAAGTAAAGTTTGATTTTCAAAGATCTCACAGCATACAAATGAATTTCCCTTTCCTCTTGGCTATCATAATATTCACAGAAAATTACAATAAGATGAATCATTCACATCAGTCAGAAATTCATGATTTTAAGATCTCATACAATGCCTCTGATAAGATAATGTATAAGGAAAGAATATAATTGAAGTAGCAGACAAGACTCTCTTTGATAAAGATGACAAAACCCTCACATTGCAAATATGGAACCCATTATTCACCGTGCCATTTCTCATCCCAAACATGCTTAAAAGGTATGTTCCTGACTCACTTTTGTTTCTATGGTACATCTGCATGGTGAAACAGAAGCTGACCTTCTGAAAACACAATGGTTTTAGAAAGCAATATGGAGCAGGGAACTGAAATGCATTTGGAAAGGTAGGTGTGCTACTAAGTATTAGGAATGCCAGACATGGGCCATGTGGAGAAGTGGGTAAATATTGAGAGATATTCACTGACAGAAGAGTTATGAGTGGTGTCATGAAGTTTTCTGGCCCCCAGGGTCTGTGCACACAGGAGGTTGGCACTTCCTAGCCTCTCTGTGGCTGAGTGTCTGATTAGTTCTGGTCAATGCGATGTGAATAGAAGCTGCCTGGCACTTGATTGGAGTGCTCGCTTGCCTGTGTGGGTCCCCACAGCTCTCTCCCCTTCTGCCATGCTGCTGGAAATGTTTGAGATTGTGTCAACCTGGTGTGGAATTGGAGAACTAAAATGAGTACAACTCCACTTAGAACCTATGAAAAGCATATAACACGAATAAGAAATAAAACTGTATACCATCAAGCTATTGAGACAACAAGATTATTTCCACAACCCCAGCCCATCCTGCTTCATAGGAAAGGTGATGCTTACCTTCCATTTCCTTCCTACCACCCTTTCTTTCACAACTCCTTAACTTTCTGCAGCTTCTCCAAGTCAATCCTCTGGGCTCCCGTGGGTCCTGCCTCTCATTTACCCAACCAGAGCCCATTGAGAAATTAATTCACACTAAGGCACGATGAGGCTCAATTTGAGTCATATTTTTAAGCAGGAGAAAAACTTGGGGCACATAAGTAAATAATGGGTGGTCAAGATTCAAGACCGAAAAAACACTGTAGGGAAAAAAAATCTGGTGTTGTTGTGAAATTATCTATACAATCCTTAGAACACTATTTCTACCCTAAGCCCCAGGACAGTATTAAGATGAAAAGCATGGCCTCCAGATTAGACAGCACTAACTAGTCTCAAATCCTCTCACTATCAGTTTTTTGACATTAGCAAAACTATATAAATTATATAGTCTTCATTTCCCCGCCTATAAAATGGGGCAAATACATGCAACCTACGGTTGTTGGTAAGATTTCATGGAATTAGTGGACAAACACTTTGTTGAATATCTAATAGTATGCTATGAATAAATCTTTTTTATTATTAATCTCACTATTGTTCTCCACATAACTAGCTTTCTGCTCTTCTGTCTGGTTAGAAACTTATAGGGTGTTATTGTTAATATTTTTATTAAAGACCACTTTATGAGGTCCCTTTCTCCCCAATGCTAGCTGCACTCTGTACTGAGTTCCCATACCCTCATTATTCTCTTGTCCTAAAGAGGAGAATCAATCCCATGCTTTTAATCTGAGGTCTATATGCCTTATATCTGTGCTATTATTATTTTTGCTCCACAGAGGACTGAAGGCATTGCCCATATGTCCATTAGCCATCTTCAGCACTCAAGCTGATGATACAGTCTCTCTGGTCACAGGATGACTCACTGTGGTGTTACTCAGTTTTATGCCACCCACTAGCCAGAAAATTAATTCATGCAAAAACATGGGGAGGAAGACAGTTTCAATTTCATTCTAATGTATATGTAGTTCATGTGTGCTCTACTTGACCATGGATGAGTGTCCACAGCATGGAAGAGTAAGTGGAAGCAGGTTTGATTTTCATATAGATTCAAAGTGAGTCTATCTTTGGGGTTAAGATTTTAAACATGGGGGCATATGGTGGAAGTTTCAAATTTTCAAAACTCAGGTTGTGATTCAGAAAAATTAAGGTTTATTCTTTCTTACTGTCTTTGTAACCTTGGGTAGTTCAGTTCTGTGAGTTTGAATTTATTTACATTTTTATATGGAGTAATATCTGTCTTATAAATATTGTAGGTTTTCCTAGGTATCAAATGATATAATATTTTGGAGTACTGTGAAAATTAGTCAGTTATAATAAGGTTTATTATTTTGAGGGGAGCTCATGTTGTATGAGCAGCAAGAGGATGATGGGTTGGGTGTGGTTAGAATCATGTGAATTCTAAGACAATTGTTTCAACTCGGTGGTAGTTTCAAGTCAGAACATTAGCTACTGTTTCTAAACTTTTAAATTTAATCTAATAATCTTCTATTAAAACAATTTATCATCACAGGTTTACTATTTGCATGGATAATTTCCCCCCAGTGGTTCCTTCTTTCAGATACAAGAGTTGCTCTTAACCAGTGAATCTAAAGTCCATATAATGTTGGAGAGCCTCACGAAGGAAGAAGTGGTCCACCATGCATATTTGAGGGGTATTTTCAAATTAAAATATAACTGAAACTTATTTTAAAAAGCAATAGATGAGCTTATTATGCTCTTTGCTGAGGACTGCCACACTCTAAAGTGACTTTCTTTTTAGAAGAAAGCCTTTTTGGTTTCTGTGTGTGTGTCTAGAATGTTGGCCAAACCACAATTGAAATCCATGAAAGACTACTTTTATTAGTACCTAATTCAATACAGGTTTAACTAATCTAAAGCACTTTGTTGTTGTTGTTGTTGTTGTTGTTTTGGTTTGTTTTCCAGAACAATCCTAATAAATTTGCACCCAAGCCAAGCACTTCCATGTTTTTAGTCGAACATGGGAGGAGAGTAGTGAAATATTCTCTCCAAATTGGCAGAGGCCTGTGATGACAACATAAGACTCTGGCTAGGGGACATTAGCAATGGTCGTGGGAGCTCGTCTTTTCCATGACTAAAGAGGAAAGCATAGGATTTCTCAGCTGTAGCTCCTTGTTGAAGACTGAACAGGGACCAAGGGGTATCACTGCAGCAAGGCATGATTGATGAAGAAAAATCAGTAAACCACAGCTTAATGCCCATGTCCCAAGGGGAGGCTGGGCAATCATCCCATGACATCCGTGGGCACAGTGGATAGGCCACGAGTCCCCCTAGAGTTCCCACGCTGGGTGGAAAGGAGTGTCCACAAGGCCAAATGGATTCTTAGCGTATTTTCCAGTATTTTTTAAATTCATTTCCCTTTTTATTCCCAATCAATCTGAGCTATCTTTGTATATATATTTTCCTTCTTCACAAAATCTTTCTGAAAGGGATGCTGGAGGCAGAGTTCACAGGTCAGTTCTTTTCCCGATTTCCTTTCCATTCTTGTGTATTTGGAGCATGTTTCAAACTTCCAATTTGAATGGAAATCGAGCCGGGCAGTCTGGGATGTTAGCGTCGCCCACGAGAATCCCCAGAGCAGTGTCTGCTCTGTCAGGCCATGTGCGTCACAGCTTCTTCAAACCTGCTGAGGCAACTGGCCAGAGCTAACCTTCCCCAAGGGCAGGGTGGTGGGTGAGCTGCAGACACTCACTTGCCCAAGTACCCACCTCAAAAGAGTTTGCACCCTTGAAAACATAGCCCACCCCATCAAAAACAGAACACGCTAAAGAAATGTAAGATGGCAAGTACTCAAAATAATGTTCATATTATTTTTGCCAAGAAAAGTAGAATCTTTATTTGAAAATTATAGGTTGCTGGCCGGTGTCATCGTCTGAGGTCGAAGGCATTCACGGTTGCCATGCTGAGTTAGGAACATGAGCTTGAACTCTGGCACAGCCAGGTCCTGGCAGCCTGTGGTGAGGGCAGCCCCATTTTCTGTGGTTCTGGGTAGACAAGGCCACTTTCCTCTCCAGCCCTCTGACTCCGAGTTCCTACTTCCCTCGGTTTATTTTCTTTTCGTCCAGCTCAAAAAAACCACACCTTAAAGTATAATCGCAAAATGGTGGCAGGGCCGTCCACTGAGGTGTTGTTTTGTTTTGTTTTGTTTTGTTGTTTTTTTTTTTTGTTTTTCACAATGAGGTTTTTATTTGTGTTTGTTCACCTCAGTGTTTGTTCTCACATTCCCATCAAAACCGTAAGAAGAGTGTCTAATTCCAGGACTTTCGCAGGGACAAAGGCTGGCCTCGCTGGGAGACAACCCTGCTTTTGTGAAAAACTTGAACTGAGTGAATATCGTGGTTGGGGAAAGAAGGGAGGACTCTGAGGGTGGCACAAGGGGAAAGCGGCACATTTCATTTTCTCAGAGTTAAAGGGGGGACCAAAGCCACGTAGCCAGGAGGCATGCCCCATCGTGCCTGGCCCGCGGTAAGGCTAAGGGCACAGATGCTTGCTTTGCTTTGGGAGGCTGGCCTGGCCCTGGAACTTCTGCCCTGAGAGTGGCTCCTGGATCCCAGGTTTGGCATGGGGGTGACCAGAGACTGGAGCGTCCCAGGGGGGCATTCTGGGCTGGGCACGGGTGGGGAGGCCTAGTGATGGGCAGGCTGAGTGTCCTGCTTCTGCCCTCAGAGTCCTTGCACCCTGACATCAGGGCATTGATTGAATACTTTTTTCACACATTCTGTTTGTTCTTTCTTTTTTTTTTTAAGATTTTATTTATTTATTCATGAGAGACAGAGAGAGAGAGAGGCAGAGACACAGGCAGAGGGTAGAAGCAGGCTCCTCGCAGGGAGCCTGATGCGGGACTTGATCCCATGACTCCAAGATCACGCCCTGAGCCGAAGGCAGATGCTCAACCACTGAGCCACCCAGGCGTCCCACATTCTGTTTTTTTTCTGATCAAAAATGCATATGCATCTAAGATTCATTTTAGACTTGAAAAAAAAAAAACCCTGAAAACTAGAGAACAATTGAAAATCCTTATAAGTCCCACTTAGAGACAGTAGTTGTTAGTGTTTAGGTGTACTTCCTCCTAGTCTCTTTTTATGCATGATCTCTCTCTGTCATTTACCTATCATCTATCTATACATCTATCTATATATCTATCATATCTATCTATCTATCTATCTATCTATCTATCTATCTATCTATCTATCATCTATCTCTCTTTGTAAGTGAGATCATACTACCGAAATCCTTCTTCACATAAGATAATAACAGGAACTTTTCTCCTTTATTAAAAAGTAGGTACCGTTGGCAGCCATATGATATTCCATTACATGATTTTAATTAACCTATTTTCTAGCATACCGTTTTAGTCTATTATTGCAAGAGCGTGGACGTCCTGCCAAGAGCCTGAACTGTATTCACCCTGCGTATGGCTAGCCACACTCCACGTCCATAGAGGATTGAAGACTTCATTCCATGTCCAGGCCACAGCTGCTAAAGAGGAAGACAGTCTGTCACAGGGGGGCATCTAACACTTGGCTGTCCCTCTTCACCTGCCGGGGACCCACGCTCAGGTTGTGGGACAATGGGACCTATGGTAGAGCCCTGACTGAAAGACTTTCACATGTAGCTCTGTAAGACATGGATAATATAGTGCAATCCAAATGGATAAAATGATCTTGTTTCCCACTTCTCCTCAGTACCCTTCCCCACCGTGACCCTGCGGGGCAGTGGTTCCTAAATGGTCATTCCCAGTAAAAGTGGCAGTGGTGGGCACTGGACCACACCGGGGGCATGACCTCCTCACGCAGCAGCCACACTCAGGTGAGGCGAGACATCCAGCAGGAGGACAGTGATGATGGGAAGAATCTCAGCAGCCAAGGGAATCGTGTTGAGACAACTCTTGATACCTGGAAAATGGGTTAAAGAGGACGCAGAAAAAAAGGACAGATATAAATACGTACAAATAATTGAGTTGATGAGTTCACAAAGCAAATGACAGATGCTACTCAGGACTCCCCATAATAATGGGAGCAGATTTTTCTCAGCATTGGAATTCCACATTAACATGAGGACTTGGATTGAAGAGGTATAAATTAAACAGCTCTGAAATGGACATCTTTGTGTAGACATTTGATACTTTCAGGCACATCCTTAGGAGTAAAATTATTGGGCCCCAAATAAAGTATTTAGTTAAGGCTCTTGCTCCATCTTGTTGTTTTTCAGAAAAATACCCATTTACGTTTTCTCATAAATTTCAGGGATTTTCATTATGTTGCACCTCGGCAGTAGGACTGAAGACAACAGACCAAAGGGAGCATCTAAGCGTGACCTCAGCAAGAAGGAGACAGAGGAGAGAGAGCATGAGCTGAAGTCCTGAGCAGGGGGTAGAGAGCAGCTCCAGGGCCCACCTGACCCAGGGGACAGGTGTGATGTGCACTCACCTTGAGGTGGACACCGTGGTGGGCAGGGGTGCTAGAGAGGAAAGGTTTGTGAAAAGATAACCTGTCACAGAAGATTCATACTCATACCCTTATCAGTGCTGGGATACAATTTCTTAATCATTCAGAAAATGTCTTAAGTCACATACACTGCAATTGAAATACTTTGGGTATGAGATGAGTTTGCAGAATGAGCACTGACTCCAGACACACCTGGTTATGTATTCATTTCCTGTGGCCACCACAGTTCTGGAGGTTAAAAGTCCAAAATCAGAATGTTGGTAGGTAGGCTCTCACAGAGACCCCTTCCCTGGCTCATGCCCTACTGGTGATTCCCAGTGACCCTTGGCCATCCTGGGCCTTTGGGGCTACATCACTGCGATTTGTGTCCATCACCAGAGGCCTCGCTGTCCTGGTGCCCAAAGGTCCCTTTCTTACAAGGAAGCCAATCACTGGATTGCAGCCCATCTCAATCCACTCTGACCTCATGATCGTTGGATGGCATCTGCAAAGATCCTACTTCCAAAGAAGGCCACACACGCTGGTACAGTAGGTTAGGACTTCCATGTATCTGTGGAGCCAGAGCACACTGCTACCCAGTGACACTCTACGTGTGCATTCCCTTCATGTATAGACTAATACCATGTTATTTATATTGATCTATGTAGGATCTCCTTCTTTTAAAAATAGGAAAACCTTTCAGTAGGGGCTCATATCACATGCGTGCAAGAAAAATCTCATTATGTGAGGCCCAATAATCAATGATTAGATAGGTCCTTTTTTCCATCATGAGTATTTTTATATATTCTATTTCTACTCAGTTTTATAGAGACTCTTACAAGGAATAAGGAGAGTCTGTATATCTCATTCTAAGCCACACTCAGCAGAATGCTGTGTGCACCTGGGCTTTTATTATAAATTTTTAACACAATGATGATAAAAACTAGTTCCAACAAGGCATGCAATTATTTTCCTCTCCTCTTCATGTCTCCGACTCTGCACTGTGAGCTGCAGGCGTGTCTCTCATGTTTCTGTTGTAAGCTGCTTTGGCTTGGTGCATTTTCTCCACGTTGGCTCTTACCTTTCTCTCCCCCTCTGCCAACGTGTCACACCCACATTTTCTCGCACGATGGATGCTTCACCGCATTCCCACGGGTGATGCTTACCTTCACTGGCAACTGCCTCGCACATGTTATTGGGGGTCAGGGGCCGGGAGACAGCTTGGGTGGGATTCGCAAATCTGTGTCTCAGGTAAGCGAGGGGGCGACCGGTGGGTGGTTTCGTACCCTCACCCCCAGGCTTCGGCCTTCTCGAGCCTGTGACCACCGGCTGCTCCCAGCTCTGCAGGTTCTTGCCTCTGTCCATCTGGACAGTCTCCCGCGTAGCACACAGTGTGACAATCATTTCTGGCTGTCAGCATGGAGAGATGACCTGCTCTCCCTCTCTCCTCCTCTTTGTCTTTCCATAAACACTATCCTTGCTCTTCACACAAGCAGGTTTTATCCCACGCCTCTACGTGGGCTTTGACTTCCAGGCTCACAGCAGCAGAAACGTGCACTTGGATTGGGGAGTGGTTTTCTCACACCTCTGCCTTCCATTTCCTCCCTCCCAGCCCTCCCCTTGTGATTTTACTTGCAAATGTTCCCTGGTATGCTAACTACAGTAGAGCACCAAGGAGCAGGGCGATGGTGTCCCGTGCGATCCTGAAACAATCTAACAGCTTGCTTATGCATCTATTTGGCTTGGGTGGAAAATTAGAACAGCTTTAATCTGCTACCAGCATCAAGCAGGGAAGCACTCCCTGGAGTGTGGAGTTAGAAGCATCACAGCAGGCTCTGATGAAGGCGGCCTGCTGCGGTGTCAATACAAGCATCGCACACACTCCTCACAAGGAGGGTGCTGGGTTGCTTTGAAAAAGAGCATGTTATAGTCGAGGGGGACCCATCTTAAGGCTCAAGTGTCCCAGACCTGAGTCACTGAATAATGGAAAAATACAGACAGGAGATTCTTTTTTTTTACATTTTTTCCTGGGTGCCCACGTCAGTGTGGATCATTGAATTGAGGTCTTTAAAAAACGGACATGTAATGCAATTCGGTCAGATGAGCATTTCAGATTTTAGTAATTAGTACTTAGGGGCTTGATAAAGTGTAGGAGGTAGGAGGGAGGAAAGTCTATTTTAGGAGATTAGAGTGATAAGGCCTTTGCATGTTTTTATCAGTTCATGTAGAATTTGACATATGGTAAACAGGAAAAGATAGTATTTAAAAACCCCATAAATATACAGGGTTGAAAAAAAAATACCAAAGTAGAGAACAGGAATGCCTGCCAGCACCACTCCCCTTGGCTTCAATAGTAGGGTAGCATAAAAGGGCTACATATCACTGTGAGCACCGGATCTAGTAATACAGAGAGTCAGTAACGTCAAGGCGAGCAGACGTGGGGCTCTGGTTGCACGTTAATTAATTCCAGCCAGTGGTGCCCAACTTCTCCGGCTCCATTTTGCATCTCCTACCGGTCTCTATATTTAGAACCATGAACTTCCATAATACTACCCACTGTAAGAGAAGCCAAATTCTAGATTGACTTGATTTGGCACATTCCTTTGTTTTATGGCTTTCTGTCAAAACCCTGAAATTAATGCAATGTTATGTTGACTATTTTGTTTCTTAATGCAATGAAGCTGTCTTGAAATTACAGTCAGATAGAGCGTTTTAGAAATTTGCATTGACATCATAATCATATCATAATAAAAATGTAATGGAGCCTCCTAGCTTTGCATGGACATGTCTATTGTCAAGGTATGGCATTAAAAGAGTCTTTCATGTGATTCTTTTTTTTTTTTCATGTGATTCTTAATGTAATTTTTTACTGAAGTATTTTTTAAAAGTGTCAAGGCAAACCAGTCATCACAAACAAATAACATTTGCCTCTGTCACTTAAAAAAGATTCCACTTAGATATTTGATTTGCTATGTGATGAAGCTGTTTTGTTTTGTTATTTTTTTTTCCAAAAAGCTTGGAACCAAGAGTAAGGAGATATGGATCATAATCCTAATTCTGTCACTATTCACTGCCACTCACTATTCTCCAACACTTGCCCTGACTCTGAGGCTTATTGTGAGCTTTGAGAGATATTTGATGAGAAAGTGCTTAGAGAAGTTAAAAGTATTAAGAAAATATTAAACCCAGAACAAAGTATTTTTGGTAAGTGAGTAATAATGGCAGTGTAAAATAGTTCATTTTGACTGGAGCTAATTCAGTATTACAGGAAATTCTAACTATATATCTTCCAAGTAAAAGTTTCCATCTTTCTTCAAGACAGGAAATTGTACCACAATGAAATATGGGGGAGAAAAGATTTTATTTTTAGTATTAACGAAGTCATGCTAAAGCATTGTACTAATATTCAAAAGCGTCTTCACATTGTATGTGTATGGAAATCACTACACAGAATAGGGGGTAGAAGCATACACATGTTGGGTATTTATTTACCTAACACGGTGATAGCCAGCGGGGATCCTCTTTTATTCACTCCTTTTTTTTTTTTCCTAAGCTGAAAGAAGTTAACCACATTTCCTTTCATTCAAAGGGAAAAGAGGCTTCTTTGCAAAGTCTTCAGAAGGTTTCATGTAATACTTAGTACCAAACAGGAATGAATGGGCCGTTCAACCTACCATAGTCCTTTTGCATGATGGCAGCCGATGAATGGCTTAGTGATACCTGTACCAGTGTGGACCTACACCTTGGGCCAAGGGGTGAGGGTGGAACATTCTAGACTACTCTAAGGGGTCTCATCCTCCGTACATGCCTCTCACATGCTCCACATGTGACCTTTCTCCCCAACTAGTCTTTTCTCAAGCAAAAAGGTGTAGGTAGAACGGATGGTCCTCCTCTAATTTCCAAATGTTTTTGTGTCATTATTAATTATGTAAGTTATACATGTTGTGTATATATTTTGTCAGCAGCTTGAATGATTAGAGTGCTAGCTGTTTTAAGATAAACAACTGTGACTTGGGTCTTGAATGGCCGAAGGGAATCCCAGGTGATCCTGTAGACCATGGAAACCATCTTCTCTAGCTCAGGAGAAGCCAGAGATGACCAGAGATAAACAGCTCAGGAAACTAACAGGAAGTTACTTTGGAAAGAGAAGAAAGTGGTTGAAGCAGAAAGGCATCACTCATCTGGAGAGGAGGCAGGCAGAGGGACAGGCAGGCTTCAGGGAGCAAGCCGGGCAGAGTCTATGGAGGCAAATTTGTCTCTGTGTTGAGCCAGGCTGGTTACACGGTGTGTGCAGGGTAGAGGGTGAACTCGCACATAATGGAGGTTGGGAGCTGTGGAGTTTAACCACAACAAAAAGCTCCAATCTTTGAATGATTTGTTGGGCTGAATACAGACATAAATATTTAAAAGGAAAAAGCAGTTGATTTAATTTAAGATGGATATTTTTTTTACCCCAAAATTGAATAAATTTGATGGGCATTGAAATATTAAATTAGGAGTTAAATTCTCAGGTTATAGCTGCATGATATTGAAGCAGTTGATCAATTGCACACATTCAAATTGGTTTGATGTCTACAATTAGTTCGACAACTTATTTTGACTTGACCAGCTCATCAGTTGTTTTTAAAAGCACAGATTTGTTTTTTATCAATTGATTTTTTAAGAGTACTTAAAGTTCTGATTGCATTACTCATGAGGAAACATGCATCTCCTAAAATTAACATTACTCATTTATTCACGACGGTCCTGTAAGCTTTATGACCAAGAACACATATTCGAGCACTCCTTAATTCACAAAACAATGTTTGTTGATGGTTCGCTATATGAGGCATGGGATAATTTTAAGACACCTATGTTTATAAATCAATATTCACTTGGCAATTAAGCTAATCATTTTGTACTTTTAAACTGAATCTTGAGGCATTGTCAAATAATACTTTATAATTAGAAAAACAGCCTATAAAACCACACATAAAATTATATTAAAATCATAGCCCATGCAACTTTTTTTTCCAAGGATCTATCCTTAATTATTCATTACATCAACAAGAATCAACAAAATTCACTGATACCTTGATACAACCTTTAACATTTTTGTGGATTTGTGTCTATATTTCTGATCATAGACCTATTACTGTATACTTCTATTATGAAGTAGAGAGAACAGTGAAAAAAAGCTCCATATGTATCACTCACCCATCCTCAACAATTATCAACCTGTGACCCATCTCATGTCATCTATATCTCTCTAAAGACTTTTAAAAACTTTGTAGAGCAATTGTGATATTCGCTCATTCTTGCTTCCCCAGACCCCTAGGAACTACAAATCTGCTTTCTGTCTCTGGATCTGATGATTCTGGACATTTTATATAAATTGAACGATAAAATATGTAGTCTTTTGTGCCTAACTTCTCTCACTTGATATGTTTTCTTTTCTTTTTATGTAAAGATTTACTTATTTGAGAGAGAGAGAGAGAGAGAGAGAGAGAGAGAAAGCAGGCATGAATGGGAGGGGCAGAGGAAAGGAGAGAGAATGTCAAGCAGACCCTCCACTGAGCACAGAGCCTGAGGTGGGGCTTGATCTCACTACCCATGAGATCATGACCTGAGTCAAAAAACAAGTATCAGCTGCTCAAATGACAGCACCACCCAGGTGCCCCAATCACTCAGTATGTTTTCAGTTTCATCCACATTATAGCAGGGGTCAGTACTCCATTCCTTTTTATGGCTGAGTAATATTCCACCATGTGAAAGGACCACCTTTTATTTATTCATCAGCTGATACACCTTGGGTTTTTCCTACTTTTTGGCTGTTGTGATTAGTGCTACTGTGAAATTTTTATCCAAGTTTTCATTTGCACATCTGTTTGTAATTCCCATATACCCATAAGTGAAATATTTGGAATTTTGTACAGTAAGTTTTATGTTTAAAAACATATGGTAATTCTATGTTTAACTGAAATATTAAATTAGGAGTTAAGTTCTGAACTGGAGAGGAGCCATCAGACTATTCTCCACAGTGGCTACACCATTTTATGTTTTGGCAAACAATGTGGAAGTTTCTAGTTTCTTCACATTCTCACCAACAATTTCTATTTCTCACTATGATTTGATTTCTTTATTATTATAACTATCCTAGCAAATGTGAAGTGGCATCTCACTGGGGTCTTAACATACACTCCCTGACAGTTAATGGTATTGTGTATATTTTCATGTCATTATTGGCCGTTTGTATTTTTTTTTTTGGACAATTGTAGAATTTGCAAATATGGAATATTGCAAATATAGAATTTGCTAATATTTTTACCATTCTGTGAGTTTTTTCACTTTTTTGAAGTCCAACTTATCTCATTTTTCCCATGGTTGCTTGTGCCATTGGCATCATGTCTAAGAAATCATTGATTAATATAAGGTCATCCAGATTTATGCTTAGAGACATTTTGAGTTTATTTTTGTATGTTCTTGAGGCAGGAATTCATCTTCATTCTTTTGTATGTGGATATCCAGCTGCCCCAGCACCATCTCTTGAAAAGACTTCTTTTTCCATTGTATAGTATTGTCATCATTGCCAAAAATCTATTGATGATGGATGTATAGATTATTTCTGTATTCTCAAGTCTATTTCATTGATCTAAGCCTTTTCATTAAACAATATATAAATATGTATTTTCTTAACAAAATACATCATTAGCTCTTATTAATATTCCCAGTTCAAGTTCAGCACAAAATTTTTCTCAAGTTCATCTGTAACATCTGATCTTCTGTCTCTAATGCTGACCATTCTTGTTCTTAGTGACACAACATAATGAATGACTCATTTGCTTTATGTGACTCTATAAATACAAGAATTTCAGAATAACAATATAAAAAGTACCAACAATATTACCCCTAAAAAAGTTTTTGAAATACACATTTACTAGTAGAGAATTCTAAGTTGACATGTTTTTGTTTCAGTACTTTGAAGATGTCACTCTACTGTCTTCTAGCTTACGTGGTTTCCAATGAGAAATGTACTGGCATTTCCATTGCTGTTTCTACTCATGTAATGCACTTTTTCTCCTCTGAATATAATATTTTCTATCCCTGAAGGTAAGTAATTTGATTAAGATGTGCCTCAGTGCAATTGTTTTCGTGTTTCTTGTGCTCTCACTTTCCACCTATCAGATCTTTATAATTTGAATCGAATCTGAAAAAACTTGAAGTCATCAGTTTTTCAAATCCTTCTTCTTTACCTCACCCTATTTCTGTTGGGAACTCAAATAACATGCATATTAGGTTGTGCTACTAATTATCTCATGGATACTGTTTCCATGTTTTAAAATTGTTTTTTGTGTGTTTCATTGTGGAGCTATGTTGCTATGTCTTCAAGTTTGCTAATCTTTTCTTCTGCATGTCTAAAATGCTATTAATCTCACTCTCTATATTTTTAAAATCTCAGGTAATGTTTTTATATTTAGGAGTTTTATTTGGATTTTTAAATATACCACTTGTGTCTTAATTTCAGATTTTCTCTAACATCTTGAACACGTGGAACAAAATTTGAGTAATTCTTTTAATGTCCTTGTCTACCAACTCTATCATCTGAATCATTTCTGAGTCAGCCTTGATTTTTTTCCCAATTATGGATTATATTTTCCTTTTTCTCTGCACACCTGGTATTTTTTGGTAGTGTTTTATTGAATGCTTTTCACTGTGAATTTTTCATTTTTGTGTTCCTAAAAATATTCTTGAGCTTCATTCTGCTACCTGCTTAAGTTACGTGGAAATACTTTGATCCATGTAAACCTTGCTTTTAAGCTTTGACTGAGAGGGCTGTTTAATCTAGGGTTATTTTTGCCTTACTGTTGAATCAAAAATCCCTGTTAAGTACTCTATCCAATGTCCATGAATTATGAGACTTTCTACTCAGGCTGATGAGAACAGGCACCATTCCCAGTCTCGAATGAGCCCCTAGGATTGTTCCCTCTTATCCTGTTGAGATATTTTTCCCCCAACCCTGGATAATTTCCTCACATGCCTGCAATGATCAACACCTAGCTGAACATTCAAGCTGGAGGCTCTGCTGAACACCTTAGGGTCCTCTCCAGACCTATGGGGTTCTCATTCTGTGCATCTGTCCTCTCTGAAACTCCATTCTACAGATTCTATCTGCCTTGGCTTTTGTGATAGATTGAATTATGATCACCCACCCTTCAAAATGTCTGAATCCTAAGCCCCAGAATCTGTGAAGATGTTACCTAATATGGCAAAAGTGACTTTTTGTAGGTAGATGTGATTAAACTATGGATCTTGAGATAGGGAGATTATTCTGGATTCTTTGGGTGGGCTTGATATGATTCCATGGGTCCTTTTAAGAAGGAGGCTAGAGGGCCAGAGACAGAGAGAGAGAGAGAGAGAGAGAGAGATATTCAAAGATACTATGTTGCTGGCTTTGAAGATGGAGAAAGCAGCTGAGAACCAAGGAATTGAGGAGGGCTCTGGGAGTTGGAAAGGATAAGGAACAGATGTTTTCTTAGAAACCTCAGGAAGAACACAAACTTGCTGTTCCATTTTGGGCTTTGGGCTCAGAAATGGTAGGTAATAGATTTGTTTTGTATTAAGCTGATATATTCATGGCGGTTTATTAACACAGCAATGGTAAACTAATGCAGGCACCCAAAAGCCCCTGCTCCATGTCCTCAGCTCAGAAAGACCACTGGGCCCTTCTGCACTCTTCTTCAGGCAGGAAGCTGGGGTGAATGTGGTGTCCACTTCACTCATTTCCCAACCCACCAAAGTCCTGTCCTTTGCTACCTGATGCCCAATGTCTTGAGCATCATTGTGTCCAGAAGTTCGACTGTTTCAGAGGGGAGGTCCCTGTCACTCCATCATGGCCAGCAGTAGGAAGTCACCTCTCTGAATGGCTATGCCACCAAGTTAATAGACAGTGAGATTTGTATTTTTTAAAATATTTTATTTCTATGTCTTTGGTGCTTTTTTATTAATTTGTCTTAACAATGTAAAGTGTTTTAAAAGCTATTTTGTTTTATTTTTTTAAAGATAAAATTAGAGAGGGAGACAAATCCTAAGAGACTCTTAACTATAGGGAGCAAACAGGGTTACTGGAGGGCAGGGAGTTGGGAGGATGGGATCACTGCAGGATGGGCATGAAGGAGGGCACATGAGGAGCACTGGATGTTACGCACAACTGATGAGTCACCAAACTCTACCCCTGAACTAATAATCCACTATACATTAATTAATTGAATTTAAATAAAATAAAATTTAAAAACAAAAGCTATTTTAATTTCTAGCTTATCTTTCTTGTACAGGACAAACTTTTTGAGTACAGGAAATATATCTACTCTTTCTTTTATGTCTAAATACCTAGATCAAAGGGAATCATCCTCTATTGCTGAAGAACATCAACACTCTAAGATGGTACTAACATTGGAACTTGTGAATAAATGACGACTCTTCCTTTACAAGAGATCTATTATCTTTGCAGCTACTTAGAAAGAAACATTTCTGAAAATTTTCCATGTTACATAGGTAAAGCATTTCCACATAACTGCAGATCCTACTTTTTTTAGCAGAAATATTTTAAAGTCCTTTTTGAGGGGCACCTGGGTGGCTCAGTTGATTAAGCATCTGCCTTTGGCTCAGGTCATGATTTCAGGACCCTGGGATAGAGTCCTGCATCAGGCTCCCTGCTCAGCGAGGAGTCTGCTTCTCCCTCTCCCTCTGCTCCTCCTCCACTTGTGCGCGCTCTCTCTCTCTCTCTCTCTCTCTCTCAAATAAATACATTAAATTAAAAAAAATATTTCCTGTGCTCAGCAAGAGCACCAGCTTGGTTGTATGTCTCGTTCTGTCATCTTCATCTGTCTCCACAGGCCCAAGGATGCTCAGGCCATTCTGATAGACTTTCCCAGTGGATGCAGACACATGATCCCCACGATGTGTGTGTTGCTAGCAGACTGACTCATGCATCTCTGTGTTTGTGAAGATGCCACAGCCCTCTCGGGTTGAGCTTCGAGATTCCGTAAAGACGACGTGAAACCATGTACACATCTGACGCATTTTGACATCATGACACTGAGCTTTATTAGCTTAAGTACCTAGAGAAGAATGACATGAAGCTCTGTGATTGGGTGAGAAAATAATTTTGAAGCAAACACAATCCCAGCTCTGTGTGATTTCAAATGTTAGGCTATTTCACTCACAAGCCCTCAGTATTCCTATTCTGTAGGTGGTTTTTGTTTTTAATTTGAAGTTTGGAATATTTTCTGATAAAACAAATACATATCTAGATATGATACACTGTCCTTTCACTTTTTTGGGGAGAATGCACCTGACTATATCAGAAATTATGTGCAAACGGGAAGAATTAATGCCATTTTTTAGTACACTAATATTGTTAAAATGTTCCAAACAAGGCTCAATTGCACATTCTACAAGGCAATGGCAGAAAGCAGTAAAATGTGTTACTGCCTGTTGATGCAACTGAGAAATTGCTTCTTGTCCCTTTGAAAATGTAGGCTCTTCATTTACCCTTTAGGAAGAATAAAGAACATTACTACCTTTGGAAAATATTAGAAAAAGGAAGATATATCCTTTCTGTCAGATATGGTATATACATGAAGGCATTAACAATATATTTGTTGGTGGTCTGCAGACCTCTCTGCAACCAGGTTGGGGATACCTCCCTCTACAGTGTGTTTTGTTTATAATCTTTTGGAATTCTTAGACATTAGCTCTTCATGCTCCTGTCTTATCATGTGGTTCACACTCTCATCTTGTTTGAAAGTCAAAGTCAGACCCTCATGGCACCAAAATGAATCTCTGATCTATGCAGCTCTTAAGTGATGCTGAGATGCATGATATTAATTTCTTTCTTGCATGAGTTTTAATGTTCTTGGAAAAGCATTTGACAAATTATTCTAAGTGTAATTTTCAACCAATAAGTTAAAGTCTTATGTAAGCTTTTAGCTCAGTCTACATACATTGTATATTTTTGTGAGATCTTACTAAAATATTGGTAAATATTATTTATGAATGCATATTTAAAAGTTCACTTAACCTTTTGTGCTCTTATTTGGAATAGAACTTAAGATGAGTTCTCTTTTTCCTTAAACATAAATTTAAAACTATTCATTATCCTCTTTATGTTTTTCTCCTCTCTACTGCACTAGTGTGTTGCTTTAACAAAAGTGACTTTAATTTTGTGTATCATAATTTTTACGTATGATAACTTTTTCCTCACTACAAACTTCAAAATGCATGATAACATTTTAGTTTTCCTTTTTTCCAACTGATAATCATCTACTCATACTACCTTGGTTATCAAAACAGAACATCATGTCAATTGTACTACCTATATCTTTACCATTAAACAACTCATTAATATTATTTAACACCATGATCTTTTTGGAATTTCCCAATTTTCATTTCATCCTACAATACTGAGTTTAGAGTCCCATAAAAAAGAAAGAAAATGGAGAAATCTGAGTAGAAGCCTAAATATTATTTGGTGAGAAGGGCTCATTTAGAAAGCTGAAGCAAAAAATATTATTTAGCATTTTAAGGGGTGGGCATCACAATAATAAAGTAATTTCTGTCAGTACAGGGATGGCCCCCCTCTAGCTCACATGACCTGGTACACACATGGCATCAACATGCTCCCCTGTGACATGCATGTAAACATGCGCCAGTAGAACCTGCTTTGGGTATAATGGTGGTGCTCTGACCATCCACCTGCTATAACTTTAAGTTTCTTCCTGCTAGTTTTCTTTCTTCCATGATTTCCTCCTCATGTACTATTTGAGGGATTATTTTAATTACATACTGACTAATTTTATACTGGGTTCAGAGATTAAAAAAGAGATATTCAATAGTTTTTGTGAAAAAGAAGAACAGGTTTAAATAACTGAATGCAAATTTTGAGTTAATAGTAAATAAACTTTTAACCTGCAAAAGTGGTTTCTTTCCATCGAAATTGGTGTATTACTGTCATCTATTCTGTGGTGATACCACACCGTCATTCATACGATTAACTTAATATATCACTTATTTTGTTATGGAACTATTCCAGAAATGGGAGAACTAAGGCTGCTGAATCCTAGGGTGCATCTGGGCAAATTAGAAAGTGACAGCTTAAAAAAAAAAAAAAAAAGAAAGTGACATCTTCTTACATTGGTTAAAAGAGGAGAAAGACAGTCTTCTGTCCAGACAGGAGCATTGCCATGTCAGGGTACACATCTTGCTGGGGACAATATATCTCATCCTTCTCCTGCCTCTTCCACACAGAGAAACCTTCTGCAGAGCACAGCCTGGGGAAGTCATATGTAGTTATGACTCAGAGGTGAGTCACACATTCTTAGTCCTGTTGAGTTTCTGTTTTCATGGCACAGTTTTGTCATACTGTTAATAGTGACCAAATCCATCTGTGTCCCAAATTAGAATGGGCTTTGCAATTAGGGTTTTCCCCTCATCATCTCCTTTCTTCTCCCCTCCTTCATTACTCTCCTCTCCTCTGTGAGCTATCATCAACAGCTTGGACCTTGGCACCGGTAGAGAACTGCGTGGACAAAACACAGATGTGGTCATACAGCAGCCCCATGAGTATAAAGGGAACCCCACCTCTTAGTCACACCAGTTGACGCATTTTTCCCTCATTTTAAAAGCTAAGGAGGCGCGATCACATATTGCAATAAATTACTCCTAGGCCAATTCTGAAAAAATTACATGAAGGCCACACTATTAAATCTCTGACTGTGGTGGTGTTGTTTCTATTGAAATCAAAGTTTGAGTTATAAAGAGCAGCGCCACATCCTTCCCCACCCCTCAGGGTGCTGAAGGGCATCTAACAGCAGTGCTAGAAGTAATTCATACACCAAGAGCAAGATCTATGTCCAAAACTGGAACCAGGAGCTGACGAGACACATGATGTGAGGATTGTTTGGTTGACCTTTGTTTTTTTCTCTGTTGCCTTAATATGTTTGTTAAACACTTCAACTGTACAAAGAAGCAAAAAGCAAAGACAACCACATGTGAGAGTCTGCCACTCTGAGATTACCAATGTGGACACCCAGAAACAGATTTTCCCAGACCTCTCTGTACATACATCCATATGCACAGGTGCGTCACACATGCACGCCCACACACTTATGAGGATGCATGTTGTATATACACTTTGACTTTCTGTGTCAATAATGAACTATCCCTTGGGTTGCAAAATTAACACAATTACAGATTTTTAAAAATAAAGATTATTGATCTATTTCTATGTCTCCATTTTACTATCTTAATTGCCAAAGCTTCACAACTTATTTCAATAAACTTTTTTCCCTGAAGCTCTCAATATTGTTAATTCCAATATTGTAGGGTATCTACTTAATTTGCCACAATCTTCATAGATACTTAACATGCTACATTTGGGAACTGAAGATATTCTCCAGAAAATGGCTCTGTTTTTTCCTTTGTAAATGCAATATTTTCAATCTTTCTTGTCCTTATAATTGCCAACTTTATTCTCTCCCCATTCTTAATTTCTTTAAAATTCTTAATAATAAATACAAATGTTAAAAAAAATCAAACCAAACAACAGAAACAAAATGTGACTATATCATTACGAACTATTGTGGACAAATAACTTTTTTGTGTTCTGCAAAAACTATCACATATTTTGATGGCATTTTATGCTCATTAGTTATAAAGAGGATTATACTTCAAGAATAAAATGATCAGAGTGATCAATATGGTAGAATTGTGAATAATTTACTAAAGGCTATAAAATAATGTGAAGTCAGTGAGAGAACATCTTTCTCAAATATTTTAAGAATTGGAAATGAGGGGCACCTGGGGGGCTCAGTCCGTGAAGCGTCCTACTCTTGATTTCAGCTTAGGTCATGATCTCAGGGTCATGGGATCTAGCCTCACATTGGGCTCTACGTTCAGCAGAGTCTGCTTGTGAGATTCACTCTCTGCCTCTCCCTCTGCCTCCATCTACCTCTCTTTTCTGTATTTCTCTCTCTCTCTCTCTCTCTCTCTCTCTCTCTCTCTCTCTCTCCCTGGAAATGAATAAATGAATCATGGTCTGTACTTTTCTGCCCTTTTAACAGAATGTAACATTCAGGCTTACAATGGAATTCTATTTCAAGCATGGAAAAATTTTAGGATAAGAGATTTATTAAAAAATAAAGTTGTGTCTAGGGGACCCACTGATATCTTCTATAATACAGCAGGTAGAATGACTGCCCAAGCAAAGAAGAGGCATTTCACTCCATCGCACCGACCACCCAGAAGCTCCCTTCACTGTTGACCTGGGGGATGACCTTCACTATTGACCTTGTGATTGATGGAGCCCATGCTCCTCTCTGAGATGCATGAGGGTGTGAGGGGCTGAGACTCAGGAGACCCCTCTCCCCATCCCCTGGCTCAGTTCCACCCTAGTCCTGCATCCTCCCACTGAGGGCGCAGGAGGCACAAGAAGTCCAAAGTGCAACCATAGGGTTTGAATCGAGGGGCCCACAGAGGTTCTGTCTTGGAGCCCACAGGGGTGCATTTGGGAGTTGTCACAGGATAGCCTAAAGATTTTTTCTCCCCTCAAGTGGAATCCTCAGGCCATCTAGGGTAAGAGAGTTCTATACTCAGTGTGAATCCTGAAGACATTTCTCAGGAGACAAGGTTAGGACTAGAGAGTCCATTGTCACTCCCAATTCCTGACACACTGAGCTAGTGTGTCCTGCTGTGGAGCATTCTGCTCCATAATCACGAAGTTGGGGAGAACATAGTGAATGTAGTGGGAGGTTCTCCAACCTTGGGACACCTGGATGGCTCAGTGATTGAGTGTCTGCCTTAGGCTCAATAAATCTTTAATAAATGAAATATTTTAAAAAAGGAAGTTTTCCCTCCTCTGTTTACATGGCAGTCTTCCTCCAAAACCAAGCCTATGTCCTAATCCTTGTGAAGACTCCCATTTTGGGATTTCTATGTCAGCCAATGAAAGTACAACAGACTCTTCCTAGATCTATTTTTCAGCTGTTTTAAATATGTCAGTTTTATCCCTCTACCTGGATTTTTTTAAAGATTTTATTTATTTATTCATGAGAGACACACAGAGAGAGAGGCAGAGACACAGGCAGAGGGAGAAGCAGACTCCCTGCAGGGA
Source organism: Nyctereutes procyonoides (assembly GCF_905146905.1). Taxonomy (NCBI): domain Eukaryota; kingdom Metazoa; phylum Chordata; class Mammalia; order Carnivora; family Canidae; genus Nyctereutes; species Nyctereutes procyonoides. The sequence goes on along the minus strand of NW_026575082.1, from coordinate 3,524,865 downwards.
TCCCAGTGTGATCCCAGGACCCCGGGATCACACTCTGAGCCAAAGGCAGATGCGCTTAACTGCTGAGCCACCCAGGGGCCCCTCTATCCCTGGATTTTAAGACTCTGAAGACTATTTTCTCTTTTGTGTAATGATCAGCATTGCATCAGGCACACAGAAGGTGCTCAATATATGCTTATTTATACAAAGATACGTAGAAATTCCACGTGGTTATACTGAATGGGTACTGAAGTCCCCCATTTTCAGGAGAAAATATAGAGGGGGAAAAAAACAAACCAGAATGAGTTGATTGTGACTAATCAAATATGGTTGTGTGCCCAAGATAGTCAATCACACATATTAATCAAAGACTCATTTGGAGAGAAATTTTGTAACCAGTAACTCTACTGTTCCTTCCTTCTGACACCTACGTGTAAGCCATTCTGGTATCCCCTCTTTTATAGAACACCCCTCTCCACCTGAGAGCTGCTATCTGTCTCCAGACCCAAAATACAACCAGCAGGTCACATGGAGGTTGGGGATGAGGCCAGAGAATTTGTATTTGGAGTGACTTCTATTATATTGGGAAATTTCTTCCAATTCTCAGCAGGCCCAGCATAGGAATAGAGAGAGGAGATGCCTAGATTAATCTAAAATTGGGTGTTTATTTTTTTTCTTGGGAGCTGCAATGGAAGGACAAGGAGACAAGACATCTGTGTCTACTGGCAAATGGTGGTTATGTAGATAAAGTACTGGGTGTAAGGCACACAAGAGGGAAAGCCATGGAAAGGCAGTAGGTTTAGAAACAGTAGGAATGGGTAAAGTAGAGATAGAGGAGCTCTCTATAAGGAGAATAGGCTTTGATGAGAGGGTGGAATGTCTGAATTTAGAATTTCAGACGTGGAGTTGTTCTGGGTGAGGATATGACCTGGATGGAAATGCTGGGGAGTGAATGGTGCTCCACTGGCCTTGCAGGTAGATGAAACATGGAGTGGAGACTGCCATCTAGAAGCAGAACTTTTGTGTGAAGGCAGGAAGTAGAGGTCAGTCATAGCAGCGTGCTTCCCACGTGTGAAACATGCACCTGCCACTCCAGGGCCCATGGAAGTCAGGGTCCATCCTGGCATCAGGTCGAGGCCTAACCTCTGGTTCAGATGCAGGGCCTCTGATCCGGTGACCTGTGCCCCATGACCTACAAAAATCAGGTACCTGCTCACCCCCTCCCTAGTCTGGATGGTGGGATAGGGTCAAGACGCTCCCAGTGAGGACTCCCACAGCCCAAGGGAGGACATGGCTTTCAGTGAGCCAAGAAATCCCGGCTGAGCTCAGTGCAGCACTTGAGAGTGGTTCCCACACACTTGAAATTCACTTTCACACTACAAATTCTTCCAGACATCTCGAGTTAGGGCATAGTTATTAAAGGATGCCTTAGCCTCTTGTGGATTTTTACAGTTTTGGAAAAAAAAATTGTATTTGATTATCACAAAGCAAATCACTGGCCCATATTGACCATGGTGAGTCAGCCAACCATGTGAGGAGTGCACCTTGCACAGTTGAGTGGCTTCTGTGAATGAGCCTCATCCAGCGTTTGATGCCACCAACTTTCCAAAACTCAACGTTTCAAAAAAAGACTGGTTTTTATATACAAATATTTAATCAGTACACTGAGTGCCACTGCAGCTCTCACAACAGAGGGATCTGTCCCTGTGGCTTTCTCCCCTAGGGATATTGTCCCAGTGTTTACGTTTTTTGGTATTATGAGAATATTTTACTATGATACCGCAGCTATAAATGTAATGGTAACATATAGGGTTGTAGCAGGTATCTTTATAGGGTAGTTCAAAAATTCACACTAACTCACTCTCGGACTGATTGAAACCCGTCGTTCACTCCTGGGGGTAGGACGGTGGTGGATGGGGAGGAAACCCAGTCTGTCTGTGTCTGCCTCTCCTTTTCCTTCCTGTTTCCCAGACCTTCCAGAACCTGCATGCTTGTGTGTGCTCGTGCGGGGAGGGCTGGAACTGTAGCACAAGATAAGAAAGTCATTCATTCCAGCGAACGGACAAAAAACTAAGAAAGCAGAAATTGTCTTTAGAAGACTTCCTTATTTCGAGTCATCTGATGTGCTGGTGGGCTCGGCAGTTTTGAAGCTTTTCACCTGTCCTGGATGCACCGGGGTCGTGGAGGGGACCAGAGGTAGGGAGGGCTGCAGGAACCTGGCCATACCACTGGGTGACAGATGCCCAGGGGCTTGGGCCTGGGCACAGGGAATCGGTTCCCTGGCCAGGACCTCCCCGCGGGGTGCAGGGCGAGACGGGGCGACAGGGGGCAGGGTGGGGAAGCTTGGTGCTGGGCCCCGGGGCCTCGAAGGGCAGCACGATGGTGAATCCTCGAGTGGCAAGTGGTTCCCCGGGTGCGATGTGCCCTCGGAGACTCGAGGCTGAGGCTTACCAACCAGGTGATGAACGTCCCTGTGCTCCCACCCCAGAGGTGAAGTAATTGGGCCATGTGGGGCCTGAAGGAGGGGCTTCGGGGGATGCAAGGCTTTTTAGGGCAGGAAAGACAATCCCAAAGAGAAGAATTGTTTTGGCTGTGTTACAAAAAGTAAGATGCTTAAAACAGGGATCACTTTTTAACACCACGGCAACAAATGGCTTTTCTTCAAGAGGAATAAAAATGAGTAATAGACCCTCAGGTCTAAATGCAGCAAATCGTCAGGTGCAGATAGTGATCTTCAAAAAGCAATGGTTTTCTTTCTCTTGCAAACAAAACATTCTATCCTAAAAAGGTCTTCCAAAAAAGGTTTCTCCTTGTGCTGTTTGCAAACTGCTTTCTGCCTTGCTTCATCTTGGCACCTGGTTGGTTTGTGTGGTGGGAGGATGTAGCAGTGTATACACAGCTACGTCCTAACCTACACAGAGTGGGGAGACTTGAATCCTGAACCAGAGCTATGGGCTCCTTATTTCCTTCTGTTTCCCATGCATATTCCTGACTCCAAACAACGTTAGCAATAGTTACATGAACTACAGTCCATACCTCCCATGGGTGCTCAGTGCATAACCTGCACAACTATACCATGACTGTACTGGGAGGGGAATTTTTGAATCTTCTAATTCTGTCCACCCTCCAGAGATAAGCCTGCACTTAAAAAGAAAAAAAAATCCTTGAAAAAATGACTGTAATTACAAAAGCTTCACATTTACTCATTCTTTAAGTAAATATTGACCAAGTGGTCCTACTTTGGGACTAGGAAGACTTAAGCTCTGGGAAGAGAAATGAATGAAATAGTGTAGGGGAAAATTTGTATTTCAGTGGAAAACTTTGGATTATCTAGACTCTGGAGGAATCTAGAGGAGAACCCTCTGAGTTATTTGATTTTGATTCTCTGGGAATTATTTTACAACTTCTGAACTGTAGATTCTGATAGCAATGCAAAATTATTCTTGTCTATAGACTCACAAATTCCATCTAAAGAGATTCTATTGAATTATATCTTTTCCTTGTGGAAAAACCAGTTTTGCTTTCATTTGCACATTTATCCCAACATCCTGTCACTTCATGAGTATTCATGTTTTTTTTTTAATTTCTTCCCTGAACTGATTATGAGAGTTGATTGGTTCTCTCATTGATTAAGTATTTAACATGAGTTCATTTTCTGTCTATTGTTCTAATCTTAGCATTTATGAAGTTGCCTTATATACAGATTATGTCCCCAACCTCATAGAGCAGAAAATGTCTGGAACAGAGAAAAGAAAAAGAGTTTGAAAACTAGATAGTACTTAGAGGCTTATCATCCAGAGGCAAAAAAACACTGATAATAAATCAAATCCTATATTTCAATGAGCATGTGAATGTAGATTTCTTTCTGTAGAATTAGACATTCTGTACACAGTGGCTTGTGACATGTTTTATTTTTATTTTTAGCAATATACTAAATAGTCAGCCTTCTTGATATATCCATAAGCAAATGCAATTCCATCTGAACTCCAGTTTGCTTTAGGAGTCAGCCCAAAGTAATTGTGACTCACTCTGAAATATTGATATGGTGTGGGCAGGATGGTAGGAAAGAGAGGCCTGGTTGTGCAGGAGGCATGATCTAACAGGTGCAGCAGACACAAGGGCTCTGAAGGCAGAGACGGTCTTGGGAAAGGCGTCAGCTTTCGGCCAGTACCCTGTTGGGCTTATGCAAGGACCTCATTTTCTGTTTTGATTTCATAAAGCTTGTTGACCGTGTTCACTCAGAGGAGGGGCTTACTCTCTTGTTTTGATTTTGGGATACCCTTCAATGAGCGCACAGATGTGTGCTACGTGTGTAATACAGAAGCCCAGTACAGTTAAGAAGTTCTAGGGTATGCCCTGTGTTAGGATTTTCCCAAATGAACGGCGGAGAAATTAAAAACGGCAGAGCCAGGCAGTAGGTTCGAGAGTGCTTTAATGGGGAGCGCTCCCAGGTGAGGTTCTGTGACTTGGAGGGGCTTGAGTCAGGGAAGTTGCACCCAGGCAAACCGCAGGGGGATCTATAAAGAGTTTTTGGCAGGAAGATGGGGCAGGGTGGCATTCCGATTAGGGCAAGGTCTTGTAAGCTAAGTTAGGGTAGGGAGGTAAGGTGGTGTTGGCAGGAAGATGGGGGTAAGGTGGCATTCCAGTTAGGGCAAGGGTTATGGGTCTTTGTGTGCTAAGTTAGGCTAGGGCGGCAAGGCGGCCTTATTGGGTGGTTGCTGGCCTGGGGTGGGCCGTTTTGAGGTCCCCAGTCTCACCAGCCCAACATCCTGTTCACTGGCCTTATCATTCAAAATGAGACACCTTGATTCACACCTGAAGTTCACTTCTTTTGTGTCTATTGTGGAATCTACCAACGCAGCGAGACCAGTGATGTGACAGCGGTCCACCTCAAGGGTCAGAGCGGTCCTCCCAGTGTTGCCACCTATCTTTCCAGAAACCAACAGGACCTTTTTGGTTTATCTGACTCATGGGAACAACATCAGTGCATGTTCTATCAAAGGGTATGGGTCATATCCAAAACATATTTGACCTCCTTAGACAACTAATATGGGTCTCTTACTCCAGATGGATCTAAACCCTTTTCAAGGTTGTTTTCAGCTTTTGCTACTTTTTGGAGGCATTGGGCTACAGTTTACCTGCCATGTGAAAGAATATATCTCCCCAACCATTCTTTCATATTCAAAAATTAAATTGACGTTCTCGTGTCCTTTGATTTAGAGAATATCTGAGTTTATCCATCTCAGTTCTATTCTAAACTCCTTATTGTATCCCCTCTTTTACTTATATTTTTGGGATCACTCTTTTCTTTGTTTTATGGTAAATTGCTACATGCAGTCATTTTCTGCTGTTTGAAAGTAGCGACCACACCTTAGTCACCGGGACTTGTCCCATAAAACCTACTTATACACTGGCTGCATGTGCACCAAAGATACAGATGCAGTGAAACACTGGAACACCTGCACCCCAATGTTTCTAGCAGCAATGTCCACAAGAGCCAAACTGTGGAAGGAGCCTCGGTGTCCATCGAAAGATGAATGGATAAAGAAGATGTGGTTTATGTATACAATGGAATATTCCTCAGCCATTAGAAACGACAAATACCCACCATTTGCTTCGACGTGGATGGAACTGGAGGGTATGATGCTGAGTGAAATGAGTCAATCGGAGAAGGACAAACATTATATGGTCTCATTCATTCAGGGAATATAAAAATTAATGAAAGGGAATAAAGGGGAAAGGATAGAAAATGAGTGAAAATATCAGTGAGGGTGACAGGACATGAAAGATACCTAACTCTGGGAAATGAACAAGGGGTAGTGGAAAGGGAGGTGGGCAGGGGGTTGCGGTGACTGGGTGATGGGCACTGAGGAGGGCACTTGGCGGAATGAGCACTCGGAGTTATGCTATACGTTGGCAAATTGAACTCCAATAAAAAAAATTTTTTTAAAGAAAATATTTAAAAAGAAAACCTGGTGCACAGGAAAGGTTGCTGATTTAAATTGATTGGTTGGTTCAATAACTAGAATCGAGAATGTGCCTTCCTCTTTCCAGAGTTAGAAGAGCTTCCCTCAATTCTTTATTTCGAGTTTGCAGTGACAGTCCTCTTTTTAAAGATTGGGGTGTTCCAATGTCAGCAGAGGCCACTGCCCCATCACCCCTAGGGGATCACCCCATCGCCCCTCAACTGGCCTTCACATGGTGCAACCCTTAGCCAGGGCAGTGGGCCGAGGCCACCAAGACTCACCCCAGCCCCCTTTCTGAGCCTGGAAGACAAAACTTCTGAGACGGAGGCTGTCCCTCTCTGCGCACGTCCATGTCTGTGATCTCTAAAGATGGGACATGATGTGCTGTAAAATGAGCTGTCTTCACTTTTAAGCCAACCTTGCAAAATCCTAAATATCCCTTGGAGAAAAAAAATACTGGAAATTTGGGAATTACTGGCAGCAACATAGAAGTTTCCTTTGACAGAAATGTACTTTTAAAAGAAAACTATTAGTGGTTCTAGCCACTTGCTTATTTGAAAAGGACTAGTTTATTTGGAAAGACAAAAGGTGAGAAAACACAGAATGAGGATTAACTGTGTTTTGTTTTAGAAAATGACTTAGAGCATTCCCTGTGTGAGATCAGTGCATAGAGATCCATCTAAGAACCCGGGAAGCAATTCACCAAGGGTATGCTGGTGTGACGTGGAGCTCCTGATACACACACTTTTAAGCTGTCTTAAGTGAAACAACCTCTTCTCATATGGCCCGGTTGACTGTTCCCCCCGGGGACACAGAGATGCTTCAGTGGGGACTGGGGGTGGGGGGCTGCATGGTGGTGGGCTCCACCCCTGAGCCTCAGTGGCTCTGCAGAAAAAGGGGAGATTGGGTTCTTCTGAAGTGCAGACTGAGGTGGCCACTGGACACCGTGCTTCCTGAGCACCCTGAGCCCTGGACATTTTGAGGCTGCCAAAAGGTCTTCTCATTAGGGTACTTTGTACAGTCGCTCAGCCATTCAACTAGGAAGATTCAGATGGAATGTAAAACCTTGTCTCGCAGGAGGATGGCCAGGTGTAGGGACTAGTCTCATCAGGTCTGTGGCAACAGGCCCGGCAACTGTGCACTTCAGTCTTCGGAATTCACTGGATTTCACGCTGTATGCACAAATCGAGTCATTACATTTTACACCTGAAACCAGTATAATGTTATGTGCCAGTTGTTGCTTATTAAGGAAACCACCCATGTATTCCTTTGTCCTTGTTCCCACTGAACTTTGAGGAAAGTAAAAGTTAAAAAAAAAATAAGAATTTCACTGAACTGGATGAAGACATTGATTTCCTTATCCTGAGACTCAGGCTGAGAGGCAACCCTGCATTGAGACTGGATCATTTCTTCTTGAACTGTTGGGATCCACTAGACCAAGCTTCATGCCCTGGGCAAGCGTGTACGCTCACCAGCTGTATCCTGCACACGTGAGGAGCACAGCCCCGAGTCTTGGTGGGCGCTACACACTTGAGGACCCTGTGGAGCAAGGTGATGGCTCGTCTGGGGGTGGGGGGCGAGCCATGGCAGATGGGGCCTCGTGGACTGTGTCACTCACGGAGCCCCATTCTTCATGCACCTTCCCAACTGCCTCTCAAAATTCAGCTGCGAAGATCTTTCGCTTGTCTTTTCCCTTTCCCGTCGCATAAGGAAGTCACTGATCCCTGCTCTCCTTTTGTTATGGGTTTCCAGAAGGAAGAAGGATGGGAGGCAATTCGGGTGGATTGGGAGGCACACCCGCCTATCACATCCATCACCGCCGCCTCAGACCGAGTGTTAAGCGCCGCCGCCACTGAGAGCAGCTCTCTGCTCTGCTCTCCTCGCTCTCTCAAGTTTTAAATTTCCCCAGCTAGTGTAAAACTTAATGAAAGCCCTGGAGTATACAATAGCATTTTGAAAACAGGAATTTGTGACTGCTGTGAATCATCACTCACAGCAGGGACCCAGAAATGTGAATTGTAGGAGGAACACACAGAGGCCCCTCTCTTTTTTACTGGGAATTTATTACAGGCAGGTCATTATTTACAATGCACCATTCACATGCTCTAAAGAGCCAATAAACTGGCTGCTGAATATGCATTTTGCTCTGTGGTGAACACAGATGTTTCCAGCTAATATCCATTTCATTTAATTTCTTTTCTCCTTTTTTTTTTTAAATTCTATCTTGCTATTTCTGTAGCAGCTGGGTAACTATTTGCCAGTCTTCGGTTTGGGAATCACTCCTCATATTTATTATCACTGGTGCCATTCACGTTGCTATACTTAAGGGTCTGTCAGCATTTCCATTTAAAGCTACTGTTTCTGTAAGTTCAAAACCAGGCTGGTAAAGTTTTCTGTTGTTTAAATGTTGGGCATATGAAGTCCCAGCTTGGGATCAAATCGCTTTAACAGTGTAGAAATAAAATCAGTTAGGATGTTTTAGTGTTATGGGTTTGCAAACCAAATAAAAAGGGGGTGGGAACATGGATTTCAAAAACCGTTTTGCATTTCTGTAGACGCAATATTGCCTTTTTCAAGTAAAATGGTGATGATGATTAATTATTATTAATTGTTATTATTTTTCCATTCACCTTTAACTATTCCCAAGATTTGGTGGCGAGGAAACTTGTCAGTGGTAAGTGAATGACTACTCTTAGAAGCAGATTTTATATCACTTAACCTTTGGATGACAATTCTACCTTAGGAGAATCACGGCATCTTCTCAACAATGTGCTGAGATGTGTGTCCTGTCTCCATACGGTGCTTAGTCCACCACCTGTAGTGCAGTAGATAGTCAACATACTGATCAATGGAACTCAATTGGAATGTTGTTGTCTATATCAGGTATTTTAGCACTTGATTTCTTTTACAGAAGCACTACTATTCCATGTACGTAACAGTGTTTTCCTAACACTGAATCTCTGGCAAGGACAGTAAAACGACACAGTAGCAAACATTCCCTGAGTACTTGTTGTATGCCTGGTGCTCTGCTAGGTGTTCATGAGTATTTTTTCGTTCATCCTCACAATGACTTCATACAGTATAGAAGATGCTAACACTCTGCTATCTACTGTGGAGACAGCTTTCCACAGGGCCAGGAGCTAGGAGCTAGTAAACACTTGGAATTTTTATTTGTATTTTAGTTAATTATGTTCAAGCTATATGAAGCCAACCCATTTACTCCACAAAAAGGAAGGAATATTAAAAAGAGGCATCTCATGAGAAGCCCTTGTTTCTGACTCAAGACGCCTTTGTCGGCCCTGAAATTCTTGTTTTACTTCCAACCAAAATGAAATAGCCCTGCCAGAATGGACCCAAAGGGTGTGTAAGAACTTCCTCTGGCTTCAGGTCCATGAGTTAAGGAACGCAGATTGCAGTTTTGACACAGTTTTTGTACTTCGTTACCAATTCATTTCCTAAGCCAAGTCTAGAAGAAGACTGTCAGCTTGGGCATGTACGGAGGCCGTCTGTCCACGGGCATGGCCATATTTGATGAGTACGGAGATTATTAATGCAGTATTAATGGAGGATTAATGGAGGAGGTCATGCTAAATAGTTACTGCAGATGGAGAGTACATTGTGCAAATTTAGATGTTCACATTATTCTGGACTTAAGATCATCTTAGCACTCATTTTCATAAGAAATTGAAATAGCTCTTTTAACTTGATTAAAAACGGTCAAGTTTACATTGAAAAACATCTAATTTATAACTTTCACTGATATTCATTAACCTTGAAAAAGCCTTTCAGATTGAATTATATTTGTGGAAGGTCCTTCAATGTATGTTCCTGAGATAATCAGGGCTTTTAAAATCTCTCTTCCATTTGAGCGATGGCCTCTAGCTTCTGTCTTTGTGTCTCCGTTGGTCTCAGGAGCAGGAATAGTCTTTTGTCTACACTGTCTCAAATGTCCTCCTCACCTCAGGGAAATTTCTCATTTTCTGTCTCTCTTAAGCAAACATCAGAAACAAATGAAAAAAAAAATCCACCCCAATGCCAAAAATAAAGCTAAAGTAACATTAATGAGGTGGCTTAAGCCTCCAAATCCCAGGGTGTTCATTGACTGAAAACCGAGACCCCATCCTTCACCCGCCAGGACATACCTGGACGTTTCCCAGGACGAATTCTCCTGGTTGAGGGTGACCTCACCTTTGGTAGGAAACTGGATAGCATGGGGTCCCACTCTGGGAGATGGCCTCTTTTTCCTTCCTCCTCTTATTTCTCCAGTCCTGTGACTCTCCCTCCCTCCTTTGTTCCTCATTTCCTACTCAGTCTCTCACTGTCTTTATGCTCAATGTTACCAAGAGAAAAGACTTACTTAGTCACTCTTAATTAATATGTATACATGTACTAAATGACAGTTTTGTTCAGTGTTGTTTTTTTTTTTTTCTTAGCTCCTTGTAAACCCTCCAATGAGTTGGCTTTTCAAATTTTCAACTCTTTAGGCCATTAATTAAATCTAGGAGTTAATGATGATAACAAAAATGTTTTTTAAGAATCTTGTAATTATGCAAAGACTCAGTAGGTGGTAATTGACAGGTAATAGGTACAAACTGGAAACAACCAAAATTTCCTACAGTAAATAAAATTCGGTCCATCCACAACCAGAATAGTACAATGAAGAGAAACAAGTGACTGATATACACAGCAACTTGCTTGATCTCAAAGACAGGGTGGTGAGTAAAAACAAGTCATTATGTATTATATACCATTTATTCCATTCTGTTATACCCAAATAATAGTGGGAGAAGGAAAACTCACAGGGGTCAAGGATGATCAGGGATGAGATGGTTTGGCCCTAAGAGGGTAGCAGCGGGGAGATCTGTGTGGTGATGAGCAGCCCTGTGTCCTGATAGTGGTGCTGGTTATACAAATCTGCACACATGGTGATGATGAGGGACTATACCCCCACACGGTACTAATGCCTATTCCCTGGTTTCAATGTCACATGATAATTTGGGAAGGTGTAGTTGACAGGAGAAGCTGGGCAAAGATTACAAAGGACCACCATATTTTTGCAACTTTCTGCAGATTTATTATTATTTCAAAATAAATAAGTTATAACACACACACACACACACAAACCAAAACTCAACATTATATTTAATGGAAAAATTTCCATTAAAATCAGGAATGACATCATTTTATTTGTTACCAACAACAATCTCCTAATTCAAATAGGAAGTTCTAGCTGATGCAAAAGAAGGAAAAAAAATTAGAAATATTTTTTTGAAGTCTCTACAATTATACACCTCTAATAACAAGTTAATCTAAAAATATCTTTAAAAGCAAAGTGATGTAAGGTTAAGTAATATAAAAATGCTTTAAAAATATACTGGTAATAAGAAGATTGAAATATTTATGGCAAAAAAAAAAAAACATTTACAATATTAACCAGAAGAAAATGAGTAAGTCTAACTTTAAGAAAAAAATTTAGTGAAGTAAATGGAGAATGTGACCCTCAAACAATAAAAAGAGAGTTTAATGGGATACCCTGAAGGTTACTGTATGATTCCACTTATAAAACAAACAAACAAAAAAGAAATAAAATAGATGTGATGTTTCTAGATAGCATTATCAATATAAACATAAGTTTTCCTCAGTTAAGTTTTAGTGTAATACTTGGGAATTTGGGGGGAGACTCAACAAATGATCCTAACATAATCTGAAAAATAAATAGTGAAAATGATTTTTGACAGCTTTATTGAGGTATACTTTACATACCATAAAATTCTCTCATTTTACGTGTACAATTCAATGATGTTGAGTATATTTACAGACTTGTTCAACTGTCCCCACAGTGTAACTTTGAAAAACTCCGTCCCAGCAGGAGAGAAGGGCAGGCCCACTCCAGGCGCTTTCACCAGGGAACCGCCAACCTACTTCCGGTAGCTGTAGATTTCTTTTTGGACATTTCCTGAAAGTGGAATCATATATTATGTGGCCTTTCGTGTCTCACTTCTCTTACTTAGCATAATGTGTCCAAGGGTTCGCCCCCACGGTAGTATGCATTAGAATTCCTTTATACAGCTGAATATGTTCTCCTATGTGGGTATACGACATCTTGTTTTTCTATTCCAGTTGGATGGACATTTGGGCTGTTTCTATTTTTTTGAGTTATACTTCTATAGACATTTACATGCCAGTCTTGTGTCAACGTATGCTTTCTTTCTTTGCATAGAGACTGAAGAATGGAATTGCTAGTCTTCTAAGTTTAACATTTTGAATAACTGACAAACTTTTCCAAAGTGGCTGCACCAATTTGTGAAAATGATTTTAAAAATGTAAAAAAAAAAAAATATGATGGGAAGCAATCTATCAGATGTCATAAAGCAAATATATTAGATTTACTATATCATATAAATATATAGTATATATATATTATAAATCATGGTGTGAAACTAATTTAGCAATTAAATGAATTTGTTAATTTACAAAAATATGCAAATAGATCTGTAGAAGAGATTATAGTGCCCAGAAAAAGACCTTGGGATACATCAGATTTTGTGGTAAAGAAAGCATTGTAAACCACCATAGAAACAATGGATTGCTCAATCTGTTGTGCCACTATCTTTGCTAATTGGGAGGGAAAAATCAAATTAGGGTCTCCCGTTGCTCTATATGCTGACTTACTTTTTCAAAATACTAAGTTAAAATAATAATAATAATAAAAAAATACCAGGGACACCTGGGTGACTCAGCAGTTGCGTGTCGGCTTTTGGCTCAGGTTGTGATCCCGGGATGCCTGGATCAAGTCCCGCATTGGGCTCCCTGCATGGAACCTGCTTCTCCCTCTATGTCTCTGCCTCTCTGTGTCTCTCATGAATAAATAAAATCTTTAAGAAAAAATTTTAAAAATACCAAAATGCAAGATGTTTTCCTGATAAGCAATAAAATTATTTCAAGAGGGTGAAGAGCTTCCAAAGAATAAATGAAATAAACTGTAATAACAAAGGAAGTAATAGATTTTGCTCCCTAACAATTTATATCATCAAAAATACTTAAAATATCAACAAATTTCATGAACAAAAATGCGACAACTTAGAAATAAGGAAAAAATGCAGCCTTGAAGACAACAAAATACACAAAGATAGTGCCCAAACCTGTAAGAAAAAATATTAACATCCTGTTTTTAAAAGATAGCAACACACAAATTGCAAAATAAGTCCAAACTGAACACAAATATATATTAAGAGTTTTCGGTCTCTTTTGTATTAAGTTAAATTAAAAATAGTATTTTTCACCAATAAAAAAGGCATATCTGTACATTTTCAGGGGAATACTCCATCCTGGTAAGGGTGCAGAGAGAAGGATGTCTCATGCATGTGGGAGAGAGGGTAAATTTGCAATATAGAGACTTTGCCTCAAGAATGTTCTCTCTCTTTAACTCAATAATTTCACACCTAGGAATGTATCCTTAAGAAATTACCAGAAGTGTGTTCAAAGGTTTATATCTAAGGATAGTCATTGCAGCATGATTTATGAGAGAAAACTAGAAATTGTGTAAATATCCAAAAATAGAGAAACAGAAATTATGGTACACACACTAAAAAATATTTCATAGCTGTTACTAAGCACACTTGCAAAGAATATTTGGTGTCATATTAACAATTTTACAATGTAACGTTAAATAGAATACAGTGTACAGTACTGTATATAATATGACCTTAACTTTATAAAATGAAATTATATTCACATTTACCTTTATTTTTTTTTTAGGTCACCTATAATAAACATAGAAACAAATTTTCTAGAATATAACTCTGGCCATTTCTGGAAGGAAGAATGGTGGATACATTTTACCTTTTTTCTATTTTTCTACATTTTCCGAATTTTGCAAAATGAACACGTGTTGCCTTCCTACTACAAAAAAAAAAAAAAAAAGGTTGTGGGGGGTGGAGAAAGAAATTATCATTTTGCAAGCTCTTGCTAAGGCCTATGTGCTTTTTTTCCCCCCCCTACAACCTTCTTGGAAAATTACAAAAGAAAACGAGCTATCTTTAAGCCTTGATGAATAAAGCAAGGTACAAAGCATAAATATAATTAAGGTGTCACGGAAGCTAAATCAAAGGTTGGCTGGAATGGAAAAGCATGAGAAGACCAGAAGGAGGGAGCAATTTCACTGCATGCAAGTGCTTACGTTTTGGGGGCATTTTTATTATTTTCTGTGTGTTTATTTATTTGTTTGCGGAGGATGTGGCTGGGGCCTCCTTGCTGCTCTTTGCACACTTCCCTCTGTTTTCCTCTCTGGTTTTACACCACTCCGTGTGGACGGGGCCTCTGACTGCGGCCGTGCATCTCTCCGGCAGGCACCCACAGTGCACACTTGGCTGTTCGTGCATCCCGTGCTCTCTGAGTGGGTGAGCACACACGCAGGAAGCTCTCTGGCGCTGCTTTCAGAGGAGAAACATTGCTTTCCCCCATAGATCTTCATTAGTAGGCCGGGGGTTGTGTTCCCCACAATTAGAGTGCTAACCACACTTCGTGGGAATGAGCACTGGCTCAGCCGCTCCCCGAGGCCAGCAATATTTAATAAGTCCAAAGCACACAGTTTAACCAGGCCCCTCCAGCCTGTAAATCGTAGGAACGCCAATAACTCACAGAGGGTGAGGGGAAGTGGGCGGGTATGTTGGCCCAGTGACGGGGGCAAGTGTGACAAGGCCCCAGGTCACCTGGCTTGGAAACTGCCACCCCAGCCCCTGCTCCAGGCTCTGGCCCTGATGGGCCTAAGTGGGACTCCCTCCCTGGGGGCTGAGGGCAAAGGATTGGGGACTGACCTCACCTGGTCTCCGCTCTGGGAACATATCCTGCTGGCAGCAGAAAGCAAGGCCTGTGCCCATGTTTCTGATGAATTTTTTCATCCCAGGGGACACTGCATTTAGCTTCGAATGAGACCCCGGTGGAGCGCGCCCGCTGATGAACCCAGGCCACCACGGAGGGTGTTGGGGAGGCAGCAGGAGCCCAGGCAGGTGCGGGGCCAACCGAGAAGACCCTTCTCCACCCCTCTGCTGCAGAATCACCAGAGCTGGGGGCTGAGCCTGGGACTCCCAGGGGCCCCGCCTAAGTCCCCCACTGTCGTCTCCTTGGAGCCCACACGGCACAGGCTCTGATTATGATGAGAAGGGGAGCATCGATGGGAGGGCTTCCCTGTAGCTGTACTAACAACAGAAATACATTTTGAAAAATCAGTTTTAATAAAGCCCCAGCCCTGACCCCAGAAACGTATTTATATTATTGACTTCTGTATGGGGTAATTTGTTAGGAAGGGGAAAAAAAAAAAAAGTCTTTCTGCTCTTGTCTTGAGACCTGAGGAAAAAAATAACTAAAATTAGAGAAACTGGAGATATAAACGCAGTGAGTAGAATAAAGCAAAATACCTCTGGGGTGTTCATCTGCCATGGTAGTCATTTCATATCTCATCTGTTATATGGATGTGATAGTTTTTTCCTTTTTGATAGTATCATTATGTAGACGCTACAGATTCAATTCCATTTACAAGTCAATGGTGTGAGATTTTACGACAATTCTTTTTTAGTGGGTTGATTCTGTATGATCCTTCTCAGTAAGGAAAAAAAAAAGATTTAAAAAGCAAACCTAAGTGGCTGCCTTTCAGAGCTCTCCATAGAAGGGTTGGAACTCACTGGACATTTTTTATTGCAGGTCTTTGGCTTTATGCTCATCGAGAATGCCTGGAAACCAGGTCTGGTTAGCCTCGCTTTCAAGGAGACAATAATTTGTAAATTTAAGGGCCTGGAGTGTGCAGTGCGCAAACATTTTGCATGCCACGTGGAAGAACTTTGGATCCAGTTTTGAAACAAGGAGTAAAGCATGGAATTAAGGGCACTTGTTAGACTCGGGGGTAACTCCATCTAGGGCAGCAACAAAGGGTCTTTAAAAGGTAGGTCATCAAATTCCTCCAACAGTCAGTCAGACCAAGACAGGAGCCTCCAGAATCGACAAGCAAGCAAACACACAAAAACCTCAGAACTGTGGGATTTCAACGACGAAAGAAATCACATTCTCAGGGAGGGAGGTGGCTGCCCCACGGCTCAACTGCCTGTGCTGAGTCCTGGCCCTCGGGACACCAGGATGTGCCTGCATTGGGGGACAGTCACTAAAGAGGCAATGAAGTTGAAGTGAGATCATGGGGTGGGTCCTAATCGGATATAACCGGTGACCTTGTCGGAAGAGGAGATTCAGACACAGACACAAAGGTCCAGGGGGGAGGACGACTTGAGGAGACGGGCCGAAGTTGGCTGTCCCCAGGCCAGGGAGGAAGGCCCGTCCCAAGCCCAGGAAGGCTCCCAGATCGCCTGGCGGGGAGTCAGGGGTTCAGGTCTGGGCCGAGGGTGCAGCACCCCTCCCCCCCCTGCCATGAGCTCTCCAGGGCACCTTGTGGAGCACCTGCGAGACGCGGTGCCCACGGCCTTCAAGACGAGCCAGCTCTGGTGAAAGGCAGGCTGGCAAAGAGATCGTGAACCCGAGGGACCTGATCAGACCTGTTGCGGGAAAGAGCCCAGAGGCTTCCAGAAAGGGCGAGGCGAATGCCTTCACAGGCATCACAGGCGAGCGCAGGCCAGTGATGAAGGCTGCAGGAGCACGGGGAGCTCGGAGCTCTGGGGGAAGAGATGCAAGAGGGGCAGAAGGAGCTCCAGGGAAGGGCCAGTTCACAGAAGACAGAGGAGAGGGGCCCAGGGGAGCCACAGCAAACCAGTCAGAGGAGGAGGCTTCTGGATCAGAGGACACGGGATTCCAGTGGAGGGACGCAGAAAGCACAGAATTTAAAGTTCTAATAATGGCAGATTTGTACTACGGGTTCATTCCTCTTAGTTGACAACGTTGGCCCCAAATTTATTTTTATGACTTTTAGGTGTATTTTAGATGGAAAAGAAAATGAAATCAAATGAATTCATTCATTGTTTTACCCTCATAGAAAAATTTAATAATTTCCACTAAACTGGAATTTAAGACAGATTTTCTTTCTTTTTTCTTTTTTTTTTTAAACAGACTTGGGGTTTTGGTAGAACATTGGCATTTTTCCCTAATAAAAAATTATAATATTGTTACTTGTGCCACAAAGTATTTCTTTAATGAGGGAAGTGAGTATGTTATGGAGTGACATGGTTATATGTTTCCATGACTAACAAATTGTGTTACTGTTTCCCAACCCAGTGGTTGTGGTTTTCTGTGCTATTTCTAGCCAGTTAGATTTTTTTTTTTTATTTCCCTTTCCATGGGCCTTTCATCTTTTGGTGGTAGAAATTTGACTAATGTGCCGCCAAAATCTCCAGAACGGAGGCATTTTGGAAGGGTAGAAATCTAAACTGATAAACTGTCTTAAAATGTCGTAGATTTGGGCTTGGAATGTGATCCTTAAAAGAGTCATTAATTATATGAACATTGTTATGTTTTCACTTCTTCGTTGATATTTTATACTTGATACATTTAGTCTCTTTCATGCATGTTTCACACTCAGCTCGGGTCCCTCCCACCCCCTTCGGGGCTCTGCACATGGCATCTGGGCTGGTGGGAGCAGGGTGGGGGGTGTACCCCACCTGGCCTGGGAGTGGAGGGGCCATGGCTCAGGCTCTGAGGGGAGCCAAGGAGCTGCAGTCAGGCCCAGCGGAGGAGGAGTTCTGGTGGAATTTGCCAAGTGACTCAGTTTCCAAATCCTACTCTGTCCCTACAGGCCTAACTGCTCTCCTTGCTCATGAACTGCCAGGATTATCACTTTGGACACCCCTGAAATAAAGAGGGAGCCTCCTGAGGGGCTTCTATTCCACCCTTCTCTCTACCATAATGCTTGCTCTGGTGGTAAGTCACCTCCACCTCCCTCTCTTGAATTCTCTGCTGCTGATCTCGTGAAGCTAGGAGGTTGTCATCATGTGTGGACGTACCGGGTTGAAGAGTGTCCCCCGGACATTTCTGTCCACCATCAACTCAGAATATGACCTGATTTGCAGATAGGGTCCTTGCACAAGTAATTAGTCAGGAGGAAGTCATACAGGAGTGGGGTGGGCCCTACTCCAATGTCCTTCTAAGAAGAAGAGGAGACGCCCACAGACACAGACACACTTTGGGGGAAGTGTGGCCTCCAGACTATGAGAGAACACATTTCTGTTTTAAAAACCATCAGTACATGATAACTAGTCATGGAAGCCATAGGAAACTCACAAGTGGGCACCGTGTGATGTCCCTTATTTATTGCAGCATGCTGAGGGCTCCCGGCTTAGCTCCCCATACCCAGCACTGAAGAGAGAGCCCTGACCCCACTCCTGGAGGGGTGTGTGTGCACAGACACCCCCTCCTCTCTGACCAGGCCTGCTCCTCTCTGTGACCCCACCTCCCACAGTCTCCTGACTGGTGGATAGCAGACCTTGACTAGAGGGTTGAGTTCTACAAGACCAGGTAGTGTCCATCTAGACAGAAACTGGCTTCACAAGAATGGGACAATTCCCCCATTTTGTCATCTATAAAATGGAGAAACAATATCAATATCACAGGGCTGTCCTTAACAACTTCCTTCCCCATATAACAATCGGCTATGCAACTTTCTGCTTCTAGTGTGTTTTGTAGAGGTGAGAAAATGCCTGGGTACAAATCTCAGTTCTGCTGCTTATAGATATTTTCCTTTGTGTTAACTTAGCTTCTGTGCTTCTATTCACACAGTTGTAAAAGTGAGATTAAAAACAATAGAACTGATTTTATTGTGTTGTTGTTGCTCTAAAATGAAGACATATGAAAAGCTCAGATGAATGCCTGGTGGATAATAACTGCTCGATAAGCATTAGATTTTATCCTAGAAAACCCCAAGAGGGCTCATGTCACCGACATGCGAGCTCTGGCCTACAGGGAACCCACATGGGCCCTGGTTATATTCCTGGTCAACCTCTGGCATGGTAAGCTGGAAGGTGGTTATCTCCATTCTAATGAAGCCAAATCACGCTTGCTGGTGGCACATAGAAATCTTCTCACGGAACTGGACAAGTGTTTGGCAACACTGAATAATGAGCACCCGCCAGTTGTAGGGTCCACCTGCTGCCTGTTAGACATGACTCAATTTCCTGCTCTGTCCCCTACTTCCAGCTCGTTCTCCTGGCCAAACACTTGAGCTGAAATGCACTTGCCCTCTGCAACCAGGTCCAAGAAAGATTAACTGAGTCCATTTGGAACAAACTGGCCTGTGTAGCCAATGAATAAGCTCCCGGTTTTAATCATATAACAATCTGGCTGGAGGGAAAATCCACTGGCCCAGGTATGAGAATATCTGAAGATTCTGGCCCCAGGGCAACATCAGAGGCCCTAGCCCCAGCCAACAGTCCCCAGGCGGGTGGCTGAGAAGTCACAGGAGGGCTCCAGTTTTCTTCCAAGTATCTCAGGAAACCTGCCGGGGGGGCCCTGCCATGTTGCTCTGGAAAGCAGACCAGCTGCATTATGAAGGCTTCTCCTGCCGATGGCCTTGGCCTCATCCTTCTAACTAGTGACCTGAAAAGGAACTGGCTGGCCTGGCTTAGCAAGGCTTGCCACCTCACCCCATTCAGGGGCAAACCTCCAGTGGAATCTGGCTGCAACGGGGAGCTGGAAGATCTTCACTGGGAAGGGTCCTCAAGAGCGGCTGACTTGCTGAAGGGCTGGCCCTGGGGTTCCGTCCTGTAATCACACTGGTGACTTCATGGATGTGCAAGGGATCTGGCGGCTCAAGAACAACCTACCCTCTGGCCAAGGATATGGATTATAAACTTTTTTTTTAATTTTTATTTATTTATGATAGTCACACACAGAGAGAGAGAGGCAGAGACATAGGCAGAGGGAGAAGCAGGCTCCATGCACCGGGAGCCCGATGTGGGATTCGATCCCCGGGTCTCCAGGATCGCGCCCAGGGCCAAAGGCAGGCGCTAAACCGCTGCACCACCCAGGGTTCCCAAGGATATGGGTTATAAATCTAGTGGGAGCAACAGCAAAATAACAACAAAACCCCCCGCCATGAGTTTTAGGAAAGATGGACTAAGGTTGAACATAACCCCAAGCAAATCACTCATGCTCTCTGAGCCTTGATTTCCTGATCTATGAAGTTGAGGGTAATGACCCTGATATCTAGAGTGACTTAGAAAAAAGAGGTTGATGGGAGGCCCAGTACAGAGTCAGGATGGGGACTCCAGAGCCAGGTCTCTTGAGGGGGGGCGGTAGGGGGGAGGGGCGTGACTGTCCCAAGATCAGCTGGCTCTCAGTTATGTCTTTAAACCTCACAGATGTTATCTGTAATGATACTTGCCTCTTTTTTTTTTTTTAAGATTTTACTTATTTATTCATGAGAGGTACAGAGAGAGAGAGAGAGGCAGAGACACAAGCAAAGGGATAAGCAGGCTCCATACAGGGAGCCGGACGTGGGACTCCATCCTGGGACTCCAGGATCACGCCCTGGGCCAAAGCCATACGCTCAAATACTGAGCCACCCAGGCATCCCTGATACTTGCCTCTTAAGTGGCTTTTCCAGTTATTATTATTGTTAATTTTGTTTTATTGTGGTAGAAACATTGACCGTGAGATCTGGATTCATGATGAATTTTACGTGTTAGAGTACTGTCAACTAGAGATACAATGTTGAAAAGAGTTCACTGCAAACTCCATCTTGCACACCTGAAATTTTATACCCATTCATTAGCAATCCTCAAGTCATGGAAGTAGAGTCATGCAGTATTTTTCTTTCTGTGACTGACTTATTTTATTATCATGATCCCCTCAAGCTTAATCCATGATGTCATGTATTGAAGGATTTGTTTCAGGCCGAATAATACTCCAATGCATGCATACACCACATGCTGTCCATTCATTTGCCCATCAGAGGATATCTGGGTCGTTTCTGTGTCTTGGCTGCTGTAAATAGCACCACCATGACTACAGAGTACTGGTGTCTCTTCAAGATCCTGATTTCAATTCTTTTGGGTGAATATCTAGAAGTGGGATTATTAGATAATATGGTAGTTTTATCTCTAATTTTGGGGGGAAGGCAATACCCCAAGGACTTGCTCAGCTAATAAAAGGAAATACTCAGTTCCCTTGGTGGTCTGTGTTGCTAGGGAAGCGCAGATCACAAGCACTTACTGTCTGCCAAACTTGGGGTAAAACAACAGTATAAGTGCTGTACGTGAAGTGCCAGAGATGACAGATAAGATGTCCCACAGTGGCCTGTGGGAAGGAGGAATTACACCATGCAGGTGGGATAAGATGTGGCCTAGAAATAAAGGTCCTCGAGAACAAATAAAATGCTTTTTGTTTCCTACACACAGTCACGGGTTGTACATTTCTTTCATGAAATCCATCCAGTCTGGGTAACCAATATCTTTATGTGAAGTCTTAGTTCTCAATCAGCATGTTGCAATATCTACATATTTATTTTGGAAACCTATAATCAAGCAAAAAGTTTGGGAACACAATTCAATTGACCCCACATCTCCTCCATGAACAGAAAGCCTTAATTGTTTCTCTTGGCCTGGATGGCTGGTGGCAGGTCTTTTGATAAACATCACATCCTGCCATGACTAATATTTGCAAGTTCGATATGATACACAAAGAGGGTGTGGAAAATATGTTTTAAAGTAGCACATTTGTCATCTGCAGGGAGGCACTGGTGTGGATCTGGCTTCACGACCTTGAAGGGAAGCTATTTCAACTTTGTCATTGAAGTGATGAAGTTTCAACCTCCCATTGTATACATACCAGTCTGGACACAAAACTTCTTTGTAATTCTTTGGGTTTTCAGCACTATTATAATCATGAAATACATGAATACATCCATAGCATTTTCCAGACAGTTCCTCCAATAGCATTATTACCGTAGTGAGGGATGTTCTACTCAGACCAACAGTCACAGGTGGAGAAGTCACAAGGGGTGTGGATTCGGAAGATCTGAGGTATGCTTTGCTACTTGCACTTCAGGAGACATACTCAACTACTTATTCTCATTTATTAATCTCTGAAAAGATGTTAGTGATATACACACTGACCACCTGAGGAGGATCAGATGAAAACCAGACTAGATGGCATATGCCAGTAGGTGTTTTAAAAAATATTTTTAAGACTATATTTTTTCAGTAGTTTTAGGTTCACAGCAAGACTGAAGGGAAGATACAGAGATTTTCATATACCCCTTACCCCCCTGCACATGCACAGCCTCTTTCATTATCAGGGTCCCTCACTAGAGTGGTATGTGTTACAACTGATGAATCTGCATTGACATCAGTTACAACCAATGAACCTACATACGCCTCCTTCATAACCACTCAAAGTCCATAATGTACATACATAATATATTTTTTATGGGTTTGGACAAATGTATCATGTCATGTCTCCATTATCATACTATCATACAGAGTATTTTCAGTCCTGCAGAGATTTTTTTAAACTATAAAATATGATTCTAAAGCAAGATGCTTTGATGCCACACATATATATATGGGTATCTAAACATATATATAATCTAATATATTTGGTCAGATAACTATTAAAAAAGTTATTTGAAGGATTTATGGGTTTGATTAAATAATTTGGTCCAATTGGAAGACTGATTTGGTTGAGATGGTCCATGTGGTAGACCATTTGTCTGGTCTAAGGTGGGCAGAGTGTGCTCTTGATAGTCTATGGCCCATCCTCCCTACTCTCACATCCCGCTGAGCTGCCCACCCATGTACCACCTCACCTCTTGAATTTTTCTTGAGCTACAGCCTAGAGCTCTATACTTCCTTTCCCTACAAATGTTCTCATGGAAGGCAGATGTAGAAGAAGGGTACCATGGATATGAGATGAAAATAATGCCTCTTACTAGACATTCAATTTCACTTGTTTTTGAGAAAGAAATCCACAAACATGTATTCATTATATATGTGTGAGCATATAGACATTTACGGATTTATAGAATAAACTTCATAGAAATCTCACCCTGATGGGCATTTGTCCAGACTCTAGAGCCCTAGTCATGCACCTCTCCCAACAGAGGAATTTCAGTACGTACTAGAATGAGACCAGCCCACACTGTCCTGTCTTCACTGGGCTGAGGCTTTCCCTCATACTGCCTTCACATCAGGAGATGTCCACGTTCTAAACATCAGTTTTAGGACTTAATACTGTCTAGGACTGAGGACACTCCCCTTGTGAGGGTGCCCTGAGGGTTTGTGCTGGGCAGTTTCTGGAACCCAGAGTATCCAACAAACCTGACTCCCAATGAGCACGTTGCTGACTGTACAGGCAACGGAGTAGGGGGTGTCTTGGACGGCAGCATCGCTTCTGTTTGGTTTTGCGTTGGCTTCATCCAGCCTGCAGTGCTCCCAGTGGGCTTCTCCAAGACCCCACTCCTTCCCTCAGTGCCACAGGGTCCCCTCTCTTGGCTGACATCCTTTCCAGACTCTGGGGGGCACAGGAAACTCTCTTATAGGCGTGTGTCTTCTCCTTCCGGTTCTGTCTGTTTCGTTCTCTTTTTGTTCAGTTCTACTGGGACTGAGGAGCAGGGAAATAGCCTTTGGGGTGTAGTCACAGGCTTGCAGTCAGTCAGGAAATATTAGCACCCACACCACCATCCTCCATGATTGATCATATGTGAGAAGAACCTCTTTTTCAGTGTTTTATTCTTGTCTATGTTCATGTTGGGGGGATTTTAATGTTTTAAAATATTACAAAACTTGTTTATATCAATACAAATTATTATCTATACCAACCAATACTATACCAAGCTACTGTTGAGTAGCTTCCTTACATAAAACACTGAGTTAGGTTTCTCTGGGACTATAAAGGTGGAAAAGATGGAGCCCCTTCCTCAAGGGGTCTGCCTCTGGCAAGGGTACAAAGCGTACACATGACTATGAGCAAGCAAGGTGGTGACAGAATGCCGAGAAAGTCGGGGCCTGGGGAGAGCTGCCCAGGAAAGGGCTGATGCTGGGAAAGTCCTCTAATAGGAAGTGCTGTGGGATGGGGCCCAAGGTTCGAGGAGGATTTCTCTGAAAACTTTACACCCTCTAATTTCTACTTTTCATGAAAAACATGCAAAATCTGTGCTGACATGAACAGGTACCATTAATCACCTCCTTACCCTGCTGCCCCCAAATACTCCCCTGCGCATTCCAGGAGCTTTGGGTACAAATTTCCCTCTAAAGTGAGTCATTTCTACAAGCATTGCTTGGTCTGCCCATGCCAGTCAGACTTGTAGAGTTTTTGCATTTCCTTCTGATTGGGCAACAGTCATCAGGTGTCCCATGGGCCCACTAGCATTTGGGTGATAAGGGCCTTGTCCCTTTGAGGGGTGTCACCCACATTATGTTGACTTTCCCACATAAACCAACCTCTTCTTCCTCTTTGCTTCTCAATTTAATCCAACCAAATTGGTTTTGGAGAATATTTCAGGCTAAGTAGCCGTGGATCTCCTTGAATAGTTGCACTTCCGTCCAGTGTCTCTGTAGAGTATCCTGGGTTCTCTGGAGAAACAGAACCAACAGGACACATGTAGAC
Organism: Nyctereutes procyonoides; assembly: GCF_905146905.1. Lineage (NCBI taxonomy): Eukaryota > Metazoa > Chordata > Mammalia > Carnivora > Canidae > Nyctereutes > Nyctereutes procyonoides. The sequence continues at coordinate 3,500,386 of NW_026575082.1, read as the reverse complement.
ATATATGAGGAGATTATTAGAGAAGTAGGCTCATGTGGAGGCTGAAAAAGTCCCAAGATGCACCATGTAAAAGCCCGAGAATCAGAAATATGGATATCTGAGGGCAGAAGATGGATGTTCCAGCTCACGCAGAGAAGGAATTCAACTTCCCTCTGCCTGTTTGCACTATTAGGCCCTAAATGGACTAGGTGCTGCCCACTTGCATGGGTGAGGGTGATCTTCTTTACTCTGCCTACTGATGGGAATGCTAACCCCTCCTAGAAACACCCTCACAAACACAACCAGAAATAATGTTTTGCCAGCTATGTGGGCATCCCTTAGCTGAGTCAAACTGACACATACCACAGTTATAATCTCAGTGTCCTGCAGATATTGGACTGAGCAGGACCAGGGAGCATAGTAACCACCCTACACCCTACTTTTAAGCTCAGTGCCAGTGGGTCCTCTGCGTGTATCCTTGACGGGTGCATCTGCCCCTTAGAAGGGATGTTCTATGCAGACTCAAAGTTCTGGGAGAGAAAGAACTCTTTCTCAGGACTCACTTCCTATAGGAAGCAAGGAAACAGGAGAGGAAAATGTTAGTATCTGAAACAGTCCTCACGGTCTGGTCATGAGAGCAGAAAAGATCTCTTCCTAGTGCTCTGGGGACAGAGCTGAAATAAGCCACCATTTTATAGTCTTGCTGACCTGGTGCTGCAGCTGTGATCCGCAAGTCAATTGACATGTAAAAGTGCTGGTCTGGCTGCTGGATTTCCTTAGTGCCTCTGGGTGAGGCAGCCAGGGCCTCAGGCTGTCAGAGGTGAGGGTATCCGCATCAAGGACCTTCCTGGCCTCCTGTCCCTCCTGGTGTTTGCTTCCCCCTTCCCTTTATTCTCCTCAGCACTTTCCTATCTGTTCGATAATCAACGAAAAAATTACTTCTTGAACCATTTCTAATTTTTCACCCCTGTGACACATATACCATAAAATTCAAACCCTTATTGATTTGGGATGGCAAAACTATAGTACGTTGTAGAGAACAACAGTGACACACAAACAAGAAACAAAAAGGGAATTTAACAAACAGACTGCATTTACTATCTTGAAATCCTGCTACATTTTTTAAAGTAATCTCTACGCCTAAGTGGGACTAGAACTCAAGACCCTAAGGTTAAGGTTAAGAGTTGTGTGCTCCAGCCAGGTGCCCCTCCTTTCTTGAAATGCTGAAGACCATCCTTTGCTACTAGCTTGAAAATACACCTCTACTTGCTTTAGTCCTAGAACATTTCAGGCCTGTGCCAGTTTTAACCTTTAATGACCACAGCACAGATTGCCATTTTGTGCACACATACCTCACCAGCCGTGTGCAGAATTCTCCATGCACGGAAGAGTTCTCGGTGTGTATTTTTTAAACACAATTACAGGCAGCTCCTCAGAGACAAGCATTTTATGTCCTTGGGGTTGACATGTACTAGAAAGATACACATTAAAAAACAAGGGATAAATATAGATGGGAATTCTACATTTTTATGCTAAAGCTGTCTCCGAGAGAGACTCGGGATGCTATCGAAGTCTTAATAATATAAAGCCATCTCACTAACCCTGTGACAACTTATTTCTAAAACCAAGACGACATTAATTTTGATCGGGCTGTTGAGAACTTTAGGATACAATTCACAGTCCGGTGACATCTGTCACTTAGCTAGGAAAACAATGCAGATTCTTTTGACACGCGGAAGATAACAGCCTTTCCTTTTGTCAGTTAACAGAGACGGGAGGAAGAGAAAGGAAACGGTAACATCCAAGAAAAATGGACACTTTGGGGCTGGCCCCATGGAAGGATTCTGGACCGAACGTTAACTTTCTTGGTTGCCCTGGGCAGCAGAATTCCTTGAGTCGCTCGGGCCAGGGTTCAGGGCAGCCCCGACAGATTGCCACTGAAGAAGAAGCCTGCCTCGAAAGATTCCAGAGCATGAAATTCCCCGGAGGTTCCTACAGCTGCTCGGGAACGAGGAGGGGCCTCGCCACGGGCTGCGGGGGGAGCAGGGCAGGCGCGCCTTCTGCGCAGCCACCCCTCGATGCCCGCAAGGTCGGCAGTGCGGCACCCGGGGCTTGGGGACCCACTCCGGGAGCAGGAGCCGGGGCTGGGGGTCCCCCCGGCGCGGCCCTGCGCGTGGCCTCGCCGCGCCCCCGGGGTCCGCGCGCTGCGCCCGCTCGGCCGGTCACGCGTGTGTGCGGCGTGCGGGTGGCTCGACAGGGAGAGCAGAGAAGGGGACTTGGCTGGCGGTCAGAGCAGCAGGAGCAGCCGCAGATGCTGCTATTTACACTACTCTCACGCTCGGCAGAACAAAGAGCAGGAGGCTGCCAGCGACTCTGGGGAACTCGGCGGTTGCCCTGCTCGCGCGCAGCCAATCGGGGGCGGGGGCGGGGGCGGGGGCCGGTAGGGTACCAGGTACGCGCCTCACGCGCGGCATCTCCATCCTGACCGCACGCTCTGCCAGCAGCCCGCGCATCAAGCCCCAGGACGAAGGCCATCAGGTCTCTCCACTTGTCACTGCTTCCAAATCTTCTTGGGGGGCCGTGCCCACAGCCCCCCCTCCGGCTGGGCCTGGATGCGGCAGGCAGACGGGGACAGATTGATGCCTTCAGCCCTCACCCCTGCATCTGAATTGTAGATGCGGCGCACACGGTGTCCCCTGGTCCTGTGCAAAGCGCCCGTTGTCGGGGCTGCATATTGCTCCTCCTGAAACCCAGCGTGCCGCGTAAAGACGAAAGTTATTTATTTGGGGACCAGATTACCACAAATTAATTCATGGACGGAATCCAGCAGAGCCTGTGCAGGAGCGTGGGAGGGGGGACGCGAGCATCAATTACCGGCCGTGGGCCGCGTCACCGCCAGGACACGCGCTATATTTAGCCCAACAGGCGCATCCTCGGAGACGGGTATATTACCGCGGAGCCCAGGGGCTGCCGGGGCTGCTTGGGAGACGTGCACCAAAGTGCGACCATCTCAGCTAGACTGGAGAGATGAATAGCCCTCCGGGGGATTTTATTGGGTACTACTCACCAGTCATAGCACCAGGCTGAATCCGTTTGTTTTCCCTGTTAGGAGATCTGTTGAAAGCATTACAATAAAAGTTATTTAAGTCACATAGTCTTTAATCTTCCAGCAAAATATTGTGCCCATGCCAGCAATGAATCATATTGTATTGTTATGCCTTTTTATAGTCTGATAATCTGTATTGTGTGTTTATAACCCTTGTATGCTGTATTTTATGGGTGAAAAAAATTCCCACAACCAGCAATCCACAACCCCGTGAATTTACCACCTTAACTACTTGGGTTGATGGTGAGTCATGGAACAAAGATTCGGATGTGTCAAGTGCAAAGTTACCTCCACACCACGGTTGCTTACCTCAGGGCAGCGGTGAGGCGGTCTCTCGCTCCTTACTGTGACACAACCCGTCCCCCAAGGGACTGTTTCACCGAGTCTCAGCACTTGGGAGGGTGGCAAACTAGACATGAATCTGCGTTTTTGACCACAAACCTACGGAACGTTGTCCTTGAGTTCTCTCTTCTGGGCGGGGACAATCGTATTTGCGGATTGTGTCACAGATGCTCACATAGGAGCCACTCGTTGGAGATGCCCAAGGGCCATTCCTCCCCGGATGTTGATGGCCAGCTGCTCAGGCTTGTCCCCTAGTGTCTGTGTCCTTCTGACACCAGGGCATAATTCGACCTTCCCGTCTGACAATGTTCCTGGATGAGAATGATGGACACAACCTTCTTTTCTTTCTCCCTTTGCCGTGCCTTCAGCAATGGAGCAGACACTGTTGCTCGTACATCCCTGCATGTCTAACAGTAGAAAGGGACCCCACTGGACCTCAGTGCTAAGGATTGGCCCAGAGATGGCAGGTCGAGGGCCATGGCACCTGGCTCTCCTGCCTGTACAAACCAGGGCATGATTCAGATGGGGACCCCCCTGCCTGGTGGCATCAGATGTCTTCTGGGACTCACAAAGCTAAAGAGACCCTCCTCCCCACTGCCTAATGCTGACTGCAAGGCATCTGGTGACCTGTGCCTCATGCCTGGTACATTTTGGTGATGTGACACTCACATGTTGTGTTCCCAAGAGGCCACATGAAGCATCCACTTCTAAATGTGGGCTGACCTGCCCTATCAGAGCCTTTGCGACCAGTTGCCCCAGCGAAACTGAAGCCTGGCTAGGATTGGGCTCGCTAACTTGCTTCCTACAATATCTTTTCTTTAAGCTTGGGTTTGTTTTCTTGCTGATGTGCTGACATTGTAACACTAGTTTCCACATCCCCAGCCCACTCCTCAAAAGGCCATGCTGGATGTTTGGTACACGGAGGCCAGTCGGGATTAGTCCCTTTCTCCTGGGCTTGGCCTTTCACCATTCCTGTTGTGGTCTCAGCTCCTGCGCTCATGTCTGGAACCAAGTCCAAACACAATATTGCTAAACATCATCCCCGTCCCATGGTCCCCCCTTCAGGACCTGGGATCTGTCCATTTGAGTCTCTTGTCAACTCCCACCCTCTTGCCCTTGGTCAGCATCATCCTGCCTCCTTCCTCACATGTAAACCTTACAGAGAAAGTCACACTGTGATCATGGGGCTGTCTTGGGGGCCTAAGAGCTGCACAGATCACACCCACACTCCTTTCTGCCTAAGTGTAAACCCACTTAAACATCTCATTCATCACTGGTTGAGCCCCTGCCATGTGGCAGGCCCCGCTAAGGCTGAAGAGTTTACCAGGAATCGTGAGACAATCGTGAGACAAGAACACTCTGTCCCTCTGGCAGGGCAGCACCTGGCTGCAACATATGTGATGTGTGGAGAAGGTGGGTATAATTATTCGTTATTATAATTGTGGGGGCATTTGCTGTTTCACAGACAAGGTATTTACTACAGGTCACAGCACATGAACTACAAGAACACGGGGTATGACTGTGCCTCACAGGGACTCTATAGCCATCAGTGTGAGGGCTGGATCTCACCCATGTGTGCAAGGGTGTGTGAGGTGTGTGTGAGTGTGCATGCAAGAGAGTGTGAGTGTAGAAGGATGGGCTTGAGGAAACAAACAGGCCTAAGGCTTGGGTGTTGGGTGGTGGGAGCTTCCTTGTAGCCATGCCCATGCCTACAAAAGGAAGTGGAGAATTCTGCTGCAAACTTTCCATTCAAGACAAGCAGGTAGAAAAGCAAGACAAGGGAGACTCTATGCCCTTTCTGGATGCTGAGTGCATGTACTTCGGTCACTTTCTTTCCTCTTACATGCTCTTGCTTCCTTTGGCCAGCTCTAAAATGAGTTAGTAGAGTGTAGAGAAACTACAGGAGAGCAGGAAATTTTCATGCTGCTGTATTAGTTAGATTTGGTTTAAAATACAGATTCTTCTCCAGTCACCCACTCCCTACCTCTTCCATGGACTTCTACTAATCCTACATGAATACTTGCTTTTGTCTTCATGCTCTCTCTGCCTGGACTCCTCCCCAAAGAGCTGCAGAGCTAACTTCACTCCTCCTAGCTGATGCCCAGTTACCCACTTCTCCACAAGACCTGCTCTGACCCTCTTGCTCAAACTGCAACCAACACATCCTTGCTTCTCACCACAGTAGACGTCACCTTCCAATATACTCTATGGTTTATTTGTTTGCTCTGATTATCATTTACAATCTACTTCCCAGCTAGAATTTAAGCTCCAGGAAGGCAAGATTCTGTGTCTACAACAGTGCCTGGTGCCTGGTAGGCACACAATATATATTAGATTAAAGTAACTAGAAGAAGCAAATGGCTTGACTTTTCTCAAAAATGGAGGTCCATATTACAAAGCAAAAACAAGTTTACCCTAGCTGTGAATTACTGATCATTTAAAAGGGCCCAGTTCACACAACCTTTCCAAAAGGCAATTGTGCAAGATAAAACAAATTGTAAAATATGTACCTTTGACTCTGCAACCCCACTTCTAGGATTTAACTTGAAGGAAATAATTACCTCAGGGCAAAAAGAAATGTTAGCATAAGGATGACCATTGCAAGGCTGTTTATAAGAGTGAAAAACTGCAGGGAGTGGGGATTGGCCATTAGGAGACTGGTTGTATATACTATATACAGCTCAGGAGCATAGTCAAATGTGTTGTAATAACTAAAAACCATTGGGCCTTGAACCAAGGTAGTGACAATAGAGGTGGTGAGAAGGGGTGAGATACAGTGTATGTGTGTGTCTGTGTGTGTGTGGGTGTGTGTGGACAGGATTTCTTTAGAGACTAGACAAGGGATGTGAGAAAAGAGAGAAATCAAAGACAACTCCAAGATGTTTGCATAACTGGTAAATAAGTAGACCTGACATGAAAAAAGGAAGAGGAATTCCCAGTGGGACATGTTTGAATTAGAAGATCAGAACCTCAGTTTGGACAAGTTAAATTTAAAATATTTGGTAGCCATATGCCATGAATTGAATTATGGACCCAAAAGATCTGTTCAAAGTCTTAACCCCAGTACCATGAATGTTTGGAAACTGTGTCTTTGCAGGTGTAAGTAAGATGAAGGGTAGGGTGGAGTAGGGTGGCCCCAATCCATTACTAGTGTCCTAGAGAGGAGGAAGAGACACAGGGGAGGAGGGGGAATAGAGGATGCCATGTGCTGATGGAGACAGATATTGAGACGGAGAATAGCATGTGTCTGTAAGCCAAGGAACTCCAAGGACTGCATACGTTCAGTGAGGATGAAGGCTGAGTTTTGGATTTCATCAGATGGCGGTCATCACTGAGTACGGGGACAAGGAACAGTGCAGTGGTGGGTATAAGGGCTGCACTGAACTGTGTTTAAAGAGAATGGCAGGAGGGCTGTGAGGGGTGGCAGCGGGGAAAACTGTTTCAGGCTTTGCAGCAAAAGGCAGAAGAGAAATGGAGCAGAGGCAGGTGGGAACAAGTGGGCAAGAGAAAGTTGCTTTTGCTTTTACTTTTAACGTAGAAATAACAGCACATTTATATGTTTTGGGGGAGGATGCAGGAGAGTGAGGGGCTAGGTGCCTGGATGTCCTGGGAAGGTGAGGGAACACACAGTCAGTCCATCAGCAGGGGGACAGCCCTGGAGGGGACCAGCAGACTGTACCTGCCAAGCGGCGGGCTGTAGCAGCTCACGATGCGGAGGCCGAGGGGGAGTCTGTGGGATGCCCTTCTGATCATTTCAGTGTTCTCAGTGGAGTGAGAAACAAGGTCACCAGCCGAGCGGGAGAACAGGGAGGAGGTGTTGAAAGTTTGTGGGGAGAGGAAGGTGTGAAATAATTGTCTAGAAGACTTAATTTGCCTTTCAGTTAATGTGAAGAGGATTTTTTTTAATTACACAAAATTCAAAATAGAAAAGAGCACAGAGGCAATATAACAAACACCCATAATGCAATACAATAAGCATTCACAAATGCTAAAAAAATGTCATTTTTGCCCAAGATCTATTTTAAGCAATAAAACATTAGAAATGAAATTGAGCTATTGGAATTTAAACTTAATTATTTCTCTATCTTCCCCAGAATAAGATAAGGAAGTTTAGGAAGCTTTAACTCTTAACTGCCATTTCTGTCTTTCCTGTTTTTGTTTCCAGCATTTTAATTGTCTTAATTTTACCTTGCCAAAATAGATGGTATTTTCTGCTGTCAATACTTTTGACAGATTTGCCAATTTATCTGTGTACCTTTGCTCTGTGCCTATCTCTTCATTGTTTGGATTCACTTTCATTTTGTCTGAAGTTCATCCTGTAGTAGTTCTTTCCCTGACTGTGTGAGTAGCAGAATCTATTAGTCTACGCATGTATGAAAATATCTTAGTGTATATAATATTTTACATTCCTATTTATATGTAGCTAGGTACAGAATTCCGGGTTGGCAGATTTTTCTACCAGCACTTTTAAAATATGGTTCCATTTTCCTTTGGCATATATTAAAGCTCATATATGTGAATTCCATTTGGTCTTTAATGGTATTCTCATTTTTTTCTCTCTCTCCAGAAGTTTTTAAGATATCTTTCTGAGCTTTAATGTCTGAAATTGCACTAAGGTGTATCTGGGTGTGGACTTATTTACCTTGCTTGGAATAGTACTATTATCGCAACAGGAATCTTCATAATCTTTTTGGTCAGTCCCAACCTGTTAACCCTTCTGAGCATTGCCTTTCCTTCCTCTTCTTCAGTGTTTGCTTTTGGAGCTCCCAGACTCAATGACCTCTCTCATTGTGTTCTTCTTGTTTTCCTCCTTCCCATTTCTATTTCTGTACAGTTCTTAGCTGCATTCTGAGTTTGCTCTAGCTCTTTTGCTCAATTCCCAAGACCCAGTTTCTCCCTTCAGCACTCTCTTTCTTCTACTATAATATCCCAAGAGGTAGTAAAGCCTGCTGGTGTAGAGCTGAGACTCGGGATCCAGACTTCTAAGCATGAATCATGGCTTTCCTGCTCACTTGGTGTGAGCTTTTGTGCCTTAGTTTTATCATATGAAAAGTGAGAGTAACAATAGCATATACTAATCTCATAGGCTTAGTATAAGAATGAAATAAGTCTACATGTATGTACAATGCTGAGAGAACACTTATCTGAGAAATTACCATTGAAATCTGTAGGTTAAATTTCTAAATTTTTCAATGACTATATTTTCTTTAGTATTTTTCTAATCATTTCTTTTATCATAACGTTGTGGTTTTAATTTCTGGTCCTTCGTTTATTTTATTGAGAGTTTTAAACCTATCCTCTGAAAGTTGACTTTCTGCTGTTCCTGGTGTGAATTCTTTTGTGTGTCATATCTGCTGATTGTGCTTGCTGGTATAGTTCTTGCCCTGCTGTGTTGTTTTGGACCAGGACTCCCTCTTCAGCGTCCTGTTTTCCATGAGATTTCTGTGTGCCCTAGGTTTGCAGTGTCATCCCTGGGATGTGGTTTGGATTTGCCTCTTCCAGAGCCCTACAGATGTCATTCATTTCAGACCAGGTTTCTTGTCAATTTCCTGGCCTGCAGACCCCCGCCACCTGCCCGCGTAAGTCATGCAAAACCAGGCTCCACCGCCAAGCACAGCAGAAGCTTACGGTTGTGATTTCTCGCTCCTGATGCTTTCAGACCTGGTATTGAGTCCCTGGGCTGGGGAGGGATTTTCCACAATGCCAGCTCAAGACGGATAAGAGGACTTTTTCAGTAGAGTTCCCTCTGCACAAAAGGCCCATTGCTGTGGTGTCTTCAGACAAGTCTCAAAACTCTAGGGCCATGTTCACAGAACTCCCTACCCTCCAGGCCTTCAGTCGTTAGCTCAGGTTTACTATCCTGTTACAGATTTCCTCTGCTTTCCTGTGATTTACTGAGTTTTGCTTCTGCTTCTGTTATTTCTTATTCAGTACATCTACATGTTGAAGTGGGCAGAGGTGATGCAAAGAGTGTGACTCGGAGTCCGAGTGTTTGTTTCTTTGTTTGTTTGTTTTGTTCTGTTTCTTTTAGGCTATTATCTCTGATTTTCTCCATTACTGGTTTGGGTTATATTTCCTTATCCAATCACCTGAAGTTTTCTTCCTCTTTTCTCTCTTCCTCCTCCCTCCCACACTCCCCTCCTTCTTTCTATCCTCCTCCTTTTCTGTACACAGTTTGAGTCCTTAGAGATGAGCACAGGGGTTGAAAAGTGAGTAAGACCCAGTGCCTTCTTTTTGCCATTGTACATGATGGTAATAATGCTCATACAAAAAAGATAGATGAGTTGTTTTGCTTTTAGACATGAACTTTTTCTTGTTTTACCATCACTCCCTGATCCTTGTCAAAATTCACTGAACACATACTTGATTCACAGCTAATACATACCAGGCATCGTGCTAGGCACTTGGGAAACAATGTCAGATGGAGTAAGTCTGGTTCTGTTCTCATAAATTTTGCAGTTTAACATAAGAAATAAACTGAAAACAAACAGAACAACACATGCCCAAAATACTTAGAAATCATGGTGCTTGGCCAGGAAACAAAGAATGATGGATGGAGACTCACAATGTAGGAGGAGGAACCACTGCACAGGTGTTCACGGAGAGTAGACAGAAGCCTCCATGAAGCCTCAGAGGTGAGGAGAGTCCAGTTAAGAGAAGAACTGGGAAAGTAATTCTCTGTATCTTGACTTGATGGATACGTGGATGTTTATACACTCTTTTTTTTTTACCAGAACAATGGATCTGTGGTTAAAAAGCATTCTAAATGTAGCCCAATTCCTAGTATGATGAAACTTGTAGACGGGTGTCCTAAAACACTTGCTTGAAGCAAAGTGCCCATAGGGATGACAAGTGTGTAACCTTGTAGTCTCTACATTCCCTCCTCCCTCCACTTCTTCTTTTTTTCTTCTTTCCTTCACACCCATCTCTTCTTTCCCCCTTCCTCTCTTCCTGGCTTTGTTTTCCTAGAGTAAGATCCCAGGAAAGCAGGGGAAGGAAGAGAGTTTGCCGAGTTCCCACATTCTCTTAGGCTCGGGAGTAGGAAACTCCGAAGGGAAGCTCCTGCCCTGCAGCCTCACTGCATGACTTTGGTCCAGGTTCCTTGATCTTTGCCCTGCCCCACCCTTCCTCCTCTTTTTCTCCATGATTCATTCATTTATTCTTCATTCCTAGACCATCTCTAAAAAGATAATTCTTTTCTTATTCAATTTTCCTTCCAACCATTTTCTTTCTCCGTCTTCTTTTTCTGTGCCTAATCATTTCCCTTCCAGTGGGACAATGTCAAGATAATTAAAGGATGCCGAGTCCTGAGCATTTCACTAAAATTGCCTTCTACAAAATACAACTCCCTGTATATTCAATGAGACTGCGTGAGAAAATAACTCATCGTATGGCTCAGCTGTTTCAGGGTTCAGATTCAATTTGGCTATCCATCCAAAAGTTGGGATTTTTAATAAAAGCTTTTACAAACCACTTGGGTATTCAAAAGTTTAATACATAACAAACAATAAAAATCATACTTGGAAATATGGGAGAGTAGAAATGCTCCAAATACTCATGTTTGTGTATAATCTGTGTTCCTTTGGATTTGGTATTGAAATTTGAGAAACACATTTTAAATTCCATTAAGCATATCATATTTACTTATGTGGTTGTTGTCAGAACAAGATTTGGAGAAAATTTGAATTTTTTCATAGTTTAAGTAGCTCACATGTTTCCTTTGCTCTGTATTGAGCTGGAAAGTCGGACACAATTTTGCACCCTTTAGGTGGGGAGAGATGGTGGGCTTTGTCAGTTGTTCAGAAAAGGATCAGGGAGCAGTAAAAAGAATGCTGACCTGGTATCAACTCTGGCCCTTCCTCTGACTGTAATAGTGTGAGAAAGTGATTCTCTTCTCCCAGCCTCTGGTTGCCCATCTGTGAAATGGGAATAATATCTTCCTCAAATTTTGTACTGTTTTGATGCTTAAACTGTCTTCAACTTAGAGATTCCACCTGAGAATCTTCATTCCCTGCATTTAAGAAAACTGTGATATATTCCAAATACTAGTGGAGGGAGACAGGTGTGTAGTTAAGTCTAATATATATATATTAATATAACATATTAACATGTAATATTTTCATATATATGTGTAGTTCTCCTCATAAATACTCCACAGTCCCTTTGGTATTGTTATGCTAGGCTGCCAGCACTTTTCATTCGTTCTTTCATTTTTTCAACACTTATTGATTGAACACTACTATATGTTAGGTAGTATTTTAGGCCAAGACCAAGATTCCTGCCCTTGTTGCATTTTGTATCTAGCAGAGAAGGGGTGGGGGGTTGGGTGATGTGAGACCAAATTGTGTAGAGGACCCTTGTCCTGACTTTTCTGTAAACACTATACACAAGGGAAAAGGGAGAGAGATACAGCCTTTGGAGGAATCTAGAGAAGAATAGGAAGCTCGTTCCCCAGACTGGGAGGGGGTTCAGAGTGGCATGGCCAGAGGGAGTATCTTAGCTATCTATTTTCTGGGTTCCCCAAACTGCTCAGAGTCTTGTGTCCCCATGTGCCTGCCCAGAAGCAGCTAAATAAGTCTTTAAAGAAGGGACATATCAGCTGGGCCATCACATCTCTCATGGGTAAACCATGGGCCAAACACTAGTGGTGGCTCTTACACAATCCTTAGGAAGTAGGGAAAGAACACCAGCAATAGATTTCTTGCCAGGCCAGTCCTTTGTGTTAAATTCCACTTAGTTCTAATGAAAAGAAAAGACAAGAAACCTTTCTTGAGCAGCAGATTTATGACTGTGAGTTCATGCAGCACTAAGAGTGTGAATGACTTGCCCGTGGTCACACAGAGGAAAAGGGTCAGAGGTGGGGCAGAAAGGCACATTTTCTCATTCCAAGACAACACATTTCCGCTGTAACATTGTCTTATGAGCTCATATAGGGTTTTGTTAATGGGAGACCACATAGCATATGGAAGTAATAGGATTTTAGGACTGGTTTGAAATATTTAAATACACAATGTAACCACACTTCTGCCCACAATTTCTAAAGAAAATAAGGTAGTTCATTCTGTCCTAGACAAAACTTTCTGGGGTTTCCTCCCAGGTTCCACACATTCTGGTAGAGAGAATAGAGAGGGACAGTGCCCTTTATCTATTACATTAGCTGTATTTTATTTTATTTTTATTTTTTTTTTTTTTGGTAAAGATTTTATTTATTTATTCATGAGTGACACACCGAGAGAGAGGCAGAGACATAGGCAGAGGGAGAAGCAGGCTCTATGCAGGAAGCCTGATGTGGGACTTGATCCCAGGACCTTGGGATCATGCCCTGAGCCAAAGGCAGACACTCAACTGCTGGAGCCACCAGGTGTGCCACATTAGCTGTATTTTAGAAGAAACACAATGAAGGGAAATCTCAAGTATTCCATAATCAGGTTCTCTACATAAAATTATAGGAAAGAGAGTATTGGTATACCAGTCACAGGTAAGAACAAGTAGGGGAAATGGGGACAACATAGTAGTAATATTTTCTGTGTTTATAGTACTTAGCCATATCCAAAGATATTGTAAGATAGTGCTTTTCTGGCAGGGGCCATGGGTCTAAGTTTAGATTCTTTTTATAAATACTAGGAGTCAGTATAGCCCATTTCCCCCACCTGCCGGAGCTTCACCTGCAAAGATCTTCACCTGTTTCTATGCCTCTCAGAAGAGTTACTGCAAATCTTCTTGCTCTGTCCCCTGCTAAATTCTTGCCTCTTGGGGAACCCCAGAGGTCATCTCAATAGGTATGGTTAGTTTTAAGATTTCATGTTAATAAATAAGCCCCAAGTAGGGCGCAGTACAGTGTCTCATACTCACAGTTTTGCTACCATTCATCACTTACCTTGTCTAGGAGCAGCAAAGTCTTGTCAGAACAGGGTTAAGTAAATGTGGAAAGGCCAGAACTCTAGAGGAATTTGGTCAAGTCGTCATCAGAAAACAGAAAACAAGGCTGGTACGCAGGAAACACGGCCTCTGTTCTTACCCTTTATGTCAGCCACTACATGAAACTAACAGCAAAAACACCTGCACACTTTCCAGGAGTTTGTAATCGAAAACAGATGAGTAGGTGGCAAATGGGAAAGGGGTGCCTTTTCTCCAGGGAGCTTTTGGAAATGTACCTCCTTCACAAAGTTTGCCTGAACCAATTACGAATAAAGAGCTATTTTTCTACTTCCAATCTACCATTTTATTCTAATGAGCTTTTTTCATTACATGGAAATTTCTTGCACTGATACTTTTACAAATTGGAAGGATACAATTTGTTTTCAGTGTGACAACAGTCGCAGGTCTTTATGTACCACCGTCTCCAAGAGAAGGTCAAGAATCCTGCTTGCTTCCTTTTGCAGAATTTCTGCAGATGCTTTGAGGGAGTGGCAATCCAGCAGACCAGGGAGATGTGTTCAGGATGCTGCTTGGCCATTTTGCCATCTTCCTTCATTTTGGACTCACTCTCATCATCCGGCCCACTACTCTCTATGCTTCAAGAACCTCCATCAATTTGTACTCTCTAACTTGAAATCTTCCTCCTCCCCTTCCTTATTACTTAGCCCCAATTTTTCCTGTTGTGTCTCCAAACCCACATCCTTTAGAATGCTTTTGGTGACACGTAACAGGAGATTCAACTACGAGTGTCTTAATTAAGAGTGATATTTCCTTTTTGGCCCAATGGGGAGCCCAGAGGCAGGGAGATTTCAGCATGGTGCTGAGAACCCAGCTTCTTCTCACCCTTCTGTTCTGACGTCCTTGGGCTGTGGATCTGGTCTCAGGATTACTCTTGCAGATCAAGGGAAGCCTGGCAGACAGAAATATCCAAGGCATAAGGATAGAGGGTCCCTGCTTATGCTCCCTGTTTAGGAGCAAGATAAATCTTCCAACCACGTCCCTCCCCTGGCAGACTTGTGATGGTAAGGATTGTATCATATGTCTGTGCCTGAATTGACCACAATAATTGGAATGAGATCATGATGATTGGTCTCCCTTAAGAAAAAGATCGTATTCTTCTCTGAATCTTGAAGAATCAGGCAGGTGGAAGGTGAACAAAACTTCACTTGTTAGAAAGACGATGGCAGCTGAGGCTAGCATTTGGGTAGACAGCTCATTCAAGCGCCAAGAACCTCATCAGAACATGAGTGAGGGATGCCTTCCCCTTTTCAGATTTTATTTTCCTTGAGAAACTGCCCCACTTTTAGTCAGTCCATACAGACTCAACAGATACTAAATCAGTAATCTCTCTTCTGAAAACAAAACCCCACGACCTTCTGACACTACCCATGTTAAGGGAGAGTCAGAGGGATCTTGGATAATTATTCAATTCTCATATTGTAGAAATATCTGAAAACAGAAGTAAAATGAAAAATTACCTTCTTTGTAAAATCTCTTAATTTTAAGTCATAGTATTTCACAGCATAACACGTATATTTATTATACTCATGAGTTTCTGTGATCTCTCGGGGCTGCTCTCATTTACCGTTTCCAGGTAGGTAGAGGAACTCCCTTGGGACAAAGGATGGCATGATACCGAGTTTGATCACATGAGCAGCAGGAAGAGTGTGTCCTCAAAGATTATCTGAAGTATCATCAATTCTGATGATTTTAGGACTACTTCTATTCAGGCACCACACCTGCTGTCTGAGCCTCTTGAATACCCATGTGTCAGGATGGCCCCAGTTCACTCTCCATAACCATGTGATCTAGAGCCACGGTCTTATGATGAGCCGGACAGTACTCGAGTCAGCTTGTTAGTGAGGAAACTGCCAACAACAGAAGCCAGTGGTAGGCTCTGGAGATGGGATAATGGAGAAACATGGAGAATAGACAGGGCTGGTGGCAAAGGAAAAGAGAGAAATTTAAAAAGGAGGCAATACAATGTGTAGACTTAAGAATCAGCCCTTGGACTTTTCCCCAAAAGCCTCTCTTGAGCCCT